>NC_084857.1:21017469-21617469 GCF_951802175.1 Populus nigra | reverse complement strand
TTCCGACAAAACTAGAAATTATAGCCCTCTGGCGACGAGTTGTCGTATAGGTTTTGAGCTCTTGCCTCTTGCTTACTTGATTTATCCCACAAAAGTGTTTTACATCAATGAACTTAAAATTTTAAATATCTTAAATTTAAATAAATAAACTATACTTTTTTGAAACGACTATCATTGTATTCATTTATCGTGTAATAATTGGTGAACTTGACAACTTGAAAATAAACACCATGTATAAAATTGAACAAAACCCACACAAATAGTCTACTCTATGGATAACTTCAATTAAAACTACTTATTAAATCTTTGAAATCAAATTCAAGTTGTCAAGCTAAAATGAGATTACATGTCCAAGTATTCTAAAAACGTTTTGGTCAATTTCTTTGCACTAGACACTTCGGGAGACTTGATTAATCAATAATCTAGGTTAGTTTGCTTCAATAACTGTTTTAATCCTAAAGCTTTGTTTTTACACCGTAATATATTTTAACCAAATCATGATTATTAAGTGATAATCATTGACGTTGGAAGCTTGATTATGATTCGTTGAATGATTCCCATCATGTCTATGCCTTTGTTTTAGTTGTATCTGGTCAGATTTGAAATTCACATTGCTGTGTTTACTTGGCATGTTCTTCTTGTTCTTGAGTTTTCTAGCTTTTGATTTGTTTTTGACAAACAAAAAACTTGTGTTTTTATGTTTTTTTGCAAGTTTAATCTGTTTTGAGTTTTGGTTTGTTTTTTCGGGTCAAACTAGTGATCTTCAGATCGATTTATGGTCGAATTAAAGATTTCAAGTCAACCTGATTTGGTCAAATTCAAGTTAGATGTGCAAGGCCCTGTTTGGGTTTTCAACCTTTTTTATTAAGGAATTTTTAGCTTAAAGGTGTGTTTAGAAAACACGTCCTTAAGTTTATTTTGGTAGTTTTATATAAATAAAAAAAAGGGTTTTGCCAAATAAATCATCTAAAAAATAATATTTGTTTTTAAAAAAATAAAAGAAGTTTCTTAGTATATAGCCAAAAATCCTCAAAAAATATTTGAGCATTTTTATAATAAAAAAATTCAATACTTTAGCATGTTTTAAAAACTATTACATGGATTTCACAACAAGTTTGTAAAATTCCAAAGGATTTTGGTCTTAATTTAAAAAAAAATTAAAAACTTATTTGAGGCAAAAAAAAAACATATATTATTCACTTTTGATATAAAGGATAAAAAAACCTACAAAAGAGTTAATACCAAAAATATTATTAGATATAGTAATTTACCTATTACTCACCTTTAATATAAGGATAAAAAATCTGTATGAGGTCAGTATCAAAAATATTATTGGTAGCAATACAATTCATTCATTTCTAATATAAGATAAAAAACTGCAAGGAATTTAATCTGAAATATTATTTGGGAATGACGCGACAACCAAAAACAAGATTTTTCAGTTTTCCCTTGAAAAAAGCCTCAACAATAATTGATGATATTTCACCTTACTAAATGAAGTTCCTGACATAGAAAATTAGGATCCGTTTATTGTAGTAGACTTGTCATAGCAAGTCAGTAGAGATAGACTTCATCAAACCATAACAAACAAATCAAAAATGATGCAGCTTACCTCAGGTATAACATGTTAGGGGTGTTAATATATTCTCTTTACGCAACGAGTCCCTTACCTAGAATTTCTAAAAAAAAACTATTGATCAATGCAGCTAAAATATGAGCAATAATCACAAATTTGTCAATCTATAACACAACAAATATAAACTTATTTCTTAAATCAATGTAAAACATCAAGCTAAAAAATATTACCACCCCTATCTAAGACCCTAAACTCCGACCTTCACAAAAAGATCAGCTTTCACCTACCAATACCAATCATAACCACGTTTTGAATCTGTGAAGATATACTTTGAAAGATTTCCTTGATAGCTTCAGTATGAACCCCTAAGAAGATCCTTCATTAAATTTGGAGAGGTTAAGGACTTGTTCATTTCTCGCAAAAGGAACCGAGTGGGAGAAGGTTTGTGGACATCAAAATATGTCGATTTTAATAAATTTCCGATATTTGTTAAAATTGATTAATTGACCAATATATCAATAGGACCTAAAAACCTATTAAAATTTGCAAAAAACAATAGCCATGAAAACTGACATTTGGTTCCGAACATTTAGATCAAGCAACAAACGAAGTATAAATATGGAAACGCCATGAAAAAAAACCAAGGAAAAGCCAAAGCTAAAAAGCTTCTTATTTATTTTAGTTTTATTTATGCCTAACACATGATAGTAGTCAATCGAACTCCGTCATACTGGATTGCAGCAGATAATATTACTGATCAATATCATTCTGACACCATTTTAGGTGCTCTCTATGCATCTGGTTCAAACATCACAAGAACAGGGTCGACATTGGGAGCCAAGTGCTTGTCACTGTTGACGCCTACTGGGACCAATGAGCATTCACAGAAGGGTTCGGATATTGGACAAAAAGAAAGCTGATAAAAACTATTATCACCTTCATACTTGGTGATCTTAAACCGATTCAATCTATCAACACCTCCTGTGGTCACAACGAATCCTTCCGATTCAATCATCCCAATAGTGTTTTACTCGTGCTGACCTTCGACAAAACTACAAATTATAGTCCTTTAGCAAAGAGTTGTCGTATAGGTTTTGAGCTCTTGCGTCTTGCTTGATTTATCCAAAAAAAGTGTTTTACTCGTGCTTTATAGGTTATATAATTGATCCTATCAATTAGCTTAAAATTTAAATCTTTTAAATATAAATAAATATACTATATTCTTTTGAGATGACAGTTGTTTTAATCATTAATAGTGTAATAATTGGTGAGCTTGACAACTCGAAAATAAACAAAATAGTCTACTCTATAAATAACTTCAATTAAAACTACTAATTAACCTTACAAATAAAATTCAAGATAAAATTCAAGTTGTGAAGCCCATAATCGGTCCTAGTATAAAATGATGATTTTTTAATAATTGTTTTAAAAAAATATTCCTATTTTCTTGCACTAAAAACTATTTTATAAATTGTCAAAAAAATGATATCTAAAAATTTATTGATTTGATAGAAGTTTAGTGATCTTCATTGTTGAGATCAGTATTAATTAGTTGTCCTAATATTTTGTCTTCTAGTTCATGTGTTGAAAGAGTGCACGCATTTGTAGATGTTCGACAAAACTACAAATTATAGTCCTGCGGCAAAGAGTTGTCGTTTAGGTTTTGAGCTTTTGGACCACTTTATTTACTCGTGCTTAATAGTTAATAAGATTCCATCAATTAAATTATTTCTCATCTTATTTTAAGATAGGTACTGCCATATATATTCACTACAATTATTTTGTCCCACTAACTTTTTAAAATGATTAATGTAATGTTTTAAAAACAACTCATATTTTATTGATGAGTTGATAGAATGCACAAAGAGCATAGATTTGAGTACCTGGTGTGCATTGAAAGAATAACACATTTTGTCTACATTTGCTGTATATTAATCTCCCTGCAAATACTTAAATTAAAAGTGACACACAAAACACAATAACAACAGTCCACATAAAAATTATAAAATAAATATTTCTTTATACATAATTTCATCCACAAATATTAGATTATAAAAAATTGCATTACACTTTTATGTTTTAATAGTTAGTTAGAATTATCTTCTTATTCTTCAATTGAATCATCATTAGCTCCATTGCAATCTTCAACTTTGATAACATTGTTATCATCATCTTCATCGATTTGTGCTTGTCCGCTGGATATTAGAACAACAAATAACTCCTTAGCATCAACATCAACAAGACTATTATTGAAGATGTGAAAATTTGAATTTTTTTTCTAAATCAATTGATAAACCAACTCGATATGGTTCAACCAACTCATTAATTTAAAAGACATCATCTCCCACACTTGTTTCTTCGTTTCATCTTGAAACACGACCCTTGGGTTTTATTTTTAAAACAGATAACCAATCAACTCTTGAATGATCATTTCTAAAGGAAGGGGTGTATGTGTAATAAATTTACTGGCATTGCTTGACAATAACAAAGACATCATTTACGTTGCGGAGTCTAGTTTTTTAGTTAATTTTGACTAGACCATAGTGGAAATCTACTATGATTTCTCTATTAGTGGTGTCATACCAATAGCATTTGAATAAAAAAACACTCTATTATACTTGCTATGATATTGCAATTCAACGACCCCTTCTAATTTACCATCATACTCAATTTCAAACTCACTACAAGTCGATCCTTTAACACAAACACTATTGTTATCCCGAACCAGACTGTTAGGACCGAGTATGACTGTATATAAAAACATGAACTCTGGTCTCATACACATCTCTGGTGGCAAGTTGTAAACCGTGAGTATAACTGCCCAACAAGAATAAGGAGCAGCAAATGACCCGAATAGGTTGAATTCATTGTACACAACCCAAGATGCACATTCTTTGATTCAGTTGAAAAATCAATCAATAATTTTAAAATGGGCTTGTTAGTAGCTGAAAATGTTGAAAAAAAAATTTTAAGTTTTGAATTCTTTTAGGAAGACACTGAAAATATTGAAAATAAATCACATATGTCAAGAACATCTTTTTTGGATTATTTTTTTGTTGTATTTTGCAATTGTTTTGGTTTTCAAAAAAATAAAAAATGTGGTTATGACATTCTCATTAGTTCACCTTCTAGTTCATGTGTTGAACGAGTGCAAAGATTTGGAATATTTGATACATTTCCTTAAGCGTGCTCATCTTGTTCAACAAAACTACAAATTATTGTCCTATGGCAAAGAGTTTTTGTATAGGTTAAAAGCTTCGGGACCATTTTGCTTAGTTAGCCATCCCACAAAACTTGTTTTAATCGTGCTGATCAACTAGGTTAAAAGCTTCGGGGCCACTTGGCGGACGTGAATAACGATGTGACAGAATGCGTGTTTGCCAAATGGTTGTGATTGTGAATTGTGAATAAAAGCATATAGACACATATTCCGTAATTTTTCTTCATGAATTGCCCATTGCAATCATTAGTAAGAAAAATATAGTATAATATTAGAAAATAATATAAATTATATCTTGAAACCTCACCTAACAATTTAAGCTATTGGGTTGAAATGGTTCTTTGACATGGTATCAGAGCCTTGATAACCAAGCGGTCATGAGTTCGAATCTCACCATTCCTATTTATTTGATAAAAAAATTAAGCACAATTTAATGTGGGCTTGTGCAAGTTTCAAGTTCAAATGACTTTCACTTAAGGGAGTGTGTTAGAAAATAATGTAAATCATATCTTGGAACCTCACCTAACAGCTTAAACTATTGGGTTGAGATGGTTCTTTGACAGACAGCTCATTTCTACCATATATATTCACACCTTATTATTGTCATACCAAACTTAAAAAGATTGAGAACCATAGAACCCATAAAATTATCCTGTAAAAATCCTACAGCTCACTATATGTAACCGGTACGGTGATTATTGTTGTTACTCTTTTGTTTTTAGCCTCACATAAACAAAAAAAAAAGGAGAAAAGAGAAAATACAAAAAAAAATATATGTTGGAAGAATATCAAAAAATTTACCAATAAGAAGAGTATATTTAAATACCGAGAGAATTGCTAAAGATTGGTCGAGGAGGACCAAGCATGTAAAATTAAAAAATTTAACAGTGTATTTTTGATTGATGAAGGCCCTATTGACAAAGAAAATTCAACTTGAGGAGAGAAATTTAAAATTAGATGTTTAAGGGCTCAATTAGATTTTTTTCAAGGTTTAATTGAATTTATTGAGGGCTTAGTTGCAAGAAAAATTGATTTGTTAATCAATCTACACTTTAATTGAAAGAAATTAAAGTCTATGGGTTGAATTGAAATTTTTAAGAGTTAATTTAATCATATCAGGGGCTTAATTGCATAAATATGAAAGTTTGATAAGCAATTAGGGACTTGATTGAAGAAATAAAAACCAAGGACCAAGTTAGAAAAGGCATATGAATGTAGGAGCTGAAATTGACAAAATCATGAGCCAAATTGAATAGATGGGAAGTGTGTTGGTCAATTGAGGGTCAAAATATAAAATTTCAGAACCAGAGACCAAAATGAAAGAGGGGTCAACCCAACCCATAATGGGTTATATTTTTACACTGTAAGATACAAACCCGGTATTAAAACACCTGACTTTCTCCAAAATATTTCAAAACTTTTAAATTAGTTTTCCTTAAAAAAAAATGTTTTGTTATATATGGCCAAATCCTAAAAAATTTCCAAGCATATCTTCATGGAAAAAAAATCACATCTTTCTTATGTTTTAAAATGCAAAATGGATATTGTAACTAGCTTATGATTATCTATTAGGGTTTGACTAAAATGTCAAAAACCCTTTTCCAATCTTTTTTTTTAGGGTTTAGATGTAGATTTGAATAATCTGTTGGGTGTAAGACTACACGATATGGTACACTCTCAGGTATTAAAGATACAAAATGCAAAATAAATGTGATGTTAAAATTAAGACTTTAGAATGATTAGGATTCAATTTAATAAGGTAGAGACTCTCTTACAAAGTGAGATCTACCTCGAACCATAAACGAGACCAACAAATAGAAACTTGACCTAGAAAAACAATCAAACAATAATGTAGCTTACTTTAGGTAGGGTGTACTAGGGTGATACGTCTTTCCTTTGCATAAATAGTCTCTTACCTAGACTTTCGCAGACCATAGGTTCCTAGTAATCATAATACTAGGTTGTGACTCCTGAACTTTAATCATAATTTTATGATTGAACCCAAACCCATTTCTTTTCCCAACAACAATCTTTTGGCAATTTCTTGGGCGTTTTGGTATGTTCTTCTCAACTAATATATATTTTTTATTTCTTCCAACATTTCTTTTATTTTTTTATATTTTCTATTTTTTGTTTATGCGGGGCCCCAAAAATGGATAAAAGAGGAATAATTTTTTCTATCCATTTTGTTTAATATCGGTTTGTATTTTTATACCGTAAAGATACAATTCTGGTATTAAAATACATGGTTTTCGTTGAAACAAAAAAAAATTGTTTCATGCATACGACCAAGTCTCTCAAAGCTAAAAAAAAAATCACATTGTATTTTCATACAACAAATAAAACTTCAAAAAATATTTTTTAGCATGCATTTTGGCTTTAACAACCAGTTTATTAAAGACACGAGAACTTAGCCAATATTTCAAAAAATCCAAAAAAATATATTTTGTTTTGTTTTAGTATCAGGGATTACGAATTTATACGTAAAACATATTCCTGATATTCAAAAGGTAGTTCTTTTGCTGACATTAGAATGACTAGGTTTTAATCGATAAGATAACGATCTCCTTATCGAAGAGGACTTTTTTTAAACCGTAGACATACCAACAATTAGAAATACGATGAAGCCTTAGCATAAATCAGAAAATAAAACAATGTAGCTTAGCTTAGGTAGGGCGTAGTTGGGGTGCTAATACCTTCCCTTTACGCAACCAGTCCTCATACCCGATCTCTGAGACTAGTTAAGGTTCCTAATGACCAAAATACTAGGTGGCGACTCCCATTGCATTTTTCCATTGATAAAAGACAAGAATTCCTTGTCTTCTCATATTTGCCAGACAAATACAATATACATACCTGAAGGTGGACGGTCATTGTGACGCTGCATACGTGCGACAGAATGGTGACTCCACTGGGGACCTTGTGGACTAAACATTGTTTTGTCTGATTTTTGTGTGTGGTTTTGTGGGTTTATTGTTAATATGTGTCGCACCCTCACGAGCGAGCGCGGCGTCGCGGCGATCCCCGATTGGTTTCGGGGTCTTTTGTTTTATTGTGAATAAGGGAGTCGCCACCTAGTATTTGGTCACTAGGAACCCTAACTGGTCTTTCAGAGATTCTAAGGTAAGGGACTGGTTGCGTAAAGGGAAGGTATTAGCACCCCTAGTACGCCCTACCTAAGGTAAGCTGCTTGGTGTTTGGTTTGCTTTATAATTGCTATAGTGTTGGTGTTTTCTAATCCCATCAGTTTTTCTAGGTTTGATTCAAACTAAATTTATTAAGATAGAAATCCAAGGAAGTTCCATGTGCTTTAAAAGCTCATTTTCCCCTTAGTTTTTCAAGAGTTTGCGACTCGTAAATCGCAAGGAGGAAAGACAAAAAAATTAGAAATCTAAGGAAATTTAGAGTGCTTTAAAAAACCTATTTTTTTTCTTAGTGTTTTATACTCTCACGGCTCGTAAACCTGGAGTAAAAAATTTAAATGTCCTCGATTATAATCAAGGCTTCTTTCAAGAATATGTGTGGATTTATTATTCCTAGAAAATTATTTTGGATATTTACCACTTCGGGTCTCTTTATCCAAATATTAACAGTGAATAATAACAAATTATTCCCAATAATATTTTGGATATTCGTCCTTTAAGGATTTCTTTATCCAAACATTAACGGTGAATAATAACAAGTTATTCCCAATAATATTTTGGATATTCATCCCTTTGGGATTTCTTTATCCATACATTAACGGTGAATGATAGATGAATTCCCCCAAAATAAGATTTTTGTATTTTTTTTGGAATATTGGCCAATACCCTTTGGAGTTTTACAAACATGTTGTAAAATCCAGAAATGCAAGAAAATAATTTTTGTTGTGTTTAAGAAATCCATGCGAAAACACATTTTCAAAACTTCAAGTATTTTTTTTGTATATAAAAAAAAATATTCAAAACATGTTAGGGTATTGGCCGTATGCAACACGCAAAAATATTGTTTTATATTTTTTTGTCAAAACGCAAGCATCACAAAAAAGAAAAAAAAAAGCCATACACATCCATTCCAAAATTTGCAAAAGGCCCAAAACACTGATATATATAAAAAAATAAATTTCCCAAAGCCAAACTTTACTCACACAAGATTCAGTCCGTCCATTTAAACCCAAATCCTATAACTAAAAAAAAATAACAAGTCTGTATGCACAAGAAGACCACAATTCTGAAAACCAAAACCTATAACGGTAACCATGACTCAACACCCATCCTTTTTCCGATCTTTAATACTGCCACACTCGTTAGTCTCATGCAAAAGGAAACGACTTGAGCAACACCTTTGTACTGAAGCAAATACAGAACTACAAACACAAACCAACGGCCAGCTAGCTCTTTTTTCAGAAAAAAACAATCAAAATGAAAACATGAACCAAAAGTCTGCTAAAAGACCGCCTTGACTCTAAAGGGACTTCCCTCGTGTTTCACTTTCTAGATAGAGCTTTGTTTAGGAGCCAAACTCAAACTATGCAACATCCTAAGGCAAAGAGACACTCGGACAAAGAAAGGGAAAGATAATGAAAGCCTTTAAAGCTCACGGTTCCTCACGGCAAGAGAATAAGAAAAGAAACGTAACTTTAACATGAACAAAAAAATCTAAACTCCAAGCCATGCATGAACCGTGGGCAAGCAATGTCCTCTTGTCCAACCAGAAACAAATATCCAGAGCAAAAGGAAGGAACAGGTTTGGAACAGAAAAAAAAAACAACAGATGTCAAGTTTGAATATAGCAAGGAAGAAAAAAAAACTGGAAAACTAACCTGCATATCTTACTTGTCTGAATGCAGAAGATGAAGTTCAGATAGATGGAAAAGCCTCTGCCTTTCGGCCTCGTTTTTCTGTGTCTCTCAACTCAGCCTTATACGGGTTCTCTCGGTTTTTCTTCACTCTTTCTTTGCGTCTCTCTTTGCTTTCTCTTCGCTGTGTTTTCGGCCTCTTCTCTCTGTTTTTTTTTTTACTTTCTCTCCTCACTCTGTTTTCTTTTCAAAGTCAGGGGGTGGCTGCTTCCTTTTTAAAAGATCAGCCCGCAGCCGCTCCTCTAGAGAGGGTTTATATATAGTCTAGAATATCTCTATTTAGGAAAGATTTAATGCATTAATTCTAGGACGTAAATCCCTACTGATTTGCAGTAAAAAAAAACGCAAAAGGAAGCTGCAATATTCTGATTTTGTGCTGATGCTTTACGTCTGATTTCTTTCCAGTTTTAGAGGAAGGTGTGGCTATTTTCTTTCCTTCCATAGGGTCAGCTGCTCCCTTTCAAATGAGGGAAGGAAAAAACGTGGTTGCAGCTCCAAAATTCAGGCATGATGATAAAGGAAAAACAGCAGGAATTTGCAGCGAAAAAAAGGAAAGAAATCAGCTGGAGGGTGCAGCTGCAAGGTCCTATTTTCCTTATTCGGTGTGGTAAAAATCCTGTCATTTATGATGATCCAACCCCCCTCTCCAGCTTTCAATGTCCTTCTTCAATTCAATCCCTCAATTTAGCACATTTCGATTCAGTCCTTGGCCCAAAAAAAATCCTTCGAATCAGTCCCGCGAACTTGGGCAAAAATCCTTCTTGCGGTCAGGAATCCCTGCTTTCACACTAGATATTCAAACGGGAATATCTTGAGCTTCTGATATTGAAATCAAGCGATTCAAAAGCCTAAATTTATCTACGTGTCTAGGACTACAACTTTGATGAAGGAGTAGAGGTGAGATAAAATCGTTTTATAGAACAGAAACTAGCAGTAATCTAGTTGGTCAAAAGGGATTTCCAGGTCTGACTCAAAAACTGATGAATGCCAAGAATCCTGATATGACTGAGAGTATAAACTAAGAACAAAAATCACAAAGACTAAGCCAAAAATAGAATTTTTTTAGTGCAGACTCGGGTCAATATCCTTCTCGCGGCAGAATTCTCTACCTTCACATTAGATATTCAAACAGGAATATCTTGAGCTTTTGATATCGAAATCAAGCGATTCAAAAACCAAAATCATCTACGTGTCTAGGACTACAATTTTGATGAAGGAGTCGAGGTGAGATAAAATCGTTTTATAGAACAGAAACTGGCAGTAATCTAGTTGGTCAAAAGGGATTTCCAGGTCTGACTCAAAAACCGACGAATGCCAAGAATCCTGATATGACTGAGAGTATGAACTAAGAACAAAAATCACAAAAACTAAGCCAAAAATAGAATTTTTTTAGTGCAGACTCGGGTCAATATCCTTCTCGCGGCAGAATTCTCTCCCTTCACGTTAGATATTCAAACAGGAATATCTTGAGCTTCTGATATCGAAATCAAGCGATTCAAAAGCCAAAATCATCTACGCGTCTAGGACTACAACTTTAATGAAGGAGTCGAAGTGAGATAAAATCGTTTTATAGAACAGAAACTGGCAGTAATCTAGTTGGTCAAAAAGGTTCTTGATCTGACAATGCTAAGCATCCAGATCTGATTGAGAATCTGCCCTAAGAACAATGATCCCCAGGACCTAATAAAGGTGTAGGTCAATTTTTCAACATGTCATGAGTGACAGAATATACCTAGGATGGTTAGATATCGAACGAAAACAAGTCAGAATCAGAGCCTAAGCTGGAACAAAACAATTGCGACAGCAGCAGAACCAATTTATTATGCAAATTCTGAGGGACTTATTCAACCTTAAAGACCAGATAAAAAAACGAATTTAGCATTATGAAGACTCCTAATCAACCTAAGAAAACCTGATGATTTTGGTAGTAAAGGGGAAGGATAAAAAGAGCAGAAAACAGCTCAAACAAGGTTTCAAAACACAAAATATTTCTTTCCGTGCTTTTGTCAATCTTCTGGCGAATATGAGCTAAACTCCTATACTCTGCTTAAAAAAGTATACACCGTCTCTAGCACGTGGGGTCCGAAAATGAGTAACAACAGATGCCCCCTCTTTACAATGCTTACGAAGCAAAAACTCATCAATGTTTTGCATAGTAAGCTTGTAAAGAAATAAAAGGTCTTCTTGGCTTGCTAAGTGATCTACTCATCCAAAGACTTCACTTCTTTTCTTTTCCTTTTTTTTTAGAAAATTGGTATATTTTCATGGGCTACCTGCCCTTTTGATTGGGTTAACCTAAGATCCCATCTAACAATCTCCTTTAACCAAGGTTAAACTCTGTGTGTGGTTGGGTTAACCTGAGATCCCATCTGGCGATCTCCTTTAACCAGAACCAATACCAAAATGTGTGTGTAGTTTTATTATGATGGGTGACCTACCCAAAATGAAAGATGGTCTCATTATAACGGGTGACCTACCCAAAATGAAAGATGGTCTCATTGTGATGGGTGACCTACCCAAGTGGAGAGAAGGGAAGAGTGGTCTCATTCTTATGGGTGACCTACCCAGGGGAAGAATGGCCTCATTATAATGGGTGACCTACCCAGGTAAACAAAAAAATGGAGAATGGTCTCATTCTAATGGGTGACCTACCCAAAAAATGGTCTCATTGTGATGGGTGACCTACCTAGGTGGAAAAGAGGAGGAGTGGTCTCATTCTTATGGGTGACCTACCCAGGGGGAAGAATGGCCTCATTATAATGGATGACCTACCCAGGTAAAAATAAAGATGGAGAATGGTCTCATTCTAATGGGTGACCTACCCAAAAAATGGTCTCATTATGATGGGTGACCTACCCAAATGGAAAAGGAGAAGAGTGGTCTCATTCTTATGGGTGACCTACCCAGGGGGAAGAATGGCCTCATTATAATAGGTGACCTACCCAGGTAAAAAAAAGATGGAGAATGGTCTCATTCTAATGGGTGACCCACCCAGAAAAAATGGTCTCATTATGATGGGTGACCTACCCAAGTGGAAAGGGGGAAGAGTGGTCTCATTCTTATGGGTGACCTACCCAGGGGGAAGAATGGCCTCATTATAATGGGTGACCTACCCAGGTAAAAAAAATGGAGAATGGTCTCATTCTAATGGGTGACCTACCCAGAAAAAATGGTCTCATTGTGATGGGTGACCTACCCAGATGTAAGAGAAAATGATTTTAGAAAGGGGTCTCTATATCTGGAGACCTGCCCGTTTTATTTTATTTTTATTTTTTTATTATTATTATTTAGAAAAACTCCATGCTTTTTCTAGGGAATGGTCTCAACATCGGATGACCTGCCCTTTTTTGAATTTCAAAAGAAAACATCTTACCTCGAGGAAATGAAACAATGCTGGTTCATAATTCATATTCTTTTCTGTAGCTACGTTGACTTAAGACTCTGTCTCTTAGTGATTCCCAAAACTTGGAACTAATTTGGCTTTCGTCCCACCTTTCCTGCCATGTTAGTGTTATGACAATATAGCATGCATGTTTTTGTTACCTATCTTTGGAAACATAGGTCCCCCTTTCGTTGTAAACTTCTTCGAGCTCTTGTTTCCATTTGTTTGTCCAACCTTTTCTCTTAACTCGGAATATGCTCTACACACTATACTTCATATCCTCTTGGTGAAGAGATCTTTGGTTCCTTATGTGGCCCTTTCTTGCTCCATTGAGTATTGTCTTTTATTATCATTTTAAAAGGAAAACTCAAAAGATTTGGTTTTGTTCATGAAAACTGAAACTTTCAATGCAATTGGCAATTCTCATAAAAGATGCTTTTGTAGAAGTTCTTATGATGATACCCCTTTTGGCTTTGGTTCACTATAGCCCCCAATGTGCACTTAGTACACTTCTTGCCCCCAGTGTGGTATGCATAAATATGCCAAGTTTAGATTTTATTTGGTTCCCTCCAATTGATGGAGTCATTTACTTAGTCATGTGTAAGAAAAGAGTTTGTTTAAGTGAAAGATTTCCAATGCTATGAGATCATGCTTTTTATGAAGAAAGGGTTTTTTTAACAGAGAAAATTCATGGCCAAACTTTATTTTATTGATTGGGAGATTATGGAATACATCAAGCGTAATATTTCCTTACAGAGTCAGAATTCACTGGCCTAACTAGATCTTCACCATCCATTCTAGATAACAGCAAAGCTCCTCCCGAGAATGCTTTCTTCACCACGTAAGGGCCCTCATAGTTCGGCGCCCATTTACTCCGATCTTCTCCTGGTAAAGGCAATATTTTCTTCAGTACAAGATCTCCTTCGTGGAATCCTCGAGGTCGAACCTTTTTGTCGTATGATTTGGCCATCCTTCTCTAGTAAAGTTGATGATGACAAATTGCGGCTATCCTCTTTTCACTGATCAGATTCAGTTGTTCATATCTAACTTTTGCCCATTCTACCTCTTCCAGCTCAGAGTCTACCAGTACTCTCAATGAGGGGATTTCCACTTCTAAAGGCATAACCGCCTCCATTCCATATACCAACGTGTACAGGGTGGCTCCTGTTGAGGTTCGGACTGCGGTGCGATACGCATGAAGGGAAAATGGCAACATCTCATGCCAATCTTTATAGGTGACTACCATCTTCTGAATAATCTTTTTGACATTCTTGTTAGCAGCTTCTACCGCACCATTCATCTTTGGCCTATACGGCGAAGAGTTGGAATGCTTGATTTTCCATTTAGCGCAGAGTTCTATTATCATCTTGCCATTGAAATTCTAGGCATTATCAGTTATAATCTTTTCTGGTGGACCATATCGACAAATCAGATCTCTCTCAATAAATTTCTTCACTACTTTTTGCGTCACATGAGCAAATGACCCGGCTTCTACCCATTTTGTAAAGTAGTCGATAGCCACGAGAATAAACCTATGACCATTGCTGGCTTTTGGGTTTACAGGTCCAATCACATCAATTCCCCACATCGCGAAGGGCCATGGAGATGTCAAGTTAAATAGAAGAGTTGGAGGGGCGTTGATTTTGTCACTGTATACTTGGCACTTATGACATTTTCGGACATAGTCGATGCAATCCTTTTCTAATGTCATCCAGAAGTAACCGGCTCTTTGTATCTTCCTAGCCATCACGTGTCCATTAGCATGGGTTGAGCAAATCCCTTCATGGACTTCTCGTAACGCGCTTTTTGCCTCAAATTCATCCAAACATCTCAACAAAGTCCCGTCGGATGATTTCTTATACAAAATCTCCCCATCAAGATAAAAATCCATTGCCAACCTCCTCAAGGTCTTCTTATCGATTTTGGATGCCCCCATGGGATATGCCTGGTTTTGGATGAAATTCTTGACATCATAGTACCAAGGGTTTCCATCCACTTCTCTTTCGGCTGAGAACAATGAGCTGGGTTATTTCTGATATTGATGTGTACTGGTTGTACCTTGTGCCCAAAGTCTATTTTGGCCATAGATGCTAGTGTAGCCAAAGCATCCGTAAACTGGTTTCCTTCCCTTCCTAGATGGGTGAACTCTATTTCCTCAAATTCTCCAGCCAGTTTAGACAGGTATTCTTGGTAAGGCCTTAACTTCTCTTCCTTGGTTTGCCATTCTCCTTTTACTTGGCAAATGATCAGCATTGAGTCTCCATACACATCTATCTTTCTGATGTTTAGCTCCAATGCAGCCTCCAAACCGAGAATGCAAGCTTCATACTCCGCCGTGTTGTTGGTGCACCCGAACTGTAGCTTAACTGAAACCGGATACTGCTTCTTATCAGGAGAGATTATCACCGCACCCGCTCCGTTACCACATACATTTACAACACCATCAAAGTACATAATCCACCAATCTGATTTCTCTTCCTCAATTGCAAGCACATCTTCATCGGGAAATTCAAAGTCTAATGATTCATAATCTTCCATAGCATGGTCAGCCAGGTGATCGGCAATAATACTCCCTTTTACGGCTTTCCTTGTCATATATACTATGTCATACTCAGCCAATAGAACTTGCCATCTTGCAATTCGGCTCGATAAATAGGGCTTTTCATAAATGTACCTCAACGGGTCTAATTTGGAAATTAACCACGTAGTGTGATACAACATATACTGACGTAATCTCTTTGCAGCCCATGTCAGTGCGCAACACAGCTTCTCAATCACAGTATACCTAGACTCACATTTCGTGAACTTCTTGCTCAGGTAATAAATGGCCCTTTCCTTCTTTCCGGTTTCATCGTGTTGCCCAAGCACACATCCCATTGCTGTTTCTGTTACTGTTAGGTACAATATTAATGGCCTTTCTGGTACAGGAGGAACAAGCAGGGGTGGATTCAACAAGTACTGCTTGATTTTCTCAAAAGCCTCTTCGCACTCCTCATTCCAAATTCCAGGGTTCTTCTTCCTTAATAAACGAAAGATCGGGTCACAAGTCGTGGTTAATTGGGATATAAACCGAGCAATGTAATTCAACCTTCCTAAGAAACCTCTCACATCCTTCTCAGTCCTGGGAGGTGCCATAGATTGAATAGCCTTTACTTTGTCGGGATCCACTTCTATCCCTTTGTCACTCACCACAAATCCCAACAACTTCCCAGATTTCACCCCGAACGAACACTTCACCGGGTTAAGCCTCAACTTATATTTCCTTAGTCTTTCAAACAATTTCTTCAATATTTGGACATGATTCTCTCCCTCTCTAGATTTAGCAATCATGTCATCCACGTATACTTCAATCTCTTTGTGCATCATGTCATGAAACAAAGTCACCATAGCCCTTTGGTAGGTGGCCCCAGCATTCTTTAAACCAAATGGCATGACTTTGTAGCAAAATGTTCCCCATGGTGTTACAAAGGTTGTCTTCTCCTTATCCTCTTGTGCCATTTTTATCTGATTGTAGCCCGAAAATCCATCCATAAAGGAATATGTGGAGCTGCGTGCTGCATTATCAACTAACATATCTATGTGTGGTAGAGGGAAATTATCTTTAGGGCTAGCTCGGTTTAAGTCCCTAAAGTCCACACAAACTCTGATTTTACCTTCCTTTTTGGGAACCACCACTATGTTTGACACCCATTGTGGATACTTGACTACTTCCAAAAAACCAGCGTTCCATTGTTTTTCAATTTCTGCTTTTACTTTGATTAAGACCTCCGGATGAGTTCTCCTCAACTTCTGCTTAATCGGTTTGCATCCTTCCACCAGTGGTATCCTATGTACTACGATATTCGTATCCAAACCAGGCATATCCTCGTAGGACCAGGCAAAGACATCTACGTAATCTCGGAGCAGTGCAATAAATTCTTCTTTCTCTTCAAGGGTGATCAAAGTCCCTATTTTCAGCTCTCTCTTGATTTCTTCACTACCCACATTTATGGTTTCAAGTTCCTCTTTAGCGGGCCTCCAAGCTTGTTCATGCTGTTCTATTAATTTTGTGAATTCCCCTATGTTTTTCTCCTCCCATTCCTCATCTTCTACAACTACTATGTATTCTTTAAAGTTTGGCCATTCATTCTCAATGTGAAGTGCAGGTGTTGTTGTGGAGGATCTGCTTTCAGGGTTCCTGAAAGCGGGAAGTGATGTGTAAATGCATAGTAAGACATCAAGATGAATTTTGAAAATGCATGATCTCATTAAAAGGAAAAGATTGGCTCAAAAACAAAAATAAAATCCAATTGACATCTTGAGCCTCGATTGTCAATGAATAAAAACAAAACAGAAAAAAAAGGCAAACAACATAGATAAAATTATAATCCAACAAATCATTGTTGATTACATTTTGAAAACCAATGGAGCTTCCTGGGTCTCCCAATTCCGGAACTTCTCTCCTTCGGCTAGCTTTCGAATGAAAGTCCTGTCGGTGACTTCTTCCAAAGTGTGAATGGTTAATTGTGGCAGCTCTTCAATCCTTCTTCCGGATTCAATTTTCTCAGCAATGTCCTTGACTTGATCTTCCTCTAGAGTGTTTATGTTCATTGAAGAAAGCTTCTGAAGGAGGTTTCCATGTCCCTTATCAGGTTGCATCACATATGCAGCCTTTGGAAACGAAATCCTGATTGAAGGGATGGCTAAGCTTTCTTCTTCAGGCTTCCTTCCTTCAATCCTAGCCATTCTCTTCTCCCTTCTTGCACCAGCAGCTCGCTTGTAATCCTCCTTCTTGGGCTTATATCCAAGCCCAAACCTCTGTTCTGCAGCTTTTGGTTTGATTATATCCACCCATTCAAGCCTTCCTTTCTTAATGTCATATGGGAAAGGAATCTTGTGTTTCAAAAAGCTTTTAGCGGCCATTTTGGTGGCCTCCGAGATTTCTGGCTTCCTCACCACAGTGTTCTCGGGCACCCACTCCGTATTCACAACCTCAAATGCATGAAGGTTTCCATCCTTACAATCTTCAGCTTCAATGAATGGAACCGCCACATTTCTTACCATTGATATAGTCTCCTCAGCCTTAACAGTAACCAGAACACCATTGGCAATGTACTTCAAACATTGATGTAGGGAGGAGGTGACAGCTCCCGCAGAATGTATCCATGGCCTTCCTAACAACATACTATAGGAAGGGTGGATATCCATCACTTGAAGGGTTACTAGAAAGACTTGTGGACCCACAACTAGTTCGACCTCAATTGTCCCTATCACTTGCCTTGGTGAGCCATCGTACGCTCTAGCCATCATCACACTGGGTTGCATGTGTGAGGGATCTACTGCATTTCATCCAGCACATGCCTTGGTAACACATTAAGGGCCGAGCCGTTATCGATGAGAACTTTACCGATGAGACAATCTTTGCATCGGACTGTGACATACAAGGGCTTGTTATGTCCAGTTCCTTCAGTGTCAAGTTCATCTTCTGTGAAATATAAGTAATTGGCAGCATGGATCCTCCCTACTATATGCTCCATAGTCTTTTGTTCAATATCTTGGGGTACGTAGGCCTCATTCAGTACTTTTTGCAAAGCATTACGATGCGGCTCGGAGCTGAGTATTAATGACATGATGGAAATCTTGGCAGGGGTCTTCTTCAACTGATCCACTATACAGTACTCACTATGCTTCATCAATTTCAAAAACTCATTTGTTTCTTCCTCAGTCACAGGTTTATTCACCTCAAACTCTTTATCGAGGTCCAACACCTCCTTGCCCTTAGCCTTTCTTTGTTTCTCTAGTTCTTCAGGTGTGAAACAACGACCACTCCGAGTTAGTCCACTTATCTCAGTTCGGAACAGCGGCAAAGGAGTTTCAATATTCGAGGTATAACCATAATCTCCAGGCATCACTCCATAGTCTACTTTGTTTGCATATGAGGGCTTAGTTAATACCAATTTTGAGAGCCCATTAGCTGTTGATTGGACTCTACATTTCCCATGATTCTCTATCATCTCGATCTCTTCATTATCTCTTGCAGCCTCAATCCTTAGCTCTCTTAAAGTCAACATCCTCGCAACCTTTTGATGAAACTCAATGCATTCATCAATGTGATGCCTTTTCTTTTTATGGAATGGGCAAAAATCATTTTCCCTCACGTAATGTTCAGATGGTTTCTCTATATGTCTAGATTGTACCAACATCTCGTACAGCCTCGCCATGGTCACTTTTAGCACCTTCTCTTTGCAACCGACCTCCATAGTATTCACTCCACTACCACCTACAACATGTTTGGGTAGAGGGTTTGAATTCACATTAGGTGAATCCTCGAAAGTGACCCATCCAACTTTGATCAGTTGCAACACCTTCTTTTTAAAAGCAAAGCAAGCCTCAATGCTATGACCTGCGTGACCAGCATGGTATTCACAAGTCACCTCGGGGTTGTACCAGGCAGGGAAAGGTGGTTGCATAGGTGGTACGGGTAGGGGAGCTATCTGCCCAATACTCAACAGCTTGGCATACAACTCTTTTAAGGTTATTGATAAAGGTGGTAATTGTTCTTTCGATGGTCGGTTGTCTCTTCTTTGGTAATTGCTTTGGTTATTTGCTGGGAATTTTGTTTGATTGGGTTGGTTTGGGATGGAGGGTTTGGCAAAATTGATACTGGTGACTTGGGTGGTAGGTGTTTGGTAGTTTTTGCTTCTCCCTTTGTATCCACCTTCTAGGTTATTCACCTCATTTTCTTTCTTTTTCCCAATAAAACCTCTCTTCTCTATAGGTTCTGCAATTCTCCCACTTCGGATTCCTTGTTCAATTCTCTCAGCAATCCGCACCACATCATAGAAATGTTGTGCTGAACTACCCATAAGGTGTTCATAGTATGGAGCCCTAAAAGTATTAGCAAACAGTGTCACCATCTCCGTCTCTATTAGTGGAGGTTGTACATTGATAGCTTGGTCACGCCACCTTTGAGCATAAACCCTTACGGACTCTTGATTTCCTTTCTCCATGGTAATTAGACTGGTCCTATCAGGAGCAATCTCAAGATTAAACTTGTATTGCTTTAAGAAAGCATCTGCCAAGTCTGTCCACTTCTTGATCCTAATATTGTCCAGCCTCATATACCAACTGTCGCACCCTCGCGAGCGGAGCGCGGCATCGCGGCGACCATCGATTGATTTCGGGATCTTTGTTTGTTTATTGTGGATAAAGGGAGTCGCCACCTAGTATTATGGTCACTAGGAAACCTAACTGGTCTTTCAGAGATTCTAAGGCAAGGGACTGGTTGCGTAAAGGGAAGGTATTAGCACCCCTAGTACGCCCTACCTAAGGTAAGCTGCTTGGTGTTAATTTGGTTTGTCTTATAATTGCTATGGTGTTGGTGTTTTCTAATCCCATCAATTTTCCTAGGTTTGATTCAAACTAAATTTATTAAGATAGAAATCCAAGGAGATTCCATGTGCTTTAAAAGCTCATTTTTCCCTTAGTATTTCATACTCTTACGGCTCGTAAACCGCGGAGTAAAAAAAAAATTGAAATGTCCTCGATTACAATCAAGGCTTCTTTCAAGGATGTGTAATGACTTATTATTCCTAGAAAAATATTTTGGATATTAACCACTTTGGGTTTCTTTATCCAAACATTAACAGCGAATAATAACAAATTATTCCCAATAATATTTTGGATATTCATCCATTTGGGGTTTCTTTATCCAAACATTAACGGTGAATAATAACAGGTTATTCCCAATAATATTTTGGATATTCATCCCTTTGGGGTTTCTTTATCCAAACATTAACGGTGAATAATAGATTAATTCCCCCCAAAAATAAGATTTTTATATTTTTTGGAATATTGGCCAATACCCTTTGGAGTTTTACAAACATGTTGTAAAATCCAGAAATGCAAGAAAAATAATTTTTTGTTGTGTTTAAGAAATCCATGCGAAAACACATTTTCGAAACTTCCAATATTTTTTATATAAAAAGAACG
Organism: Populus nigra; assembly: GCF_951802175.1. Classification (NCBI taxonomy): domain Eukaryota; kingdom Viridiplantae; phylum Streptophyta; class Magnoliopsida; order Malpighiales; family Salicaceae; genus Populus; species Populus nigra. Next base: position 21,596,483 of record NC_084857.1, on the reverse strand, counting down.
TTCAAAACATGTTAGAGTACTGGCCGTATGCAACACACAAAAAAACATTTTTTGTATTCGGTCCAAATCACAAGCATCGCAATTTAACGCAAACATTACGATAAAAAATAGCAAGCCATCATATATATTATAAGATTTACAAAAAAACTTAAAACAACTCATAAAAACCCATTCAAAAGCCAACTAACTTAAAATGCTATAACTGGAAAATGAATACTTCTATATGCGCAAAGGGGGCCAAGGTTCTGACACCAAAGTTTGAGCTAAAAAAAACTGATGCAGTGCAGCCATACTAATTTCATGCGAAAGGAGAAGAACCTGGGCAGCATGCTCTATTCCCCGTATGTTAAAGACTAAGACTAAAGAAATAAATGGCAGCTACCTCGTTTTAAAGAAAACAGAAACAAGTTCTTGAAAAGAACGAACAACAAACCCCAAATATACATACGGAAAAGAAGAAAAAAACTGAGGCTCATACCTGCTGATATGGCCTGTTTTAAATGTAGAAGATGATGTGCAAGCCGATGGACAGAGCTTCTGCCTTCTCGCCTCAAGCATCCACTAGGCAGTAGCCTTCTGATTCTTTCTCTTCACTCTTCCAGGACCGCCACCTCCAAGTGGACTTATGAGAGAAAAATCAATGTGTTTCTGGGAGTCAAACCTGTTCATCCTGCGGAGAAAGGCTTCACCTTCAAAAATTCAGCGTTGGTTCTTCTCATCCAGGGTGAGAAACATTCTTGCAGCCTTACGGATGCGGCTCAGGGACGCCGTGTCCTCAAGAGAGCAGAGTGAGCGGAGACCAGCAGGGCAAAAGGTCTATGTTGATGAGAGGGAGAGGGGACAGTGTCCGGCCAGAGAGAGAGATCTCTGTTTTCTTTTTAAAATCAGGGGGGTGGCTGCTTCGTTTTTTAAAAAAGATGAGAAGGGGGGAGGGCTACGGCTTCTTTGCTAGAGAGGATAGGTTTAGGTTTTTCTTTGTGTTTTCTCTCTTTTCTGAAAAATTACCCCATTCTCAATATTTTTCTCCCCCCTCATTATTATGGCTGGAGGTTTATTTATATAGAAAATCTCTACACGTGCTATTCAAGGAAATATTACAATAATTATTGCAGAGATTGTTTTCTATAACCAGCACCAACAAATCCTATATATATGGTATTTTATATTGCAGTGATTATTTTCCATAACCAGCACGAATCAAATCATATATCTATGGTATGATTATTTTCCATAACCAAGCACGAATCAAATCATATATATATATATATATATATATATATATATATGGTATTTTATATTGCAGTAATTATATATGATTCATAATTATCTCCTTGACATATTGCTTCCTTGATATTAGCCTTGATTCATTTATATAGAAAATCTCTACATGTGTGTTATTTAAGGAAATACTGCAATAATTATTGCAGAGATTGTCTTCTATAACCATCACCAACAAATCCCATATATATAGTATTTTATATTGCATTGATTATTTTCCATAACCAGCACGAATCAAATCATATATCTATGGTATTTTATATTGCAATAATTATATATGATTCAGTAATTATCTCCTTGACATATTGCTTCCTTGATATTAGCCTTGATGCTTTATGTTATCGCCACATGTAAACCCTTATTATTATTTTTTTATTTATTATTTTATTTGAAAATTTATCAAAATATGGGTCAAAAATTGGGTAGCAACAGATGCCCCCTCTTTACAATGCTTACGAAGCAAAATTCCTCAATGTTTTGCATAGTAAGCTTTGTAAAGAAAGAAAAAAAATCTTCCTTGCTTGCTGAGTGATCCACTCATCCAAGGACTTCACTTTTTAAAAGAAAATGGTCTCGTTATCATGGGTGACCTGCTCCTTTTTTTTAAAAAAGAAAATTGGTCTATTTTTACGGGCGACTTGCCCACGCACACTCTAACCTGGTCTATTTTCAGGGGCGACCTACCCACATACTCACGCTGGTCTATTTTCACGGGAGACCTGCCCTTTTGAGGGGGTTAACCTAAGATCCCATTTGGCGATCTCCTTTACCCCGAAGTAAAGTCGGTGTGTAGCTCGGTCAACCTGAAATCCCATCTGGTGATTCCCTTTAACCAAAGCTAAACTCTGTGTGTGGTTGGGTTAACCTGAGATCCCATCTGGCGATCTCCTTTAACCAAAACCAATACAAAAATGTGTGTGTGGTCTTATTATGACGGGTGACCTACCCAACCGAAAGATGATCTTATTATGACAGGTGACCTACCCAAATACAAGATGGTCTCATTTTAACGGGTGACCTACCCAAATGCAAGATGGTCTCATTGTGATGGGTGACCTACCCAAGTGGAGGGAAGGGAAGAGTGGTCTCATTCTTATGGGTGACCTACCCAGGGGAAGAATGGCCTCATTATAATGGGTGACCTACCCAGGTAAAAAAAGATGGAGAATGGTCTCATTCTAATGGGTGACCTACCCAAAAAATGGTCTCATTGTGATGGGTGACCTACCCAGGTGGAAAAGAGGAAGAGTGGTCTCATTCTTATGGGTGACCTACCTAGGGGGAAGAATGGCCTCATTATAATGGGTGACCTACCCAGGTAAAAAAAAGATGGAGAATGGTCTCATTCTAATGGGTGACCTACCCAAAAAATGGTCTCATTATGATGGGTGACCTACCCAAGTGGAAAAGGGGAAGAGTGGTCTCATTCTTATGGGTGACCTACCCAGGGGGAAGAATGGCCTCATTATAATGGGTGACCTACCCAAGTAAAAAAAAGATGGAGAATGGTCTCATTCTAATGGGTGACCTACCCAGAAAAAATGGTCTCATTGTGATGGGTGACCTACCCAAGTGGAAAATGATGGTCTCATTATGATGGGTGACCTACCCAGATGTAAGAGAAAAGGATTTTAGAAAGGGGTCTCAATATCTGGAGACCTGCCCGTTTTATTTTTTATTATTATTTTTTTAAAAAAAAAAACTCCACGCTTTTGCTAGGGAATGGTCTCAAAATCGGATGACCTTCCTATTTCAAAAATTTTAGAAAAACTCACGTTGTTTTTTTTTTTTCAAAAAAATGGTCTCAATATCGGGTGACCTGCCCGTTTTGCACTTCAAAAGAAATCATCTTACCTCGAAGAATGAAGCAGTGCCGCTTCACAATTACTATCCTTTTCCGTAGTTCCGTTGACCTATTTTCGGAAATATAGGTCCCTCCTTTCCGTTGTGGACTTCTTCGAGCTCCTGTTTCCATTTGTTTGTTCGACCTATCCTCTTGAACTGGAATATGCTCCACGCGCTATATTTCCTATCCTTTTCATGCTTGATGAAGAGATCTCCAGTTCCTCATGGGGCCCTTTCTTGCTCCATTGAATGTTGCTTTGTGTTATACTTTTACCGATGTTTTAATTGTCTTTTCCATTTTTTCGAGAAATTATTTTTAAAAGGAAAACTCAAAAAAATTGGTTTTGTTCATGAAAACTAAAACTTTCAATGCAATCATCACATTTTGTTTTAAGTAACTCTCATAAAAGGTGTTTCAGAAGTTCTATGATGATACCACTTTGGGCTTTGGTTCACTATAGACCCCTACGTGCACTTTTTGCCCCCAGTGTGGTGTGCAATACCTATCAGGTTTAAATTTGGTTTGGATCCCTCGAATTTGAGAATTGATGGAGTCATCTCCTTAGTCATGTGTAAAAACAGTAAAAGATTTTGAATGCTATGAGATCATGCGTTTTATGAAGAAAAGGTTCCTTACAGAGAGAATTCATGGTCGAACTTTATTTTATGGATCGAGAAGCATAGTATTTCTTTATAGAGTCAGCATTCACAGGTCTAACTAGATCTTCTCCATCCATTCTAGATAACAATAAAACTCCTCCCGAGAACGCTTTCTTTACCATGTAAGGGCCTTTATTGTTTGCTTCCCATTTACTCTGATCTTCTCCTAGTAAAGGCTATATTTTTTGTCAGTACAAGATCTCCTTTATGGAATCCTCGAGGTTAAACCTTCTTATCATATGATTTGGCCACTCGTGATGATGACAAATTGCAGCTATCCTCTTTTCACCGATCAGATTCAACTATTCATATCTAACTTTTACCCATTCCACCTCTTCTAAACTCAAAGTCTACCAATACTCTTAATGAGGGGGTTTCCACTTCTAAAGGCATCACCGCCTCCATTTCATATACCAAAGTGTACAGGGTGGCTCCTGTTGAAGTTTTAATTGTGGTGTGGTACACGTGAAGGGCAAATGGCAACATCTCATGCCAATCCTTGTAGGTGACCACCATCTTCTACATAATCTTGACATTTTCGTTAGCAGCTTCTACTGGACCATTCATCTTTGGCCTATATAGCGAGGAATTGGAATGCTTGATTTTCCATTTAGCGCAGAGTTCTATTATCATCTTGCTATTGAAGTTTTGGACATTATTAGTTATAATATTTTCTAGTGGACCATATCGACAGATCAAATCTCTTTCCATAAATTTCTTTACCACCTTTTGCCTCCACGTCATCCAAACATCTCAACAAAGTTCTGTCAGATGATTTCTTATACAAAATTTCCCTATCAAGATAGAAATCCATTGCCAACCTCCTCAAAGTCTTCTTGTTGATTTTGGATGCCCCCATGGGATATGTTTGGTTTTGGATGAAATTCTTGATATCATAGTACCAAGGGTTTCCATCTATTCCTCTTTCAACTGAGCAACAATGAGCTGAGTTATTTCTGGTATCAATGTGTACCGGCCGCACCTTGTGCCCAAAGTCTATTCTAGTCATAGAAGCTAGCGTGACCAAAGCATCAGCAAAATGGTTTCCTTCCCTTCCTAGATGGGTGAACTTTATTTCCTCAAATTTTCTAGCCAATTCAGACAGGTGTTCTTGGTAAGGTCTCAACTTCTTGTCCTTGGTTTGCCCTTTTCCTTTCACTTGGCAAATAATAAAAAATAGAGTCTTTATACATATCTATCTTTCTAATATTTAATGCCACCTCTAAAACGAGAATACAAGCTTCATACTCCTATGTTGTTAGTGCACCCAAACTACGACTTAAATGAAACCGGATAATGTTTCTTATCAGGAGAGATTAGCACTGCCCCCACTTCGTTACCATAGCACCATCAAAGTACATAATCCACCAAACTAATTTCCCTTCCTCGACTGAAAACACATCTTCATCAGGAAAATCAAAGTTTAACAGCTCATAATATTCCATAGCATGGTTAGCTAGGTGATCGGCGATGACATTCATGGCTTTCCTTGTCATATATACTATGTCATACTCAGCCAGTAGAACTTGCCATTTGGCTTGATAGATAAGGGTGGATTCAGTAGGTACTGCTTGATTTTCACGAAAGCTTCTTCACACTCTTATTCCAAATTCCAAGATTCTTCTTCCTTAACAATCGAAGATTGGGTCACAAGTCATGGTTAATTGGGATATAAGCCGAGCAATGTAATTCAACCTTCCCAAGAACTTTCTTACATCCTTCTCAACCTTGGGAGTTAGCATAGATTGAATAGCCTTTACTTAACCAGGGTCCACTTCTATCCCTTTGTCACTCATCATAAATCCTAACAACTTCCTAGATTTCACCCCGAATGAACACCTTGCATGGTTAAGCCTCAACTTGTACTTCCTTAGTCTTTCAAATAATTCCTTCAATATTTGGACATGATTCGCTCCCTCTCTAGATTTAGCAATCATGTCATCCACGTATACTTTAATCTCTTTTTGCATCATGTCGTGAAATAGAGCCACCATGGCCCTTTGGTAGGTGGCCCCGACATTCTTTAACCTAAATGACATGACCTTGTAGCAAAAGGTTCCCCATAGTGTTACAAAGGTTTCTTCTCCTTATCCTCTTGCGCCATTTTTATCTTATTGTAGCCAGAAAATCCATCCATGAAGGAATATATGGAGTTACGTGCTGCATTGTCAACTAGCAAATCTAGGTGTGATAGAGGAAAATTGTCTTTAGGGCTAGTTCGGTTTAAGTTCCTAAAGTCCACACAAACTCTGATTTTATCTTCCTCTTCGGGTACTACCACTATGTTGGACACACATTGCGGATACTTAACTATTTCTAGAAAACCAGCATTCCACTACTTTTCAATTTATGTCTTTACCTTGATCAAGACATTCAGATTGGTCCTTCTCAACCTTTGCTTAACCGATTTGCATCCTTCTACTAGTGGTACCCTATACAAACCAGGCATATCCTTGTAGGACCAGGAAAAAAAATCTACATAATCTTGGAGTAGTGCAATCAACTCTTCTCTTTCTTTAGGGGTGATCATAATCCCTATCCTTAGTTTTTCTCTTAATTTTCATTGCCCACTTCTATGGTTTCAAGTTTCCTCTCTAGCAGGTTTCCAAGCTTGTCCATGCTGCTTTATTAATTTTGTGAATCCTCAAATGTTATTTCTCTTATTCTTCTTCTTCTTCAACTAATATGTATTCTTTAAAGTTCGGCCATTCATTCTCAGTGTGAAGTGCAAGTTTTGTTATGGAAGATCTGCTTTTAGGGTTTTTAAAAGCAGAAAGTGATGTGTAAATGCATAGTAAAAACATAAAGATGAACTTTTGAAAATGCATGATCTCATTAAAAGGAAAAGTTTGGCTAAAAAAAAAAAAAAAAAACAAGGATAAAATTCCATTGACATTTGGAACCTCGATTTAAAAAAGTGAAAAAAGCAAACAACACAATATCATGATCAAACAAGCGTTGTTGATTAAATTTGAACACCTATGGAGCTTCTTAGGTCTCCCAACTCTGGAACATCTCTCCCTCAGCTAGCTTTTGAATGAAGGTCTTAAGATTCAAGATGCTTTGAGCTTAGGCTTGTTTAGATGCAAAACGATATTATGGAGCATACATCCTAATGATAGGTTTTAGTTCCTTTATGTGAGACATCGGGTAGGTTTACTACTCGGTCTCTAAAAAGGGTCTCTTGCTGTCCTAGTGATCACCCTCGTAAAGGCAATATGGGGGTTCAGCAGATAGTGGGATGGTACATGTACCAATCACTATCAGTCTAAACACTCAGCAAAGAGTTGGGGTTTACACAAACTTAAACCTTGACTCAAGTCATAAGGCAAGCTGCTAGTCCCCCACTTAACTTAAAATTTAATATGTGTGCTCTCAAAAAGAAAATAATAATAAAGTGATGGATGAATAATACCATGTGTGACAGAATGTAAAGATGCATGCTAAAGCTTTTAAACCAAGTATCATTCAGAGAAAAAAAACAACAACATATAGCATAAAAAAAAAAACAATTACCAAGCTTAGTCCAAGGGTCTCAGTGGAGTCGCCATCCTGTCGCACCCTCGCGAGCGGAGCGCGGCATCGCGGCGACCATCGATTGATTTCGGGATCTTTGTTTGTTTATTGTGGATAAAGGGAGTCACCACCTAGTATTATAGTCACTAGGAAACCTAACTGGTTTTTCAGAGATTCTAAGGCAAGGGACTGGTTGCGTAAAGGGAAGGTATTAGCACCCCTAGTACGCCCTACCTAAGGTAAGCTGCTTGGTGTTAATTTGGTTTGTCTTATAATTGCTATGGTGTTGGTGTTTTCTAATCCCATCAATTTTCCTAGGTTTGATTCAAACTAAATTTATTAAGATAGAAATCCAAGGAGATTCCATGTGCTTTAAAAGCTCATTTTTCCCTTAGTATTTCATACTCTTACGGCTCGTAAACCGCGGAGTAAAAAAAAATTGAAATGTCCTCGATTACAATCAAGGCTTCTTTCAAGGATGTGTAATGACTTATTATTCCTAGAAAAATATTTTGGATATTAACCACTTTGGGTTTCTTTATCCAAACATTAACAGCGAATAATAACAAATTATTCCCAATAATATTTTGGATATTCATCCATTTGGGGTTTCTTTATCCAAACATTAACGGTGAATAATAACAGGTTATTCCCAATAATATTTTGGATATTCATCCCTTTGGGGTTTCTTTATCCAAACATTAACGGTGAATAATAGATTAATTCCCCCCAAAAATAAGATTTTTATATTTTTTGGAATATTGGCCAATACCCTTTGGAGTTTTACAAACATGTTGTAAAATCCAGAAATGCAAGAAAAATAATTTTTTGTTGTGTTTAAGAAATCCATGCGAAAACACATTTTCGAAACTTCCAATATTTTTTATATAAAAAGAACGTTCAAAACATGTTAGAGTACTGGCCGTATGCAACACACAAAAAAACATTTTTTGTATTCGGTCCAAATCACAAGCATCGCAATTTAACGCAAACATTACGATAAAAAATAGCAAGCCATCATATATATTATAAGATTTACAAAAAAACTTAAAACAACTCATAAAAACCCATTCAAAAGCCAACTAACTTAAAATGCTATAACTGGAAAATGAATACTTCTATATGCGCAAAGGGGGCCAAGGTTCTGACACCAAAGTTTGAGCTAAAAAAAACTGATGCAGTGCAGCCATACTAATTTCATGCGAAAGGAGAAGAACCTGGGCAGCATGCTCTATTCCCCGTATGTTAAAGACTAAGACTAAAGAAATAAATGGCAGCTACCTCGTTTTAAAGAAAACAGAAACAAGTTCTTGAAAAGAACGAACAACAAACCCCAAATATACATACGGCAAAGAAGAAAAAAACTAAGGCTCATACCTGCTGATATGGCCTGTTTTAAATGTAGAAGATGATGTGCAAGCCGATGGACAGAGCTTCTGCCTTCTCACCTTAAGCATCCACTAGGCAGTAGCCTTCTGATTCTTTCTCTTCACTCTTCCAGGACCGCCACCTCCAAGTGGACTTATGAGAGAAAAATCAATGTGTTTCTGGGAGTCAAACCTGTTCATCCTGCGGAGAAAGGCTTCACCTTCAAAAATTCAGCGTTGGTTCTTCTCATCCAGGGTGAGAAACATTCTTGCAGCCTTACGGATGCGGCTCAGGGACGCCGTGTCCTCAAGAGAGCAGAGTGAGCGGAGACCAGCAGGGCAAAAGGTCTATGTTGATGAGAGGGAGAGGGGACAGTGTCCGGCCAGAGAGAGAGATCTCTGTTTTCTTTTTAAAATCAGGGGGGTGGCTGCTTCGTTTTTTAAAAAAGATGAGAAGGGGGGAGGGCTACGGCTTCTTTGCTAGAGAGGATAGGTTTAGGTTTTTCTTTGTGTTTTCTCTCTTTTCTGAAAAATTACCCCATTCTCAATATTTTTCTCCCCCCTCATTATTATGGCTGGAGGTTTATTTATATAGAAAATCTCTACACGTGCTATTCAAGGAAATATTACAATAATTATTGCAGAGATTGTTTTCTATAACCAGCACCAACAAATCCTATATATATGGTATTTTATATTGCAGTGATTATTTTCCATAACCAGCACGAATCAAATCATATATCTATGGTATGATTATTTTCCATAACCAAGCACGAATCAAATCATATATATATATATATATATGGTATTTTATATTGCAGTAATTATATATGATTCATAATTATCTCCTTGACATATTGCTTCCTTGATATTAGCCTTGATTCATTTATATAGAAAATCTCTACATGTGTGTTATTTAAGGAAATACTGCAATAATTATTGCAGAGATTGTCTTTTATAACCATCACCAACAAATCCCATATATATAGTATTTTATATTGCATTGATTATTTTCCATAACCAGCACGAATCAAATCATATATCTATGGTATTTTATATTGCAATAATTATATATGATTCAGTAATTATCTCCTTGACATATTGCTTCCTTGATATTAGCCTTGATGCTTTATGTTATCGCCAAATGTAAACCCTTATTATTATTTTTTTATTTATTATTTTATTTGAAAATTTATCAAAATATGGGTCAAAAATTGGGTAGCAACACCAACTAAGGGCCGATCCTGTCAGGCTATCCTGGAAGAAGTAAATTAACATCTTATCATCGTGGATAACTTCTGCCATTTTGTTATAGTAAGAACGGAGATGGGTCTTTGGGCATTCCATCCCGGTATACTTAACAAACTCTGGCACTCTGAACTTCTTTGGAATAACAATGTTAGGCACCAAACATACTTCAGCAGCCCTAACTGGGTCAAATAAATCATTTCCTTCAACTGCCCTTAGCCTCTCTTCTAGTGCAGTCCACTTATCATACCCTTCATGATTAGAGAGTTTGACGTCATGTGGGTCCTCGTTTGTTAAATCCATTGTAATAGGGATTTGGATGGGCCGAGTGGGATTAGGATGCTGTTTATTTGGTGTATTTGCCCCCATGTTTATAGGTGCGACAGGAATTTGAGCTGCTGCTGGTGCTTCATCAGGTTGAGTAGACGTTCCCTCTCCATCTCTGGCTCTCAACATTTGTTCTAACATACTGGTTAGGTGCGCCACATCATTCCGAACTCCTTCAAGTTCTCTTTGGTACTGAGCTTCTGGTTGTGACCTTTCTTCGTTTTCCATTCTTTTTCTTTGTCGAGTGTTGTGGATTCTAGAAGGGGGACCTATGTTTCTTAATCTACAGATGCGTGTATAGATGTATGAGAAAAATGCATGATTGAGAATGCTTTGTATATTGGGTATGGATGCAACTTTCTTGTGAACGAATAATAGCCACCACCTTATAAACATAGGTTCTTTTGTCACATTGCTAGGAGTACTACCTTTCAAGTCGTTTGCTTGAATCATTTTCACCAAGAGACAGATTTTGCATAAGAAGATGGGTCAACGCCCTTTTCATTAATGCTTGATAAGTTTATTGCATTAATAATAAAAAGGAAATACAAAATTTATTAATCCCTTTCCTCCACAAACTCTCTAGCCAAAGGTAAGAAGGCAAAACCACGGTTCTCAATCTTCCCTAGAAAGGCATCGGTTTCAGCTAGGCTTCGGCGATAGCGAATGATGTCCCCTCCCACATTCCGCGCATTAATTCTAATAATTCGAGCATGTGCAGCAGCTTCATCCATTTGCTCATCTGTCTTGGTCATCTTTTCTATGAGTAACATATTGGTTCTATTCAAAGCAGTGTTGTTGGCATCGATTTGATCCTTGTGTTTTTCCATTGCTGCTAGCTTCTCGTCCAAATACTTCACCTTTTCACGTTCCTTGTCAAGCTTTATCCTCATAACTTTTATCTCATTCTTATTAACCGCTAATTCTGTTTCAATAGCCTCAAAACCTTTCCTTTTATTTTCTTCTTTTGCAATCTCCATCGAACGGCTTTCCAACTCTATATATTTCTTGTTCAAATCCTCATACTTCCCAATCCTATCCATCAATTCAAACTGGACTTGTGCAAATTTTTCTTGGAAATATTCTGCACTTCCTTGGCAATCGTTAAAGTCAATCTCCATTGCTTCAAGTTCAGAGCAACTTTGCATCCAATCCAAACTCATCCCTCTTAGCTCCTTCTCACTCCTTTCCCTAGCAATCTTCTCCTCACCCAGCTTTAACTCAAGCTTTGTTATTCGCGCATCTCTAGATTGTATTTGCTCATCTAGAAATGCTCTCCTTTTATCTTCTTTTAGCATCATTTCTTCCAACATTGCCTTGTCTTTTCTGCTTTTGCTCAACTCTGTCCAAAGTTTTTCCACTTGTCTTCTCAACTCCTCTTCATTATTGACCCTTTTCCTCTTAACAGGCTCTTCTATAGTTTGGGGAGATTTGGCTTCTACACAAGGCATGGCTGAAGCAGCTAAGTCTCTCCATCTTGCATATCCTTCACTTGCACTTGGATCCTTTAAACCTTCTATCTCAACCAAAACCAAATGCTTCCAATCTTGTTTGATGATCTCTAAAACTTCTTGTGCAATGGAATCTTTGAACAAACCAAAGAATTGAGCAATTCCCATAGTCCTTGGAACAAACTGCATGCCCCCAAGTTGCCTTACCACTAGGGCAGGAGCATAACTCACATAACCTGTAATCCCTACCAATGGCACCCAACGTCTTTGTCCACAACTCATTAGGACTTTCACTGTCGTTACCCATGGTGCTCTCCACTTAAAATCACTATTAGGCAAACCTTCTAATTTGTCAACCCAACCTTGGTTATCTAGATCTCCCCATTCTTCTTCTTCTACTAACTTCAGGGGTCTTTGGGTGAACCACCAAAAATTATTGAAGACAGGTTTTTTTGTTTCGATATGGCTAACCATCCAGATATACAACAACTGCGTGCAGCATCTCATTGCCCCTTTTCCGGTCCTCCTACAATGATTAAGCGTCAAGATAGTTTCAGCTAAAATAGCAGCCACTGGATTGATTTGTGTATTCTCATACTCTACATAAGCAGCAGCGGCCTCCAAACTCACTAAACCCGTCTGACTTGGGAACAACACAAGGCCAAATATGCCCAAGGCAATCAATCTCTCTTTTTCTAATCCTGACTTCTTTTCCAGTTCAATTTCTAGCATCCTCCATTTCAGACCGGTAGCATTCTTTTCCAAAAACTTTTCCAAGTTGGAGATTCTGAGCAGTTTTGATAGTTCGGGGATGATCTTGTCAGATCTCAAAGGCAAATAAATTTGATACAGATTGTTTGGAAACTCAGTCAACATCCCATATTCCTCCATAGTGGGACATAGGTCTATGCTTCCAAAAGAAAAACACCGGTAGTCTGGATCCCAAAAATGAACTATGGCTCGCACAACTGGGCTTAAAACTTCTACCCTTGCAATTTCCATCAAACATCCGTATTTATTAAAAAATGCATCCTTATCCACATTCTGAAAGTGAGTCGTTAACCTGTTCACCTCATTCATAATGCAATTCAGGCTCTTGATTGGTGACAGTTTCTTAGCATCGCTTCTAAGGCAGTCTCCTTCAGTCAATTGTGACAGTTCAGAATTTTTCCCATATTCTATGATGGAAAGTTTAGCAATGGTGGCCATTTCGTTCACAAGTCCTGCAATTCAAAATGCCTTGGGGGTTAGACTTGTTTTGATGCAAAAGATATTATGGATCATACACCCTAAGGATAGGTTCTAGTTCCTTTACGTGAGACATAGGGTAGTTTTACTACTTGGTCTCTAAAAAAAGGGTCTCTTGTTGTCCCAGTGATCGCCCTCGTAAAGGCAATATGGGGGTTCAGCAGATAGTGGGATGGCACATGTACCAATCACTATCAGTCTAAACACTCAGCAAAGAGTTGGGGTTTACACAAACTTAAACCTTGACTCAAGTCATAAGGCAAACTGCTAGTTCCCCACTTAACTTAAAGTTTAATGTGTGTGCCCTCAAAAAGATAATAATCATAAAGTGATGAATGACTATATCATGTATGACAGAATGTAAAGATGCATGCTAAAGCTTTTGAACAAAGTATCATTCATATAAAAAAAACAAAAACCAACATAGCATAAACAAACAAATTACCAAGCTTAGTCCAAGGGTCTCAGTGGAGTCGCCATCCTGTCGCACCCTCACGAGCGAGCGCGGCGTCGCGGCGATCCCCGATTGGTTTCGGGGTCTTTTGTTTTATTGTGAATAAGGGAGTCGCCACCTAGTATTTGGTCACTAGGAACCCTAACTGGTCTTTCAGAGATTCTAAGGTAAGGGACTGGTTGTGTAAAGGGAAGGTATTAGCACCCCTAGTACGCCCTACCTAAGGTAAGCTGCTTGGTGTTTGGTTTGCTTTATAATTGCTATAGTGTTGGTGTTTTCTAATCCCATCAGTTTTTCTAGGTTTGATTCAAACTAAATTTATTAAGATAGAAATCCAAGGAAGTTCCATGTGCTTTAAAAGCTCATTTTCCCCTTAGTTTTTCAAGAGTTTGCGACTCGTAAATCGCAAGGAGGAAAGACAAAAAAATTAGAAATCTAAGGAAATTTAGAGTGCTTTAAAAAACTTATTTTTTTTCTTAGTGTTTTATACTCTCACGGCTCGTAAACCTGGAGTAAAAAATTGAAATGTCCTCGATTATAATCAAGGCTTCTTTCAAGAATATGTGTGGATTTATTATTCCTAGAAAATTATTTTGGATATTTACCACTTCGGGTCTCTTTATCCAAATATTAACAGTGATTAATAACAAATTATTCCCAATAATATTTTGGATATTCATCCTTTAAGGATTTCTTTATCCAAACATTAGCGGTGAATAATAACAAGTTATTCCCAATAATATTTTGGATATTCATCCCTTTGGGATTTCTTTATCCATACATTAACGGTGAATAATAGATGAATTCCCCCAAAATAAGATTTTTGTATTTTTTTTGGAATATTGGCCAATACCCTTTGGAGTTTTACAAACATGTTGTAAAATCCAGAAATGCAAGAAAATAATTTTTGTTGTGTTTAAGAAATCCATGCGAAAACACATTTTTAAAACTTCAAGTATTTTTTTTGTATATAAAAAAAATATTCAAAACATGTTAGGGTATTGGCCGTATGCAACACGCAAAAACATTGTTTTATATTTTTTTGTCAAAACGCAAGCATCACAAAAAAGAAAAAAAAAGCCATACACATCCATTCCAAAATTTGCAAAAGGCCCAAAACACTGATATATATAAAAAAATAAATTTCCCAAAGCCAAACTTTACTCACACAAGATTCAGTCCGTCCATTTAAACCCAAATCCTATAACTAAAAAAAAATAACAAGTCTGTATGCACAAGAAGACCACAATTCTGAAAACCAAAACCTATAACGGTAACCATGACTCAACACCCATCCTTTTTCCGATCTTTAATACTGCCACACTCGTTAGTCTCATGCAAAAGGAAACTACTTGAGCAACACCTTTGTACTGAAGCAAATACAGAACTACAAACACAAACCAACGGCCAACTAGCTCTTTTTTCAGAAAAAAACAATCAAAATGAAAACATGAACCGAAAGTCTGCTAAAAGACTGCCTTGACTCTAAAGGGACTTCCCTCGTGTTTCACTTTCTAGATAGAGCTTTCTTTAGGAGCCAAACTCAAACTATGCAACATCCTAAGGCAAAGAGACACTCGGACAAAGAAAGGGAAAGATAATGAAAGCCTTTAAAGCTCACGGTTCCTCACGGCAAGAGAATAAGAAAAGAAACGTAACTTTAACATGAACAAAAAAATCTAAACTCCAAGCCATGCATGAACCGTGGGCAAGCAATGTCCTCTTGTCCAACCAGAAACAAATATCCAGAGCAAAAGGAAGGAACAGGTTTGGAACAGAAAAAAAAAAACAACAGATGTCAAGTTTGAATATAGCAAGGAAGAAAAAAAAACTGGAAAACTAACCTGCAGATCTTACTTGTCTGAATGCAGAAGATGAAGTTCAGATAGATGGAAAAGCCTCTGCCTTTCGGCCTCGTTTTTCTGTGTCTCTCAACTCAGCCTTATACGGGTTCTCTCGGTTTTTCTTCACTCTTTCTTTGCGTCTCTGATTAGTACTTAAAAGTGCATTTTTATCAAGGTTTTATATCATCATTTTGCACTTAAAGTATCAATAACTCCTTAACTAAAGCATGTTTTATAATAACATATCTAATTATATAAGATACCTTTAATTTATGGTAAATGTTCATCTTACATGCAGGCCTATCACATAAATGAAAGAATTGATTGATGAGTTGAAGTACTGAAATTGAAAGAACAAAGAGATGGCCAAACTTAGAAAAGAGATGCTGGTGCAGTCCAAACTGGAACACTGTTCGGTAATTGGGTCATATCTGGAGCTGTAGATCTTGGATTTAGGTCCATTTTATATGGATGGAAAGATAAGACATAGGCCTACAACTTTCGTGTGGAGCCCAAGATTTAACAAGGCCGTTTTCAAGTCCAAATTGTAGCAACAACGAAGAAGCCCGAATCTGTCCTGCAGCCCAGACACTGTTCAGTGTTCAGCCCATATCTCGAGTTCTAGAAGCTCAAATGATCTCAAATGTTTACCCTGGAAAGATAAGAAAATTTCCTAGAACTTTCATGATTCAAGTTTGTTCAAATTATGACGTCATCAATGACGTTTTTGGCAGACAAGAAGATAAGAATTGTCACCAAGTCAAGATGTGGCCACCCACTAATCAATTAGTCAACAAATCAATAGTTCCGAATTTTGGCCTATAAAAGGAGGCATTTGCCATGTATTTAGGCATCTTGGTGTTCAGATCAAGATCATGCTCTTGCTTTCTCTCTTTGTATTGCTTATGCTTTGCTTTCATTAATATCAAGTTTATGCCTTTCATTTCCTTTCCTTTACTTAGTTAACTTTTATCTTACTTATGTTCTTATCTTGTTTATTTATGTTTCTTTCTTTCATTATGTCTAGCTAAGTTAATTATGTCAAGGTGAAAAGGTTACACTAATGGTGTAAGGATAAGTATAATATAAACTCAACATGGACTTTAATGTTGGATACTAACATGCTTTATATTTATTATCTTATTCACTTTTAATACTTTGCTTGTTAAATGGTTAATCTAGATTTATGTTGTATAACACTTGGTACAACAAATACTTGGTACTTTCATAGCCCATACTGTATGGTATAACCGACACCTGAGCTATGAAAGGAACTTGATTTGTTGTTAACATAAGTTATAATCATGAATGCTTGAAAACATTTACAAGTATTAGCATTATTCGAATAAGATAGCTAATGTAATCATGTTAACAATTTATAATCTGATTGGAACCTCCTTGTGTGTGGTTTCCAATTGAATAATAAGGGTTTATACTATACTTGTTTGAAATACCATTAGTGGATCCTCTAACCTTGACATTTGTTGTTATCATTCTTTAATCCTTACGTTAATCTTTTATCTCAAAGTTCTCATCAACAACTTCCTCTTCTTCTTCACTATTATTATTATCACTATTATTATTATTATTATTATTGTTACTATTGTTATAGTATTATTGTTGCTTATAATTTATACAAGTAACCTCCCTGTGGTTCGACCCCGGTCTTGCCGGGTTATTTATTACTTCGACACTCCTGCACTTGGGAGAAGACATCAATCTTTTGGTCGTGTCAAGTTTTTGGCGCCGTTGCCGGGGAGGTAAATTCTTGTACAAATTATAGTATTTATTTTATTTTCTCTTTTCTCTTTTCTTGTATCTAACTTTGTTTCTTTTGTTTTGTTTGTTTTTCTTTTGTTTTCTTCTTCCTTTTATTCTCTTCTTACACGTGCATGAGAGTGTGGTCACGTACATTAAGTGGTAGACTTTGTAGGGTATCCTCATCATTTTCAGAAAATATGGCTGAAGAAGATAATCAATCACTTCATAATGAGAATAATGAGAATATTCGGGTTAGAACTCTTAGAGACCACATGAATCCCACAAGAACAAGTGCACCCTCATGCATAGTTTTTCCTCCTGATGCATCTCATTTTAATTTTAAGACAGGCATTATTCAACTTTTACCGTCTTTTCATGGCTTAGATTTAGAAAATCCATACTTGCATTTAAGGGAATTTGAGGAGGTTTGCAACACCTATAATGACTCGAATTGTAGCATGAACACCATTAGATTGAAGCTTTTTCCTTTTTCATTAAAAGATAAAGCTAAAACATGGCTACAAAATTTGAGACCTGGATCCATTCGTGCTTGGGATGAAATGCAACAACAATTTTTAAAGAAGTTTTTTCCATCCCACAGAACAAACTCTTTCAAAAGACAAATCATTACTTTCTCTCAAAAACCAGGAGAAACATTTTATCAATGTTGGGATAGGTATCGAGACTTACTTAATACTTGCCCCCATCATGGTTTTGAAACATGGAGATTAGTTTCACATTTTTATGAAGGGTTAACTCCTAGAGATAGGCAAATGGTTGAATTGATGTGCAATGGAACTTTTGAGGATAAAGACCCTAATGAAGCAATGGAATACCTAGACTTGCTAGCTGAAAATGCGCAAAATTGGGACACCACAGGTACTTATGAGGCACCAAGTAAAACCCAACCTCATACATCTAGTGGAGGTATGTACAACCTTAGGGAAGATCATGACCTCCAAGCCAAGTTTGCATCTTTAGCTAGAAAGGTTGAGGCATTGGAATTAAAAAAGAGTGGTCAACTAAAATCTGTTCAAGACATTGCATGTCAAATCTGTGAAACCAACGAACATTCAACCAATGACTGTCCAACCTTGCCTTCTTTTAAAGAATGTCTCCATGAACAAGCCCATGCATTAAACAGTTTTCAAAGGCCCAATCATAACCCATATTCACAAACATACAACCCTGGTTGGAGAAACCACCCAAATTTTAGTTGGAAGAGTGAGAACAATAATGCTCAAACTTCACAGCCACCGTTTCAAGCACACCCTAATTTCCAAAATTCTCATGGATATGCACCTCCTTATGCTCCCCCTCCTAGAAGAAATCTTGAGGAAACATTGCATGCATTTATGGAAAAGCAAGAGGCAATTAACACTCAACTTGCTCAAAGCATGACAGATTTTAAAGATACTCTTGCAAAATTGACATCTGCTCTCAGTTTCCAAGAGAAAGGTAAGTTTCCTTCTCAACCACAACAAAATCCAAAGGGGCAATACAATGTAAATGCAAGTAGTTCTGGAAGCCAACACATGGATCAAGCCAAATCAGTCATCACTCTTCGCAGTGGTAAGGTTATTGAAAAACCCACTCTTGAACCTTGTGAGAATGATGATGAATCAATCTCTGAGGGTAAGGAAGGGGTTGAATCTGATCATTGCAAAGAAAAGACTGATTCTCCGCCAGCACTTCCATTTCCTCATGCCATGACTAAACAAAGGAAAGTCAATCACAACTCTGAAATCTTTGAAACTTTCAAACAGGTAAGGATCAATATACCTTTGTTGGATGCTATCAAACAGGTTCCTTCTTATGCTAAATTTTTGAAAGATCTATGCACTGTGAAGAGAAAACTGAATGTGAAAAAGAAAGCCTTTTTAGCCGAACAAGTAAGTGCCATTCTTCAGAACAATAATGCATTGAAATATAAAGACCCTGGTTGTCCTACAATTTCATGCTTTATTGGAGAACATAAAATTGAAAGAGCTTTACTTGATCTTGGAGCTAGTGTGAATTTACTTCCATATTCAGTTTTTCAAAGTCTCAATCTAGGTGAGTTAAAACCAACTTCTGTGACTCTTTTACTTGCCGATAGATCTGTAAAAGTGCCTAGAGGAATAGTTGAAGATGTGTTAGTACAAGTCGATAAATTCATTTATCCTGTGGATTTTATTGTCTTGGATACACAACCTGTTGAAGCATGTAATTCATTTCCTGTTATTTTAGGACGTCCATTTCTTGCAACTTCTAATGCATTGATTAATTGTAGGAATGGACTAATGAAGCTATCTTTTGGAAACATGACATTGGAGATGAATATTTTCAACATTTGCAAGCAACCTGGGGATGATAATGATTTACAGGAAGTGGACTTTACTGAAAAATTAGTTCATGATCAATTTCAAACCACTTCCAATGAAATTGAGATTGATGAATCTGATGATTTGCAAATGGTTTATTTTCAGGAAGAATTAAAGGCAAGTAATTGGAGACCACAAATTGAGGAATTGCCGCCACGATCAATTGAGCCAATACCTTCAAGTGTTCAACCACCAAAACCTGATTTGAAGCCGTTACCCCTCAATCTCAAATACTCATTTTTAGGAGAAAATGAAACTTTTCCGGTAATAATCTCTTCCAAACTTAATGCACAGCAAGAAGGTAAGTTATTACAAACTCTGAAAATGCACAAAAATGCATTAGGATGGACCATAGCTGACATAAAAGGAATTAGTCCTTTGATTTGCACTCACAGGATTTATTTGGAGGAAAATGCTAAACCCTCTAGAGAAATGCAACGAAGGCTTAATCCTAATATGAAAGAAGTAGTGAAAAATGAAGTCATTAAGCTTCTAGATAATGGAATCATTTATCCTATTTCTGACAGCAAATGGGAAAGTCCTACTCAAGTGGTACCTAAGAAGTCTGGAGTTACTGTGATAACAAATGAAAAAAATGAGTTAATTCCAACTAGGACTATTACTGGTTGGCGCATGTGCATTGATTATAGGAAACTTAATTCAATGACTAGAAAAGATCATTTTCCTTTACCTTTCATGGATCAAATTCTAGAAAGAGTTGCAGGTCATGAATTTTATTGTTTCCTAGATGGCTATTCAGGCTACAACCAAATTGAAATTGCATTAGAAGATCAAGAGAAAACTACTTTCACATGTCCATTTGGTACCTTTGCATATCGAAGAATGCCTTTCGGATTATGTAATGCACCAGCCACGTTTCAAAGATGCATGCTTAGTATATTCAGTGATATGGTTGAACGTTTTCTTGAGATTTTTATGGATGATTTTTCTGTTTTTGGTGATTCATTTAATGATTGTTTGACTAACTTAGAAAAGGTTTTGAGCAGGTGTGAAGAGAAGAATCTTGTACTGAATTGGGAAAAATGTCACTTTATGGTAACAGAAGGCATTGTACTTGGTCACATTGTTTCATCAAAAGGAATTGAGGTTGACAAATCTAAAATCGAGTTAATTGCTAACTTGCCAACACCAAAATCTATTAAAGATGTTAGATCATTCTTAGGACATGCTGGTTTTTATAGAAGGTTCATCAAGGATTTTAGCGTAATATCTAAGCCCTTGAGTAATCTTCTAACAAAGGATAATATCTTTGAATGGACTGAACATTGTGAAGAAGCCTTTGTTAAACTTAAAAACCAGCTTACTTCTGCTCCAGTCATTCAACCTCCTGATTGGTCTTTACCTTTTGAAATAATGTGTGACGCTAGTGACTACGCCGTGGGTGCTGTCTTGGGACAGAGAAAAGATAAGAAGCCTTATGTGATTTACTATGCAAGTAAAACTTTAAATAGTGCTCAAATGAATTACACCACCACTGAAAAAGAATTACTTGCAGTAGTATTTGCATGTGAAAAGTTCAGGTCTTATCTTGTTGGCTCACCTATTGTTGTTTTTAGTGATCATGCAGCGTTGAAATATCTTCTTTCTAAGAAAGATTCTAAGGCTAGATTGGTGCGGTGGATTTTGTTACTTCAAGAATTTGATATCACAATCAAAGACAAGAAAGGCACCGAAAATGTTGTCGCCGATCATTTGTCAAGATTGACAACAGATTCAAAATCTGACATCACACCAATCGATGACTACTTTCCTGATGAATCTTTATTTTCTGTCTCTACGATGCCTTGGTTTGCTAATATTGTTAATTTTCTTGTTTCAGGACAATTGCCAGCTCATTGGAGTACCCAAGACAAAAGAAAGTTCTTGAATGAAGTGAAGAACTTTTATTGGGATGACTTATTCAAATATTGTCCTGATCAAATATTTCGAAGATGCATTCCTGACAATGAGGTAAGTAGTGTCATTAAATTTTGTCATTCTGAGGCATGTGGGGGCCATTTCTCATCAAGAAAGACAACTGCAAAAATCTTACAATGCGGATTTTACTGGCCCACCATGTTCAAGGACTCACATGCATTCTGTAAGATTTGTGAAAATTGTCAAAAGTTGGGATCTATTTCAAAACGTCACATGATGCCTTTAAATCCTATTCTTGTCATTGAGATCTTTGACTGTTGGGGTATAGATTTCATGGGTCCATTTCCTTCATCATTTGGTTTCGTGTACATATTAGTCGCAGTAGATTATGTTTCAAAATGGATAGAGGCAATTCCAAGTCGAAACAATGATCACAAAACAGTGATAAAATTCTTGAAAGAAAATATCTTAAGTCGATTTGGAATCCCTCGAGCCATGATAAGTGATGGTGGAACACATTTCTGCAATAAGCCATTTGAGTCTTTAATGAAGAAATATGGAATCACTCACAAAGTTGCCACCCCTTATCACCCTCAGACTAGTGGACAGGTAGAGCTTGCTAATAGGGAGATCAAACAAATCTTGGAAAAAACAGTGAACCCTAATAGGAAAGACTGGTCTTTAAGACTTAATGATGCTCTTTGGGCTTATCGAACTGCTTATAAAACATCATTAGGTATGTCACCTTATAGACTAGTCTATGGAAAACCTTGTCACTTGCCTGTGGAACTTGAACATAAAGCTTATTGGGCTATTAAAGCTTTTAATTCAAACCTTGATGATGCTGGTCAACTGCGAAAATTACAAATAAATGAGCTTGAGGAAATAAGAAATGATGCATATGAAAATTCAAGAATTCATAAAGCAAGAATCAAAGAGTTGCATGACAAGAAAATATTGAGAAAAACATTCAATGTTGGTCAAAAAGTCTTGCTTTTTAATTCCCGACTCCATTTATTTCCTGGAAAACTAAGATCAAGATAGAGTGGTCCTTTCATTGTGAAACATGTGTATCCATATGGGGCCTGTGATATCGAGAATCCAAAGAATGGCAATGTTTTCAAGGTAAATGGACATCGTTTGAAAGTCTACTTTGACAATTTTTCAGTTGAAAATGACTCTATTGAATTGAGTGATCCTGTATATAAAGATTGATTCGTTTTCTCACATTGTTTTGTGTTTTGTTAGTTTCTCTCACCCCGGTCAAAAGGCGGATAACGGTACTCCGTGACTTCAGTCGGTTCTTTCAGTTTCCCATAATAACTGATATCTGTATATATTTGTGCAATTCTTTGCTCTTTCTCTCTTCTTTGAATCTCTTCTCCAATTCTCATTTCAAAATGGACACCACTCTTGAAAAATTGAAAAAGTATTTTCCCGCTCTGCCTCAGAATGCGATTACAAAAATTTACCGTGCTAGGTGTGCCAGATTGAAGTTGTTGATGAATCATGGAATTCCTGAAGATATTCGCTGGCTGATTGAAGCAAAGGTCCGATTATTAGGTGAGTCCTCCGATTCTTTCATTTCACACATGCCTGGAACAGGTAAAAGCACTTTTGCAAAGAAACGTCGTGCAAAACGACTGAAAGTCTGTCACCGATGTGCCAGATGGACTTGTAATGCAACATGTCGTTCTTTAGGAATGGTATCTATAAACCGTGAAGATAAAATACAATTCATTAAGGATGGCCTGAGTAAGGGGTCTTTAGATAATCTTTTGTTGACCCTTGAGACGCATCCTAGTGGAGATGTGCATCGTGCAATTCATGATTTATGGCCCCATTTTCATAAAGAACATGATAGACTTAGTCTTGGGAATCTGACTAAAAAAGACCCTGTTTGCCAGTTTTTAAGAAAACTGGATGGGAAGCCTATCCCCGACCCATAGAGGGCGTTTAAGCCGTTCTTGGACGTAAAACCAAGGGAAGATGTGAGCCACAATCACAACTACCTGTACATACACATGCTTTTTCAAAATAAATAAATAAATAAATAAAGAGAGAGAAAGAGTGTGAGACTCCAGCTGGCCTACATATAGGTGGTATGATTGCATCTTCAATTTCTCATCTATAAAATCTTCTCTTCCTTCCCCTCATTTCTACTTATCCCTTACATTAGACAGATATAGAAGTGTGTAGAAATGGCAGGTCCCTCAACTTATCACATCAAAAATATTTGTGTTTTCGGTGGATCCAGTCCTGGGAAGGAAATAACATTTTTAGAAACAGCAAATCATCTTGGTCAGGTCCTAGCTGAGAGAAAGATTCATTTAGTGTATGGGGGAGGCAGCCTTGGGTTAATGGGGGGTGTGGCAATAGCTGCATTTTTAGGAGGTAGTCAAGTTTTGGGGGTCGTCCCCGAAGCTTTAACAAAAGGGGACATCATTGGAAGAACAATTGGAGAGGAACTACAGGTCTCCACAATGTTTGATCGAATGAATACAATGTTTAACCATGCTGATGCCTTCATTGCCTTACCAGGTGGTCTGGGCACATTGGAAGAGATCTTTCATATTTCCTCTTGGGCCCAACTTCACATTCACCATAAACCTATAGGTTTGCTCAATGTTAATGGTTTTTATGATACTTTGTTGTCTTTTCTTGATCAAGCTGTGGAACAGGAATTTCTAACATCTTCGGCACGACAAATCATAATCTCTGCTGCTACGGCTGAACAATTGATCGACAAACTACAATCTTTCACCCCTGTAATTGATCCTTCCATGAGTCGCATCAATTGGTCAACTACAGAAAGCCGTAAAAAGCTTAGATTGGATTTGAGCCTTCGTTTGTGAATCCTTGTGTCTTTTGGTTTTATTTCTAACATAGTATTTTGTTCTGTTATTTCTTATATTTGTTTAAGTGTGTTTCAGGTTTGTCAGTGTTCGTTGTTTTAGGTGATGTCTTCTATACTCTATCTTTCTACCTTAGGACATTGAGGACAATGTCTCGTTTTGGTTGGGGGGAGAGGGTAGTAGTATTTAAAAAAAAAAAAAAAAAAAAACTAACCAACTAACTGTTTTTGTTTTTAAAAACCATTTGGCAAAACTGTTATTACTAGGATGGCAGAGTAAGGGGGAATGACTCTTGAGACGCATCTTAGTAAACATTTTCTAATGGTTATTTGCAATATTCATAACAAGGCCTATTAGAATACTTCTTGAAATATTCAGGTTTACAAACTCTCGCATTGTTATCACTTGGTTCTGCTCCTATACTCATTTAACAAATATTTTTAAACCTTCATTTTCACACACACACTTTAACATATGATTGTGGGTTGCACATTGGATTATTACATTATTTATGTTCTTTTGTTAAAGGTAACAACTAAGGGATAGGGATAGTCTATAATTTTCAAAAAAAAAAAAAAAAAAAAAGAGAGAGAAAAAAAATGATGATAATAAAAACGTAGATAAGTTTGGTTTCGTAGCCTCCCTAACCTAAGCAATTAAGCCCGAAGGGGTGTTTTAACACCTAATACCCTAAAGTCAACTGACTTGGGAGCTATTGGCCCAAAGCTTGTTACATAGGTTAAGGAGAAAAGCTTAAGGGAATCAAACATTGCACTATCTACGTATCAGTATCTGCAACCCGAGTTACTAAGCTCGTAGGGGTGTCTCAACACGTAATGCCCTAAGATCAACTGGTCTGGGAGTCATTAGCCGAAAGCTCGTTACATGGGTTAAAGATGCATTGTGTTTTAAGTTATATGTATAGATATTAAAAAAAAAAGTAAAATAAAATAAAATAAAATAATCCCAACCCAAGGAAGTTAACCTTAAACATTAGAACAAAATATTGTTTTCTTCCAATAAAAGCCCCATCATCTATGTTTCATACATTGAGCACATAATAAGGAAGGTTTATTAATACTTTGTTTAAGAGATATTGAGCAGATATACAAAATTTAATGAGAGTTTGTTTATCTGAATAGATTAATGGAAGTTGAATGATGAATGCCTTGCTTTGTGGAATTTGCAAATTGTTTTTCTACTTTAACGCTTTAATTACTAGGGACTAGTAATAAGCTGGTTGGGGGGTGTGATTAGTACTTAAAAGTGCATTTTTATCAAGGTTTTATATCATCATTTTGCACTTAAAGTATCGATAACTCCTTAACTAAAGCATGTTTTATAATAACATATCTAATTATATAAGATACCTTTAATTTATGGTAAATGTTCATCTTACATGCAGGCCTATCACATAAATGAAAGAATTGATTGATGAGTTGAAGTACTGAAATTGAAAGAACAAAGAGATGGCCAAACTTAGAAAAGAGATGCTGGTGCAGTCCAAACTGGAACACTGTTCGGTAATTGGGTCATATCTGGAGCTGTAGATCTTGGATTTAGGTCCATTTTATATGGATGGAAAGATAAGACATAGGCCTACAACTTTCGTGTGGAGCCCAAGATTTAACAAGGCCGTTTTCAAGTCCAAATTGTAGCAACAACGAAGAAGCCCGAATCTGTCCTGCAGCCCAGACACTGTTCAGTGTTCAGCCCATATCTCGAGTTCTAGAAGCTCAAATGATCTCCAATTTTTACCCTGGAAAGATAAGACAATTTCCTAGAACTTTCATGATTCAAGTTTGTTCAAATTATGACGTCATCAATGACGTTTTTGGCAGACAAGAAGATAAGAATTGTCACCAAGTCAAGATGTGGCCACCCACTCATCAATTAGTCAACAAATCAATAGTTCCGAATTTTGGCCTATAAAAGGAGGCATTTGCCATGTATTTAGGCATCTTGGTGTTCAGATCAAGATCATGCTCTTGCTTTCTCTCTTTGTATTGCTTATGCTTTGCTTTCATTAATATCAAGTTTATGCCTTTCATTTCCTTTCCTTTACTTAGTTAACTTTTATCTTACTTATGTTCTTATCTTGTTTATTTATGTTTCTTTCTTTCATTATATCTAGCTAAGTTAATTATGTCAAGGTGAAAAGGTTACACTAATGGTGTAAGGATAAGTATAATATAAACTCAACATGGACTTTAATGTTGGATACTAACATGCTTTATATTTATTATCTTATTCACTTTTAATACTTTGCTTGTTAAATGGTTAATCTAGATTTATGTTGTATAACACTTGGTACAACAAATACTTGGCACTTTCATAGCCCATACTGTATGGTATAACCGACACCTGAGCTATGAAAGGAACTTGATTTGTTGTTAACATAAGTTATAATCATGAATGCTTGAAAACATTTACAAGTATTAGCATTATTCGAATAAGATAGCTAATGTAATCATGTTAACAATTTATAATCTGATTGGAACCTCCTTGTGTGTGGTTTCCAATTGAATAATAAGGGTTTATACTATACTTGTTTGAAATACCATTAGTGGATCCTCTAACCTTGACATTTGTTGTTATCATTGTTTAATCCTTACGTTAATCTTTTATCTCAAAGTTCTCATCAACAACTTCCTCTTCTTCTTCACTATTATTATTATCACTATTATTATTATTATTATTATTGTTACTATTGTTATAGTATTATTGTTGCTTATAATTTATACAAGTAACCTCCCTGTGGTTCGACCCCGGTCTTGCCGGGTTATTTATTACTTCGACACTCCTGCACTTGGGAGAAGACATCAATCTTTTGGTCGTGTCAGTCTCTCTTTGCTTTCTCTTCCCTGTGTTTTCGGCCTCTTCTCTCTGTTTTTTTTTTTACTTTCTCTCCTCACTCTGTTTTCTTTTCAAAGTCAGAGGGTGGTTGCTTCCTTTTTAAAAGATCAGCCCGCAGCCGCTCCTCTAGAGAGGGTTTATATATAGTCTAGAATATCTCTATTTAGGAAAGATTTAATGCATTAATTCTAGGACGTAAATCCCTACTGATTTGCAGTAAAAAAAAACGCAAAAGGAAGCTGCAATATTCTGATTTTGTGTTGGTGCTTTACGTCTGATTTCTTTCCAGTTTTAGAGGAGGGTGTGGCTATTTTCTTTCCTTCCATAGGGCCAGCTGCTCCCTTTCAAATGAGGGAAGAAAAAAACGTGGTTGCAGCTCCAAAATTCAGGCATGATGATAAAGGAAAAACAACAGGAATTTGCAGCGAAAAAAAGGAAAGAAATCAGCTGGAGGGTGCAGCTGCAAGGTCCTATTTTCCTTATTCGGTGTGGTAAAAATCCTGTCATTTATGATGATCCAACCCCCCTCTCCAGCTTTCAATGTCCTTCTTCAATTCAATCCCTCAATTTAGCACATTTCGATTCAGTCCTTGGCCCAAAAAAAATCCTTCGAATCAGTCCCGCGAACTTGGGCAAAAATCCTTCTTGCGGTCAGGAATCCCTGCTTTCACACTAGATATTCAAACGGGAATATCTTGAGCTTCTGATATCGAAATCAAGCGATTCAAAAGCCTAAATTTATCTACGTGTCTAGGACTACAACTTTGATGAAGGAGTAGAGGTGAGATAAAATCGTTTTATAGAACAGAAACTGGCAGTAATCTAGTTGGTCAAAAGGGATTTCCAGGTCTGACTCAAAAACCGACGAATGCCAAGAATCCTGATATGACTGAGAGTATGAACTAAGAACAAAAATCACAAAAACTAAGCCAAAAATAGAATTTTTTTAGTGCAGACTCGGGTCAATATCCTTCTCGCGGCAGAATTCTCTCCTTTCATGTTAGATATTCAAACAGGAATATCTTGAGCTTCTGATATCGAAATCAAGCGATTCAAAAGCCAAAATCATCTACCCGTCTAGGACTACAACTTTGATGAAGGAGTCGAAGTGAGATAAAATCATTTTATATCTAGTTGGTCAAAAAGGTTCTTGATCTGACAATGCTAAGCATCCAGATCTGATTGAGAATCTGCCCTAAGAACAATGATCCCTAGGACCTAATAAAGGTGTAGGTCAATTTTTCAACATGTCATGAGTGACAGAATATACCTAGGATGGTTAGATATCGAACGAAAACAAGTCAGAATCAGAGCCTAAGCTGGAACAAAACAATTGCGACACCAGCAGAACCAATTTATTATGCAAATTCTGAGGGACTTATTCAACTTTAAAGACCAGATAAAAAAACGAATTTAGCATTATGAAGACTCCTGATCAACCTAAGAAAACCTGATGATTTTGGTAGTAAAGGGGAAGGATAAAAAGAGCAGAAAACAACTCAAACAAGGTTTCAAAACACAAAATATTTCTTTCCGTGCTTTTTTCAATCTTCTGGCGAATATGAGCTAAACTCCTATACTCTGCTTAAAAAAGTATACACCGTCTCTAGCACGTGGGGTCCGAAAATGAGTAACAACAATATGCATTTTCTTTTGTTGTTTGCTTATACACTTTAATTCTTATGCATATTTGTTCATGCATTGTATAGAATTATTTCATGCATCATTCTCTTTTTATATGAGAGTTTATACTGGAAAACTTTAGGTTAGGTGGGGGACTAGTAGCTTACCTTATGACTTTAAGTCAAGGTTTAAGTTTTTATAAACCTCAACTCTTCATTGAGTGCTTAGACTGGTGACGTTTAAATTTATACGTAAAACGTATTCCTGATATTCAAAAGGTAGTTCTTTTGCTGACATTAGAATGACTAGGTTTTAATCGATAAGATAACGATCTCCTTATCGAAGAGGACTTTTTTTAAACCGTAGACATACCAACAATTAGAAATACGATGAAGCCTTAGCATATATCAGAAAATAAAACAATGTAGCTTAGCTTAGGTAGGGCGTAGTTGGGGTGCTAATACCTTCCCTTTACGCAGCTAGTCCCCATACCCGATCTCTGAGACCAGTTAAGGTTCCTAATGACCAAAATATTAGGTGGCGACTCCCATTGCATTTTTCCATTGATAAAAGACAAGAATTCCTTGTCTTCTCATATTTGCCAAACAAATACAATATACATACCTGAAGGTGGACGGTCATTGTGATGCTGCATACGTGCGACATAATGGTGACTCCACTGGGGACCTTGTGGACTAAACATTGTTTTGTCTGATTTTTGTGTGTGGTTTTGTGGGTTTATTGTTAATATGCATTTTCTTTTGTTGTTTGCTTATACGCTTTAATTCTTGTGCATATTTGTTCATGCAATGTATAGAATTATTTCATGCATCATTCTCTTTTTATATGAGAGTTTATACTGGAAAACTTTAGGTTAGGTGGGGGACTAGCAGCTTACCTTATGACTTTTAGTCAAGGTTTAAGTTTGTATAAACCTCAACTATTCATTGAGTGCTTAGACTGGTGATGATTGGTGCACATGCCATCCCATTACCTATTGGGCCCCTATATTACCTACATAAGGGTGATCACTAGGACAACAAGAGACCCTTTTTAGAGTCTGAGTAGTCAACCTACCTTTTGTCTCACATATAAGAGCTAGAACTTACCTTTAGGATGTATGCTCCCTACACTTTGTTTTGCATCAAAACAAGCCTTTCCTGAAGCATCTTAAAATCAAGACTTGCGGGTGACATAATGGTTGTCGCACCCTCAAGAGCGGAGCGCGGTGTCGCGGCGATCCTCGATTGGTTTCAGGGTCTTTGTTTGTTTTATTGTGAATAAAGGAGTCACCACCTAGTATTATTGTCACTAGGAAACCTAACTGGTCTTTTAGAGATTCTAAGGCAAGGGACTGGTTGCGTAAAGGGAAGGTTAGCACCCCTAGTACGCCTTACCTAGGGTAAGCTGCTTGGTGTTTGGGCCTTATAATTGCTATGGTGTTGGTGTTTTCCTAGGATACGTTTTGCTATGATAAATGGATTTGGGCTGAAAGTTTAAAAAGAAATAACCCTTGGTCAATGTGGATCACACCCTTAGATATGTCTACAAAGTACAAAGGAGAACCAATGCAGATCTTTTGAAATCTGTGTTTGATTCAGACTAAATTTATTAAGATAGAAATCCAAGGAGATTCCATGTACTTTAAAAGCTCATTTTTCCCTTAGTATTTCAAGAGTTTTGCTACTCATAAATCACAAGGAGGAGGGATAAAAATGTAGAAATCTAAGGAAATTCAAAGCGCTTTAAAAACCTCTTTTTGCCTTAGTGTTTCATACTTCCACGGCTCGTAAACCGTTGAGTCAAAAATTAAAATGTCCTCAATTATAATCAAGGCTTTTTTCAAGGATGTGTAGTGACTTATTATTCCTAGAAAAATATTTTGGATATTAACCACTTGGGGTTTTTTTATCCAAACATTAACAGCGAATAATAACAAGTTATTCCCAATAATATTTTGGATATTCATCCCTTTTAGGATTTCTTTATCCAAACATTAACGATGAATAATAACAAGTTATTCCCAATAATATTTTGGATATTCATCCCTTTGGGATTTCTTTATCCAAACATTAAAGGTGAATAATAGATGACTTCCCCCCCCCCAAAATAAGATTTTGTATTTTTTTGGAATATTGGCCAATACCCTTTGGAGTTTTACAAACATGTTGTAAAATCCAGAAATGCAAGAAAATAATTTTTTATTGTGTTTAAGAAATCCATGCAAAAACACATTTTCAAAACTTCAAATATTTGTTTTTTTTAAAGAGGAATTTCAAAAAAAGATGTTAGGGTATTGGTCGTATGTAACACACAAAAACATTTTTTATATTTTTTTGTATATTTGCCGTATTTGTGTTGAAAAACCGGGTATTCTAAATGCGAATTTGATATAATTGTTTTATTATATATATAAAAAAATAGACCTTAAAATCATCAATCTCTGTCTCTCTTTTTTTTTTAAAAAAAAATTGAAACCAGTACATCCGGTCGGATCATTTGCTTAGGCAAGTGACCCGTACATTAAAAAAAAAGAGGCTACTGTTCAAGTGAATTCATCCGGTCAGATCACTTGCTTAGGCAAGTGACCCGTACATAAAAAAAAAGAGGCTACTATTCAAGTGAATTATAATTCACTTGAACAGTAAACACAAAAGGCATGCACAGTAGGTAAGTAATTAAAATGCAAAGCGAAGAGAATGCATGGAAACTTACCTGGTGCTGAAACAGGGGAAAGATGATGATGCTGCAGTTTCTTGCGCACAACCGGTCATCGCTGATTCTGAAGACAACGAAGAACGTTGGTAACTGGTGTTGATCTCTGTCTTTCTCTTCTTGTCGATGCTTTCTCTGGAGACAACTGGGACCAGCTGCTGGTGCAGAGACGAGACTAGTCGCACTACTGGATTGTTGTTGCGGCTAGTACCTGCTTCCAGTGGTTGAGGGGTTGCGAGTCAGCAATGGCTGCCGGGGCTGAAGACGACGCCACTGTTGAAGCTGGAGACGGCCGCGTTCTGGTGCAGGACTTAGAGAAGAACTGTCTGTTTGGAATGTGAAGCAAAGCTTCTAACACTGCTTGTGGCTCACAGTTTTGGCTGATATTAAGAGAGGTTGTTGGACCGTGGGGAAGAATCCGGTGGTGGTGGGGAGAAGCCAAAAAGAAAGAAAGAGAGGATGAGGCTTTGGTTTTCTAGCTATTCGGGTGATAGAGGGAAGATCTATTTCGGTTTTGAGAATGGAGATGGAAAGGGCAGTGTGCGGCTGAAGGTGGGTACGTGGTCGAGAGAGAGTCTGAAAATTTGTGTTGATGAGCGGCTATGGGCTGTTTTTTTTTTTTTTACCAACGGGAAGGGAAAACTTTGCTGAGGAAAGGGGAAGGTCTTTGAAAAGAGAGATGGGGCTGTGACAGGAGAAAAGAGTATGTGGTGGTTGTCCTGTGGCTGAGAGGGAGAGCAACAGGTGAACCAAAGAGGGAGCCGATTCCAGTGAGGAAAAAAAAGGTTTGTGTTGATGAGAGGGAGAAGGGGACAATGTGTGGTGGGGTGTCGGGCGCAGTGGCTAAGATGGAGAAATGGAGGTTTCTCTCGGGGAGGGGGTTTTCTAGCTTTGCCCCTTTATTTTTTTGAAATGGAGAGGGTTGCGGCTCCTCTAGAGAGGGTGTAGATTTAGGTCTTTTTTATGTGTGTTTTCCTCCTTCTTTCTAAAAAATTACCCCCTTCTCTTTATTATCATGGCTGGAGGTTCATTTATATAGAAAATCTCTACACATGCTATTCAAGAAAATATTACAATAATTATTGCAGAGATTGTCTTCTATAACCAGCACCAACAGATCCTATATATATGGTATTTTATATTGCAGTGATTATTTTCCATAACCAACACGAATCAAATCATATATATATGGTATTTTATATTGCAGTAATTATATATGATTCAGTAATTATCTCCTTGACATATTGCTTCCTTGATATTAGCATTGATGCTTTATGTTCTCGTCACATGTAAACCCTTATTATTATTTTTTTATTATTTTTTATTTGAAAATTTATCAAAATATGGGTCAAAAATTGGATAGCAACAATAGTCGTAACTCGGGAAATTTCCATTGCAGAGTTTGGGCAAGAATCAAGATTTTTGTTTCATCATACAAGAGTTACGACTATATGTCACCCCTCGAAGGGTGAGTTCATCATATGGATTACATACTCATACATTTATCATGCATGCTCCACGGTTGAAACATTAGTTCCCCCCACCTAAGGTCTACTACACTGAAAAAAAAAAAGAAAAACAAAAGAGGTTAGATAGAGGCTCATTGTTAAAAGAAAATTGAGAGTATCAAAGGTAAGTAGCTAGACTAACAAATCTGCTTGAACAAATGTTGAGCATCAAGAATGGAAAGTGAATATCTGCATAGTTTTTTTTTTGTGGGAACACCATCAGTCTATGTCCCAAACATAGAAAAAAATAATTGACTCTTCTCCTCAACATAGCTTTTATTGATGAGTTGAAAGAATGCGCAGAGAGTATAGATTTGAGTCCCCGGTGTGCATTGAAAGAATGACAGATTTTGTCTGCATTCGCTGTATATTCTTTCTGCAAATATTTAAATTGAAAGTGGCATGCACAACACAATAACAACAGTTCACATAAAAATTATAAAATAAATATTTATTTGTACATAATTTCATCCATAAATATTAGATTATAAAAAATTGCATTACATTTTTATGTTCTAATAGTTAGTTAGAATTATCTTCTTCTTCAATTGAATTAGCATTAGCTCCATCGCAATTTTCAACTTTGATAACATTGTTATCATCATTTTAATCGACTTGTGCTTGTTCGCTGGAGATTAGAACAACAACTAACTCCTTAGCTTCAACATCAACAAGACTATTATCGAAGACATGAAAATTTAATTTTTTTTAAGTCAATCGATGGAGCAACTCCATATGGTTCAACCAACTTATTAACTTGAAAGACATCATCTCCCACACTTGTTTCTTCATTTCATCTTAAACAACCTCGACATGACCCTTGAGTTTTGTTTTTAAAACAGATAATCAATCAACCATTGAACGATTCTTTCTAAAGGAAGGGGTGTATGTGTAATAAATTTGCTGGCATTGCTTGATAATAACAAAGACATTATTTAAGTTGCGGAGTCTAGCATTTGAGTTAATTTTGATTAGACCATAGTGGGAATCTACTATGATTTCTCTATTAGTGGTGTCATACCAATAACATTTAAATAAAAAACACTCTATTATGCTCACTATGATATTGCAATTCAACGACCCCTTCTAATTTACCATCATACTCGATTTCAAACTCACTACAAGTCGATCCCTTAACACAAACACCACTGTTATCCCGAACCAGACTGTTAGGACCGACTATGACCGTATATAAAAACATGAACTCCAGCCTCATACACAAAATTGTGTTAGAGGATGAAGTCAAGCCAATAGTAGAGCATCAGAGAAGGCTTAACCCTGTCGCACGTCCCCGCCCAGCATCGATGGCGATTTTCATTTGTTTGTTTGTTCTTAGGAGTCGCCACCTAATATTTGGTTCAGGGTCACTAGAAAACCCGACTGTGCTGGTCTTTGTCAGAGATTCACGGGTAAGGGACTGGTTGTGGCTAGGGAAGGGATAACAGTCATGAGACGTGCCCCCTGATTGAAGTAGCTCCACTGTTCTTTACTGGTAACGTCTTTACTGCCTTCACTGCCAAAACCATAAATGATGAAGAAGGCAATGAATAGTTGTCAAGGAAACGACACCATTTCAAAATTCAAAATGAATATTTCTGATTCGATCATTGGATTGTTTTGTAATTTTGTAATCAAGCCCCCAGATCAATTGTAATTGGATTCCTTATTTTAACATCATTTACAAGACAGTCTTCGGTTTTGGATTCATGTGATTTGACCCTTAATTGATCAATAAACTTCTGATTTCTTCAATTTAACCCCTGACTTGGTCAATTTCAGCCCCTCTATTTACAAATCTCTTCCAGTTTGGTCCTTGGTTTTGGATTTTATCAATCAAGTCCCTAATTCGCCATTAAACTTCAATAATTATGCAATTGAGCCCCTGATTTGACCAAATCAACTCTTCAAAATTGTAATGACCCTAGAAATTTAATTTCTTCCAATAAAAGCCTAAATTGATTTAAAAATTAATTTTTCTTGCAATCAAACCCTCCATAAATTCAATTAAACCTTAGATAAAATTTAATTGGGTCCATACACATCTGAATTTGGATATTTTTTTCAAATTGAATTTCCTTTGTCAATAGGGCTCTCACTAGTCAACGATATACTATCAAATTTCAATCTTTGCATTTTTTAACCTCTTCAACCAATTTTTGGCCCTTTTTTTTGCGCTTCGACATCTTTTCTCACTACTACATATTTTTTTATTTTCTTTTTTCCAAACTTTTTGCGACTTTTTTTTTTCCTCCTTTTTGTATGGGGACCTAAAGATAGGTAACAATAGATGCCCCCTCTTTGCAATTTTTACGGAGCAAAGACTTTGTGTAGTAAGTTTTGTAAAGATAAACAAAACTAAACTTCCAAAATTGATCTCATCAAAACTTTGTTGACCAGAAACTCTGTCTTTACAACAATCTCCTATCAATCAGGAACTAACGATCAAAACTATGTGTAACTCGATTATCTTGAGAACCTGATCTTGGCGCCCCTCTAAATTCTGTCTTCTTCCTTTTCTTTTCTTTTATTTTTTTTTAAACCTGAAATTCCTTCTAGCAATTTCCTTTAACCAAAGCAAAAATCTGTATTGCGATTGGAATAACCTAAGATCCCTTTTGGTGATCCCCTTTAACCAGAACCAAAATCCTCTGCATGGTTGGGCTAACTTGAGATCCCTCCTAGCGGTTGCCTTTAACTAGAACCAATGTTTGAGTGTGGTTAAGCTAACCTGAGATCACTTATGGCGATCCCCTTTAACTAGAACAAAAAATCTTCTTCGTGGTTGGGCTAACCTGAGATCCCTCCTAACGATCCCTTTAACCAGAACTAATGTCTTCTGTATGGTTGGGCTAAGCTAAGATCCTTTCCGGTGATCCCCTTTAACCAGAACCAAAATCCTCTATGTGGTTGGGCTAACCTGAGATCCCATCTGGCGATTCTTTTTAACTAGAACCCAAAGTCTGTGTGTGGTTAGGCTAACCTAAGATCCCATCTAGTGATTCCCTTTAACCAGAACCAAAGTCTGCATGGTTGGGCTAACCTGAGATCCTATCTTCCCCTTTAACCAGAACCAAAGTCTGCTTGGTTAGGCTAACCTAAGATCCCTTCTAGCGATCCCCTTTAACCAGAACCAAAATCCTCTACATGGTTGGGCTAACCTGAGATCCCATATGGCGATCTCCTTTAACCACAACCAAAGTCGGTGTGTGGTTCGGCTAACCTAAGATCCCATCCGGTGATCCCTTTAACCAAAACCAAAGTCTATGTATGGTTGGGCTATCCTGAGATCCCATATCGCGATCCCCTTTAACTAAAACCAATATCCTCTATGTGGTTGGGCTAACCTGAGATCGCATTTGGGAATCCCATTTAACCAGAACTAAAATCTATGTGGTTAGGCTAACCTGAGATACCCATCTGGCGATCCCTTTTAACCAGAACAAAAATCTATGTGGTTGGGCTAACCTGAGATCTTATATGACGATCCCCTTTAACCAGAACCAATATCCTCTATATGGTTGGGCTAACCTGAGATACCATCTGGCGATCCCCTTAACCAGAACCAAAATCTGTGTGGTTGGGCTAACCTGAGATCCCATCTAACGATCCCTTTAACCAAAATCAAAATCCATGTATTTTTCTTGATAGCTGGGTTTGAACTAAAGACTCTTCTTGATGGCAAGGTTGATCTTTTCATTTCTTTGAGACTTTCTTAATGGTATGGTTCATCTCATCTTCTTCTCGTTCTAAGGTCATAACCATGATTCTCTGTTATTATTAGCTCAATGATTCTTTTTTTTCCTCAATTTTGCTGGACTTTTTTGAGGATTTTTCTGTAATGAATAAAAAATATATATGCAATGCTTTGAGGTTAGATGACATACATACATCCTTACCTGATTTGAAATATAGGTCCCCCATCTTTGATGTTCTATTGTCATAGGGTGTCTTTGTTTGCTATCCAAAGCCTTCTTTGCTCTTTCAATGTACTGGCTCATTCATGTGTTAGTCATCCACTCAATTGTAAATGCAGTGCCTATCCTAGGCTGTCTTCGATGATTACTGTTTTCACTATTTATCAAGCATGACTGTGCCCCCAAGTGTGGTGTTGCTTGATTCATCATGAAGGAGCTTAACAGATCATTCATCTGCTGGATTCTCTCAAGAATTGTTCTTTGATTAGCTGTGTGCATGCTACCAGCACCCATCAAAAGGTTTATTAGTGTTGTCCTCATCTTAGATTGCTAATCAGCCATAGACTTGCCTCTAGTTCAAACAATACTTTTCAAGTATATGTTATCATCAACCTTCTTGGAAACTATCCAATAGTACAGACATGCATCTCATAGCTTGCAGTAAAAGGCTCTTGGTTATAGGCTTCATGTTTTTCTCAATAGATCTCTTTCATCTCGTCTAATTAGATTGTGAAAAGGAATGCATTGGAATTATCAATGATGTTCAATCTATCACCCATATTCATGCGGTGAAGTGCACCTTCGAGCCTCAAAACAGATGGTCCCACAGTCAGTCCTGGTGGGTGCATCCTTTCACATTTATCCAAATGCGACTATGCGATAACATCGTTCAAAAGTCATAGCCATGTTGGAGGGTAAACCCCAGATGACAATATGAAGATGTCCTTCAAGTACATCTTTACTCGCAATTATTGTCGAGGTTTACTGGTTCATAGACTGTTCTAGAACATCATTGCCCTTAACAAATCCGAGTGCACTCGTTCACTGATTCATCATTTGATCATCTTTCTTTACCCCCTAGCTGATCTGAATATTATTTCTTTTCCTTCTGAGGGTCCACTGTATTGCCCTCAGGTGGTCAACTTTTTAAGGAGTGTTGAGAAGTGTTGATGTCACTTCTGTCAAGGATTTTGCAAATCCGATCGATGCTCTTCTTTCTTAACAATCTTTCTTGTTCTATAATTAAATCCCATGTTTCAAAGATCATATCTATTCAAAGTCTTATTGTTGAAACGAAATTAAAGAAATGTCAATGTTTGAAAGTATTTTTTAAAATCAAGTTTCTTCAGTTAAAGATCCAACACACGCCATGCCATTCAATGTAGTCTTTTGATTATCTGATATTTTGAAAACAAAAATTGACCCATTGTAAAATAGCTTTTTCTATGGTTTTTTTGTATCCATTGTAAACTCTGACTTTAGGTATGTCTTTTGATGGTCTATAATGAGGTGACCTTTTTATGAATTTCAAAGAAACAAGATGCTCAAATCAAAACTTAAGGCTTTACCAAGAAAGATTGTTTCCCTTTTTAGCACTAATTGTGTCAACATGTATAATAACCAGTAGCTTGATTCATGAAGTCACAATCCTTATGGAAAAGCTCTTCAAGAAGGAATGTTGTATCTTCTAGGTCAAAGAAAGAGGACAAAGAAAAAGAGATTTTAGAGGTTTTCAAGAAAGTAGAACTCAACATTCCTTTGCTTGATGCTATCAAGCAAATTCCCAAGTATGCAAAATTCTTGAAGGAGTTGTGTACTACCAAGAGAGCTTTCAAACTGAAAGGTCATGAAACGGTAAGTATGGGTGAAGTTGTATCTGCCGTTGTTCAAAAGAATCTGCCTTTGAAACAAAAAGACCCAGGTGCGTTTACTATCCCATGTGTTATTGGTAATGCTAGTTTTAAAAGAGCTTTATGCGATTTAGGTGCATCCATTAGTGTTATGCCCAAACATGTTTATGATTCTCTTAGTCTTGAGCCTTTAAATAAAACTAGCATTGTAATACAACTTGCGGATCGTAGTTTTGTTTACCCACTTGGTGTGATAGAAGATGTCCTAGTTAAGATTGATAGTTTGGTCATTCCATGCGACTTTTATATTCTTGATATGGAACATGATTCTTGTGATTCATCAAACAACACTCCTATATTGTTTGGGAGACCATTCTTGAAAACTGCCAATACAAGGATAGATTGTGGTAAGGATACTTTGTCTATGGAAGTAGGAGATGAAAAGATTGAATTTAATTTTCATGATGCAATGAAATATGCTTATAGCAATGTTTATTCTATCACATGCTATGACCAAGTTGATAAGTGTGTGCAACAAGTTTTTGATTTTGATTGTGAGGATGGATTAAGCGTAGCTTTGAGCTATGGCTATGATTTTACCGAGATAGAAGAGATGGAGAGGCACATATGTGTTCCCCAAAACGTGCACGAATCAGCATTGGCTTTGCAATCATTGCAAACTGTTCCCCATGGTAATGTCTTTGTTGATTTAGTACTCTCACATAAAAAGCTTTTGCCATCTATTTTACAGGCACCCGAGTTAGAATTGAAACCTTTGCCCGATAATTTGAAGTATGTATTCATTGGCGACAACAATACACTTCCCGTTATTATAGCATCAGGTTTGACAAATACGCAAGAGGAAAAACTTGTGAAATTGTTGTGTGATCACAAGACGGCCATTGGATGGACTTTAGCTGACATCAAGGGCATTAGTCCCTCAATGTGTATGCATCACATACTATTGGAGGACAATGTGAAACCAACAAGGGAAATGCAAAGGAGGTTGAACCCGCCTATGATGGAGGTAGTGAAAGTTGAAATTTTAAAACTGTTAGATGCAGGAGTCATTTATCCCATCACGGACAGTAAATGGGTTGCGCCAATCCATGTGGTGCCTAAAAAGACCGGAATCACGTTGGTGAAAAACAAAAATGATGAGCTCATTCCTACTCGCATCTCGAGTGGATGGAGAATGTGTGTTGATTACAGAAAGCTAAATCTTGCTACACGCAAAGATCATTTTCCATTACCATTCATAGATCAAATGCTTGAACACCTAGCAGGTAAGTCTTTTTATTGCTTTCTTGATGGATATAGTGGATACAATCAGATTGTTATTAATCCTGAGGATCAAGAAAAGACTACATTTACATGTCCATTTGGTACATATGCATATAGGAGAATGCCTTTTGGTCTTTGTAATGCTCCTGCAACTTTTCAAAGATGCATGATGAGTATTTTTTCTGACTATGTTGAAAGAATAATCGAGGTTTTTATGGATGATTTCACAGTGTATGGTGATTCTTTTGATAAATGTCTAGAAAACTTATCTTTAATCTTGAAAAGGTGTATTGAAACTAACCTTGTCTTGAACTATGAAAAGTGTTATTTTATGGTAGAACAAGGAATAGTTCTTGGGCATGTTGTGTCTTCACGTGGATTAGAGGTTGATAAAGCTAAGATAGATGTTATTTCATCATTGCCTTACCCCTCATGCGTGAGGGAAGTTCGTTCTTTTCTAGGCCATGCAGGTTTCTATCGACGCTTTATCAAAGATTTCTCGAAAGATTACAGCACCCTTGTGCAAACTATTAGCCAAAGAAGTGGATTTTGTGTTTGATCAAGCATGTAAAGATGCCCATGATGAGCTTTAGAGACGTGTCACATCTGCCCCTATCATCCAACCACCAAATTGGGATGAACCTTTTGAGATAATGTGTGATGCGAGTGACTATGCGGCTGTGCTTGGGCAAAGAATTGGGAAGAATTTGCATGTTATCGCCTATGCTTCTCGTATGTTGGATGGAGCACAATGCAATTACCATACAACTGAAAAGGAACTTTTTGCAGTGGTGTTTGCTCTTGAAAAATTCAGGTCATATCTACTTGGTACAAAAGTCATTGTTTTTACTGACCATGCAGCTCTCAAGTATCTTTTAAAGAAGAAGGAGTCCAAACCAAGACTGATTGGGTGGATCTTGCTTTTACAAGAATTCGATCTTGAGATCAAAGACAAAAAAGGTGCTGAAAACCATGTGGCTGATCACTTGAGCCGACTGAGGATCGAGGATATACAGATCGAAACAATAAGAGAGACATTCCCTGATGAGCAGTTGTATATGTTGCATTCCTCTACAAGACCCTGGTATGCTGATTTGGTAAACTATTTAGTCACCAAAGAATTCCCTCTAGGTTTGTCTAAACCCCAAAAAGATAAGTTACGAGCTGATGCTAAATATTATTTTTGGGACGATCCTTTTCTTTGGAAATTTTGTGTGGATCAAGTAGTTAGGAGGTGTGTACCACAAGATGAATTTCATTCCATTCTCACTTTTTGTCATTCTCATTCTTGTGGTGGGCATTTTGGAGCAAAAAGAACAGCCCACAAGGTACTTGAAAGTGGTTTCTATTGGCCTTCTATTTTTAAAGATGCATATCACTTCTGCAAATCATGTGAAAAATGCCAAAGAACAGGTAATATCACTCATAAGAATCAAATGCCTTTAACGAATATTCTTGTAAGTGAAATTTTTGATGTTTGGGGTATTGACTTTATGGGTCCATTTCCTTCTTCATCTGACAATCTTTATATTCTTCTTGCTGTTGATTATGTGTCCAAATGGATTGAGGCGAAAGCCACACGAACTAACGATGCTAAGGTTGTTTTAGATTTTGTCAGGACTCACATATTTGACAGGTTTGGAATCCCTAAAGCTATCATTAGTGATCGTGGCACTCATTTCTGTAATTGTTCCATGGAAGCATTGCTACGCAAATATCATGTGACTCATCGAACTTCCACAGCATATCATCCTCAAACGAATGGCCAAGCTGAAATTTCAAATCAAGAAATCAAGTCCATTTTGGAGAAAACAGTGCAACCTAACCGGCGAGATTGGAGTCTACGTCTTGGAGATGCACTTTGGGCTTATCGGACTGCTTATAAATCACCTATAGGAATGTCACCTTATAGAATGATTTATGGGAAAGCGTGTCATCTACCGGTAGAACTTGAACACAAAGCTTTTTGGGCCATTAAACAATGTAACATGGATTATGATGCTGCTGGGATTGCAAGAAAACTGCAACTACAAGAGTTGGAAGAAATTCGAAATGATGCTTACGAGAATGCAAGGATTTACAAAGAAAAGACTAAGAATCTTCATGACCGAATGCTTACAAGAAAGGAGTTTCATGTTGGAGACAAAGTCCTTCTTTATCATTCGGGTTTGAAACTTTTTCCTGGAAAGTTACACTCTCGTTGGATTGGACCATTTGTTGTTTCTAATGTTTTTTCTTATGGTGCAGTTGAAATTACAAGTTTAGAAACCAACAAAGTACTCAAGGTCAATGGGCATCGCTTGAAACCTTTCTATGAAGGTTAGACGACAGAACTCACCGCTTCTGCGGAGTTAGCTGAACCAATCTATGAAGAATAAGCATGCAACATGTCGAGCCAATGACATAAAACAAAAGCGCTAACTGGGAGGCAACCCAGCACACAAAAAAAAAACAGATTTGTTGAGATACCATCTAGCGATCCCCTTTAACTAGAACCAAAATCTATATGGTTGGTCTAACCTGAGATCCCATCTGACGATCCCCTTTAACCAAAATCAAAATCCATGTATTTTTCCTGATAGCTGGGTTTGAACTAAAGACTCTTCTTAATGACAAGGTTGATCTTTTCATTTCTTTGAGACTTTCTTAATGGTAGGGTTCATCTCATCTTCTTCTCGTTCTAAGGTCATAACCATGATTCTCTGTTATTATTAGCTCAATGATTCTTTTTTTTTTGTCCTCAATCTTGCTGGACTTTTTTGAGGATTTTTCTGTAACGAATACAAAATATATATGCAATGCTATGAGATTAGATGACATACATGCATCCTTACCTGATTTGAAATATAGGTTTCCCCATCTTTGATGTTCTATTGTCATAAGGTGTCTTTGTTTGCTATCCAAAGCCTTTTTTGCTCTTTCAATGTACTGGCTCATTCATGTGTTAGTCATCCACTCAATTGTAAATGCAGTGCCTATCCTAGGCTGTCTTCGATGATTACTGTTTTCACTATTTATCAAGCATGACTGTGCCCCCAAGTGTGGTGTTGCTTGATTCATCATGAAGGAGCTTAACAGATCATTCATCTGCTGGATTCTCTCAAGAATTGTTCTTTGATTAGCTGTGTGCATGCTACCAGCACCCATCAAAAGGTTTATTAGTGTTGTCCTCATCTTAGATTGCTAATCAGCCATAGACTTGCCTCTAGTTCAAATAATACTTTTCAAGTATATGTTATCATCAACCTTCTTGGAAACTATCCAATAGTACAGACATGCATCTCATAGCTTGCAGTAAAAGGCTCTTGGTTATAGGCTTCATGTTTTTCTCAATGGATCCCTTTCATCTCGTCTAATCAAATTGTGAAAAGGAATGCATTGGAATTATCAATGATGTTCAATTTATCACCCATATTCATGCGGTGAAGTGCGCCTTCGAGCCTCAAAACAGATGGTCCCACAGTCAGTCCTGGTGGGTGCATCCTTTCACATTTATCCAAATAAGACTATGCGATAACATCATTCAAAAGTCTTAGCCATGTTGGAGGGTAAACCCAGATGACAATATGAAGATGTCCTTCAAGTACATCTTTATTCACAATTGTTGTCGGGGTTTACTAGTTCATAAACTATTCTTGAACATCATTGCCCTTAACTGATTCGAGTGTGCTCGTTCACTGATTCATCATTTTATCATCTTTCTTTACCCTCTAGCTAATCTGAATATTATTTGTTTTCCTTTTGAGGGTCCACTGTATTGCCCTCAGGTGGTCAACTTTTTTAGGAGTGTCAAGAAATGTTGATGTCACTTCTGTCAAGGATTTTGCAAATCTGACCGATGCTCTTCTTTCTTAATAATCTTTCTTGTTCTACAATCAAATTTCATATTTTAAAGATCATGTATATTCAAAGTGTTATTGTTGAAACGAAATTAAAGAGATGTCAATTTTTGAAAGTATTTTTTAAAATCAAGTTTCTTCAGTTATAGATCAAACACATGCCATGCCATTCAATGTAGTCTTTTGATTATCTTATATTTTGAAAACAAAAATTGACCCGTTGTAAAATAGCTTTTTCTATGGTTTTTTTGTATCTATTGTAAACTCTGACTTTGGGTATGTCTTTTGATGGTCTGTGATGAGGTGACCTTTTTATGAATTTCAAAGAAACAAAATTCTCAAATCAAAACTTAAGGCTTTATCAAGAAAGATTGTTTCCCTTTTTAGCACCAAATGTGTCAACATGCATAATAATTGTTGCACCCTCGCAGCGAAGCGCGACGACCCTTGATTGATTTCTGGTATTTTTTTTTGTTTATTGGAGTTGCCACCTAGTATTTTGGTCACTAGAAACCCTAACTGATCTTTGAGAGATTCTAAGGTAAGGGACTGGTTGCGTAAAGGGAAGGTATTAGCACCCCTAGTACGCCCTACCTAAGGTAAGCTGCTTGGTGTTTGGTTTGCTTTATAATTGCTATAG
This sequence comes from Populus nigra, assembly GCF_951802175.1. NCBI lineage: Eukaryota > Viridiplantae > Streptophyta > Magnoliopsida > Malpighiales > Salicaceae > Populus > Populus nigra. The sequence continues at coordinate 21,552,378 of NC_084857.1, read as the reverse complement.
TGTTGGTGTTTTCTAATCCCATCAGCTTTTCTAGGTTTGATTCAAACTAAATTTCTTAAGATAGAAATCCAAGGAAGTTCCACGTGCTTTAAAAGCTCATTTTCCCCTTAGTTTTTCAAGAGTTTGCGACTCATAAATCGCAAGGAGGAACAAAAATTTAGAAATATAGGGTGCTTTAAAAACCTATTTTTTTCCTTAATGTTTTATACTCTCACGGCTCGTAAACCGTGGAGTAAAAAAAATTGAAATGTCCTTGATTATTTTGGATATTTACCACTCCGGGTTTCCTTATCCAAATATTAATAGTGAATAATAACAAATTATTTCTAATAATATTTTAAATATTCATCTTTTAAGGATTTCTTTATCCAACCATTAGTTGTGAATAATAGATGAATTCCCCCTAAAATAAGATTTTTATATGTTTTGGAATATTGGTCAATACCCTTTGGAGTTTTACAAACATGTTGTCAAATCCAGAAATGCAAGAAAATAATTTTTGTTGTGTTTAAGAAATCCATGCAAAAACATATTTTTCAAAACTTCCAATATTTTTTGTATATAGAAAAAACGTTCAAAACATGTTAGGATAATGACCGTATGCAACACACAAGAAAACTTTTTTTCTCATCAAAACATAAACATTACAGTTAATCACACTTAGACCATAAACCGTGCGCACATATATATATATATATATATATATATATATATATATATATATATATATTCTCAAAATTCTGCAAAAATGAATAAAATATAACAAAACAAAGATGCCCCTCAAAACTAACTTTTCTCAAATAAAATTCGGTTCATTCTTAAACCCAAAAATTAAAATGTCACTGTTCAAGTGAATTATAATTCACTTGAACAGTAACACAAATGCTGTCATTTAACAGCAGAAAGGATAACGCCTCCTCCCTTAGAATCTGCCCAAAAACCTTACTGCGATTGCAGAAGGGGTTTCCCCGCAATTTCAATTGCCTTCCCCGGCCTAAACTTATCAAAGATACCCCATCCCAGATTATAAAGCAGAAAAGGAAAACATCTGAACTAAAGAGGGGGCTGTCATCCCGGTTCCTCATGCACCAGAAAGAAAAAACGAAACAAGGAACCCGCAACTCTAACACAAAAAAAAACCATCTAAACTCACAGCCACAGGAAGAAACAGAAGACAGACATTCATTGTATGGCAAAAAGGAAATAGAAAACGAAAGTGAAAAGCCAGAAGACAAAACAGTATTTTAAATATCAAAACAAATACCTACAGGCTCGCTGAAATGGTTTACTGCAACAACTGAAATAAAAACCAAGTGCACGTTGCTGTCAAGGTTTAGAGCAAAACCCCCTCTCCGTCTTGTCTTTCTTTCTCATCTTCCCTCACAGTGACACAAGAATGCAAGCAAGAAACTCCCTCTATTTACTGCGTTTTTTTACTCTGCCTCTCTTGCGTTTTTCTTTTCTGTCTTTGGCTGTTTCTTTCTCTGCTCTTTTCTCTCTGTTTTTCTCTTATTTTTCTGCTCTCTTTCTTTCCCCCGTTAGGTCATTAGAAGGGCTTATATATAGTCTAAATATGTCTCTATTTAGGAAGGATTCAATGCATTAAACCTAGGACACAAATCCCTATTGATTTGCAGTAAAAAAACGCAAAAAGGAAACTGCAATATTCTGATTTTGTGTTGGTGCTTTACGTCTGATTTCTTTCAAGTTTTAGAGGATGGTGTGGCTCTTTTCTTTCCTTCCATAGGGCCAGCTACTCCCTTTGAAATGAGGCAACAAAAACGTGGTCTTCAGCTCCAAAAATCAGGCGTGATGAGAAAGGAAAACAGCAGAGAAAAAAAGGAAAAAAATCAGATGGAGGTGCAGCTGCAAAGTCTTATTTTCCTTATTCGGTGTGGTAAAAATCATGTCATTTATGATGATCCAACCCCCCTCTCTTGCTCAATTCAATCCCTCATTTTAACACTTTTCGATTCAGTCCTTGGTCCAAAAACAAAATCCTTCGAATCAGCCCTGCGAAGTTGGGCTATATCTTTCCCGCGGCAGAATTTTCTGCCCCCACGTTAGATATTCAAATGAGAATATCTTGAGCTTCTGATATTGAAATCAAGTGATTCAAAAGCCCAAATTCATCTAGACGTCTAGGACTAAAACTTTGATGAGGGAGTCGAGGTGAGATAAAATATTTTTACAGAACAGAAACTGGCAGTAATCTAGTTGGTCAAAAGGGATCTCCGGGTCTAACTCAAAAACTGACAAATGTCGGGAATCCTGATATGACTGAGAGTATGAACTAAGAACAAAAATCACAAAAACTAGGCCAAAAATAGAATTTGTTTTGTGCAGACTCGGGTTAATATCCTTCTCGAGGCAGAATTCTCTACCTTCATGTTAGATATTCAAACGGGAACATCTTGAGTCTCTGATATCAAAATCAAGTGATTCAAAAGCTCAAATTCATCTACGCATCTAGGACTACGACTTTGATGATGGAGTCGAAGTGAGATAAAATCATTTTAGAGAACAGAATCTGGCAGTAATCTAGTTGGTCAAAAAGGTTCTTCATCTGACAATGCTGAGCATCCAAATCTGACTGAAAATTTGCCCTAAGAACAATGATCCCTAGGACCTGATAAAGGTGTACGTCAATTTTTCAACATCTCATGAGTGACAAAATATACCTAGGATGGTCAGATATCGTATGAAACCGCGTCAGAATTAGAGCCTAAGTTGGAACAAAAAATTGCGACAGCAGCAGAACCATTTTTTTTAGTGCAAATTCTGAGGGATTTATTTAACCTTAAAGACCAGATAAAAAGGAACGAATTTAGCATTATAAAAACTCCTGATCAACCTTAAAAAACCTGATGATTTTGACAATCAAAGGGGAAGGATAAAGAGAGTAAAAAACAGCTCAAACAGGGTTTTGAAAAAAATATTTCTTTTTCTGCTTTTTTCGATCTTCGAGCAAACATGAGTTAAAATCCTACACTTAGTTCAAAAGAGGTATACAACGTCTCCATCACGTGGGGTCCAAAAATGAGTAACTACAGCTGCCCCCTCTTTACAATGCTTACGAAGCAAAACTTGTCAAATGCTTGGCGTAGTAAGTGTTGTAAAGATAAATTGTCTGATCATGCTAAAACTTAGTGCTTTTCCTAAACAATGGTCTCCCTATCAGGTGACCTGCCTATCTTAAGATTCTTAGAAAACTCCACGCTTTTCTAAGAAACAGTCTTAATATCGGGTGGCCGACCCCTCTTAAAATTCTTAGAAAACTCCACGGTTTTCTAAGAAACAATCTGAATATAAGGTGACTGGCCCATCTTAAAACTCCACGCTTTTCTAAGAAACAATTTCAATATCAGGGGACCGGCCTCTCTTAAAATTCTTAGAAAACTCCACGCTTTCTTAAGAAATGGTCTCAATATCGAGTGACAGGCCCCTCCTAAAATTCTTAGAAAACTCCATGCTTTTCTAAGGGATGGTTTCAATATCGGGTGACCTGCTCGCCTCAAAATTTTTTTAGAAAACTCCGCGCTTTTCTAAAACATGGTCTCAATATCGGGTGACCTGCCCATCTTAAAAATTCTTAGAAAACTCCATGCTTTTCTAAGAAACGGTTTCAATATGAGGTAACCTGCCCATCTTAAAATCTTAAAAAACTCCATGCTTTTCTAAGAAATGGTCTCAATATCGGGTAACCTGCCCATCTTAAAATTCTTAAAAAACTCCACGCTTTTCTAAGGGATGGTTTCAATATCAGGTGACCGGCCCATCTTAAAATTATTTAGAAAACTCCACGCTTTTCTAAGGAATAGTCTCAATATGAGGTCACCGGCCCCTCTTAAAATTCTTTAGAAAACTCCATGCTTTTCTAAGAAACGGTTTCAATATCAGGTGACCGGCCCATCTTAAATTTTTTAGAAAACTCCACGCTTTTCTAAGAAACGATTTCAATATCAGGTGACCGGCCCATCTTAAAATTCTTAGAAAACTCCATGTTTTTCTAAGGAATGGTCTCAATATCGGGTGACCTGCCCGCCTCAAAATTTTTTTAGAAAACTCCACGCTTTTCTAAGAAATGGTCTCAATATTAGGTGACTGGCCCATCTTAAAATTCTTAGAAAACTCCATGCTTTTCTAAGAAACGGTTTCAAAATCATGTAACCGGCCCCTCTTAAAATTCTTTAGAAAACTCCATGGTTTTTTAAGGAATGGTCTCAATATCAGGCGACCTGCCCATCTTAAGATTCTTAGAAAACTCCATGCTTTTCTAAGAAACGGTCTCAATATCAGGTAACCGGCCCATCTTAAATTTTTTAGAAAACTCCACGCTTTTCTAAGAAATGATTTCAATATCAGGTGACCGGCCCATCTTAAAATTCTTAGAAAACTCCATGCTTTTCTAAGAAACGGTCTCAAAATCATGTAACCGGCCCCTTTAAAATTCTTTAGAAAACTCCACGTTTTTCTAAGAAACGGTCTCAATATCAAGCGACCGGCCCATTTTAAGATTCTTAGAAAACTCCATGCTTTTCTAAGAAACGGTCTCAATATTAGGTGACCGGCCCATCTTAAAATTCTTAGAAAACTCCATGTTTTTCTAAGAAACGGTTTTGAAATCAGGTAATCGGCCCCTCTTAAAATTCTTTAGAAAACTCCACGCTTTTCTAAGGAATGGTCTTAATATCGAGTGACTTGCCGATCCTAAAATTCTTAGAAAACTCCATGCTTTTCTATGAAATGGTCTCAGTATCGGGTGACTTGCTCATCTCAAAATTCAAAAGAAAACATCTTACCTCGAGGAAATGAAGCAATGCTGGTTCACAATTCCTATCCTTTTTCGTAGTTCCGTTGATGTGAGATTTTGTACCTCAGCGGTTTTCTCAAAAACTTGGAACTATTTTGGCTTTCATCACACCTTCTCCTCCCAGGTTAGTGTTATGAAACATAGGTCCCCCTTTCTATTGTAGACTTATTGAGCTCCTGTTTTCTTTTGTTTGTCTGACTCATCCTCTTGAAACGAAATATGCTCCATGCTCTATACTTCCTATCTTCTTGGTGAAGAGATCTTAGGTTCCTTATGGGGCCTTTTCTTGCTCCATTGCGTATTGTCTTTTATTATTATTTTAAAAGGAAAACTCAAAAGATTTGGTTCTGTTCATGAAAACTGAAACTTTAAATACAATTAGTAATTCTCATAAAAGATGCTTTTTAGAACTTTTTATGATGATACCCCTTTTGGCTTTGGTTCACTATGGACCCCTATGTGCACTTCTTGCACTTCTTGCCCTCAGTGTAGTGTGCAAAAATATGTCAAGTTTAGATTTGATTTGGTTCTCTCTAATTGATGGAGTCATCTCCTTAGTCATGTGTTACAAAAAACAGTTCTTTTAAGTAAAAGATTTCAAATGCTATGAGATCATACGTTTTATGAAAAAAAAAAGGTTCTTTACAAAGACAATTCATGGCCAAACTTTCTTTTATTGACTAGGAAGCATAGTATTTCTTTATAGAGTCAGCAGTCATAGGTTTAACTAGATCTTCTCCATCCATTCTAGATAACAATAAAGCTCCTCCCAGGAATGCTTTCTTGACCACCAAAGGGCCCTCATTGTTTGGCGCCCATTTACTCTGATCTTCTCCTGGTAAAAGGCAATATTTTTTTAGTACAAGATCTCCTTCGTAGAATCCTCGAGGTCGAACCTTCTTGTAATATGATTTGGCCATCCTTCTTTGATAGAGTTGATGATGATAGATTGTGGCTATCCTCTTTTCACTTATCAGATTCAGCTGTTCATATCTAACCTTTTCCCATTCTACCTCTTCTAGCTCAAAGTCTATTAATACTCTCAATGAGGGGATTTGCACTTCTAAAGGCATCACCGTCTCCATTCCATATACCAATGTATACATGGTGGCTCTTATTGAGGTTCGGATTGCGGTATGGTACGTGTGAAGGGCAAATGGCAACATCTCATGTCAATCCTTGTAGGTGACTACCATCTTCTAAATAATCTTCTTAACATTTTTGTTAGCAGCTTCTACTGCACCATTCATCTTTGGCCTATATGGCGAGGAATTGGAATGCTTGATTTTCCATTTAGCACAGAGTTCTATTATCATCTTGCCATTGAAGTTCTGGGCATTATTAGTTATAATCTTTTCTAGTGGACCATATCGACATATCAAATCTCTTTCCATAAATTTCTTCATCACTTTTTATCTCCATGTCATCCAAAAATCTCAACAAAGTTTTGTTAGATGATTTCTTATTCAAAGTTTCCCCATCAAGATAAAAATCCATTGCCAACCTCCTCAAAGTCCTCTTGTTGATCTTGGATGCCCCCATGGGATATGTCTGGTTTTGGATGAAATTCTTGATATCGTAGTACCAAGGGTTTCCATCTATATCTCTTTCAACTGAGCAACAATGAGCTGGGTTATTTCTGGTATCAATGTGTACCGGCCGCACCTTGTGCCTAAAGTTGATTCTAGTCATATAAGCTAGCGTGACCAAAGCATCAGCAAAATAGTTTCCTCCCCTTCCTAGATAGGTGAACTTTATTTCCTTAAATTCTCTAGCCAATTTTAGACAGGTATTCTTGGTAAAGTCTCAACTTCTTATCCTTGGTTTGCCATTTTCCTTTCACTTGGCAAATAATCAAAATCGAGTCTCCATACATATTTATCTTTCTAATATTCTGCTCCAATACCACCTTTAAAATGAGAATGCAAGCTTTATACTCCTATGTTGTATTGCACCCAAACTGCTGCTGAACTGAAACCGGTTACTGTTTCTTATTAGGAGAGATTAGCACTACCCCTACTTCGTTACCACATCACCATGAAAGTACATAATCCACCAATCTGATTTCCCTTCCTCGACTGAAAGCACATCTTCATCAGGAAAATCAAATTTTAATGGCTCATAATCTTCCATAGCATGGTCAGCTAGGTGATTAATGATGACATTCATGGCTTTCCTTGTCATATATACTATGTCATACTCAGCCAGTATAACTTGCCATTTTGCAATTCGGCTTGATAGATAGGGGTGGATTTAGTAGGCAGTGCTTGATTTTCTTGAAAGTTTTTTCACATTCTTATTCCAAATTCTAGGATTCTTCTTCCTTAACAATTGAAGATGGGGTCATAAGTCGTGCTTAATTGGGATATAAACTGAGAAATGTAATTCAGCCTTCTCAAGAACCTTCTTACATCCTTTTCAGTCTTGGGAGTTGGCATAAATTGAACAGCCTTTACTTAACCGGGGTCCACTTCTATCCCTTTGTCACTCATCATAAATCCCAACAACTTCATAGATTTCACCCGGAATGAACACCTTGCATGGTTAAGCCTCAACTTGTACTTCCTTAGTCTTTCAAATAATTCCTTCAATATTTGGACATAATTCTCCCTCTCTCTAGATTTAGCAATCATATCGTCCATGTATACTTTAATGTCGTGAAATAGAGCCACCACGACCTTTTAGTTGGTGGCCCTGACATTCTTTAACCTAAATATCATGACTTTATAGCGTAAGGTTCCCTATGGTGTTACAAAGGTTGTCTTCTCCTCATCCTATTATGCCATTTTCATCTGATTGTAGCCCAACAATCCATCCATAAAGGAATATATGAAGCTACGAGCTTTATTATCAACCAACATATCTATGTGTGATAGATGAAAATTGTCTTTAGGGCTAGTCTGGTTTAAGTCCCTAAAGTCCACACAAACTCCGATTTTATCTTCCTTTCCGGGTTTCTTTATCCAAATATTAACAGTGAATAATAACAAATTATTTCCAATAATATTTTGGATATTTGTCCTTTAAGGATTTCTTTATCCAAACATTAGCGGTGAATAATAGATGAATTCCCCCCAAAATAAGATTTTTATATTTTTTGGAATATTGGTCAATACCCTTTGGAGTTTTACAAACAAGTTGTAAAATCCAGATATGCAAGAAAATAATTTTTGTTGTGTTTAAGAAATCCATGTGAAAACACATGTTTCAAAACTTCCAATATTTTTTGTATATAAAAAAAACGTTCAAAACATATTCGGGTAATGACCGTATGCAACACACAAGAAAACTTTTTTTTTTCATCGAAACATAAACATCACAGTTAATCACAATTAAAGACCACAAACCGTGTGCATATATATATTCTCAAAATTCTGCAAAAATGAATAAAATATAACAAAACTAAGATGTCCCCTCAAAACTAACTTTTCACAAATAAAATTCGGTTCATTCTTAAACCCAAAAATTAAACTGTGTCACTGTTCAAGTGAATTATAATTCACTTGAACTGTAACACAAATGTTGTCATTTAACAGCAGAAAGGATAACGCCTCCCCCCTTAGAATCTGCCCAAAAACCTTACTGCGATTGCAGAAGGGGTTTCCCAGCAATTTCAATTGCCTTCCTCGGCCTAAACTTATCAAAGATACCCCATCCCAGATTATAAAGCAGAAAAGGAAAAAATCTGAACTAAAGAGGGGGCTGTCATCCTGGTTCCTCATACACCAGAAAGAAAAAACGAAACAAGGAACCCGCAACTCTAGCACAAAAAAAAACCATCTAAACTCACAGCCACAGGAAGAAACAGAAGACAAACATTCATTGTATGGCAAAAAGGAAATAGAAAACGAAAGTGAAAAGCCAGAAGACAAAACAGTATTTTAAATATCAAAACAAATACCTGCAGGTCTCGCTGAAATGGTTTACTGCAACAACTAAAATAAAAACCAAGTGCACGTTGCTGTCAAGGTTTAGAGCAAAACCCCCTCTCCGTCTTGTCTTTCTTTCTCCTCTTCCCTCACAGTGACACAAGAATGCAAGCAAGAAACTCCCGCTATTTACTGCATTTTTTTACTCTGCCTCTCTTGCGTTTTTCTTTTATGTCTTTGGCTGTTTCTTTCTCTGCTCTTTTCTCTCTGTTTTTCTCTTATTTTTCTGCTCTCTTTCTTTCCCCTGTTAGGTCATTAGAAGGGCTTATATATAGTCTAAATATGTCTGTATTTAGGAAGGATTCAATGCATTAATCTTAGGACGCAAATCCCTATTGATTTGCAGTAAAAAAACGCAAAAAGGAAACTACAATATTCTGATTTTGTGTTGGTGTTGTACGTCTGATTTCTTTCTAGTTTTAGAGGATGGTGTGGCTCTTTTATTTCCTTCCATAGGGCCAGCTGCTCCCTTTGAAATGAGGCAACAAAAACGTGGTCTTCAGCTCCAAAAATCAGGCATGATGAGAAAGGAAAACAGCAGAGAAAAAAAGTAAAGAAATCAGATGGAGGGTGCAACTGCAAAGTCTTATTTTCCTTATTCGGTGTGGTAAAAATCCTGTCATTTATGATGATCCAACCCCGCTCTCCAGCTTTCAATATCCTTCTTCAATTCAATCCCTCATTTTAACACTTTTTGATTCAGTCCTTGGTCCAAAAAAAAAATCCTTTGAATCAACCCCGCAAACTTGGGCTCTATCTTTCCCGCGGCAGAATTTTCTGCCCTCACGTTAGATATTCAAATGAGAATATCTTGAGCTTTTGATATCAAAATCAAGTGATTCAAAAGCCCAAATTCATCTACACATCTAGGAATACAACTTTGATGAAGGAGTCGAAGTGAGATAAAATCATTTTAGAGAACAGAATTTAGCAGTAATCTAGTTGGTCAAAAAGGTTCTTCATCAGACAATGCTGAGCTTCCAAATCTGACTGAGAATCTGCCCTAAGAACAATGATCCCTAGGACCTAATAAAAGTGTACATCAATTTTTCAACATCTCATGAGTGACAAAATATACCTAGGATGGTCAGATATCATACGAAACCGCATCAGAATTAGAGCCTAAGTTGGAACAAAAAATTGCGACAGCAGCAGAACAATTTTTTTTAGTGCAAATTATGAGGGATTTATTCAACCTTAAAGACTAGATAAAAAGGAATGAATTTAGCATTATGAAGACTCCTGATCAACCTAAGAAAACCTGATGATTTTAGCAGCAAAGGGGAAGGATAAAGAGAGCAGAAAACAACTCAAACAGGGTTTTGAAAAAAATATTTCTTTTTCTGCTTTTGTCGATCTTCCAGCAAACATGAGTTAAACTCCTACACTTAGTTCAAAAGAGGTATACAACATCTCCATCACATGGGGTCCAAAAATGAGTAACTACAATAACCAGTAGCTTGATTCATTAAGTCATAACCCTTATGGATAAGCTCTTCAAGTTTTGAGAGCGTCATTTATCTGTTCAAGTTGCTTACTTGATTAAAAAGGGCTTTTAGAAGCATGTAATGTAGGCTATGGTTCATGGTTATGAAAGAAAGGGAATTTGCAAGCTCAAAAAGGTGTTTGAGAGTTTAAAAGACCTAGGATCAACATCAACTATTCATCAATTCTCTTTCTCTTGTTATCTTTGTAGAGAAAGTGGCATATAACTTTATTAACCTCAAATATCATAATTCTCTTAACATAGGTCATAATGCAAATCCAACTTTTTCTTTGATTAATAATCAGTCTAATCACTTGAAGACATCAGATGCTTTATCATGGATACTAAAAGTCATGTTTGTAGCTTAATATTTTTTTTGGTATTGACTTTTGGTGTTTGTTGTGCCTTTTTTTTTTTTGCAATGGCTTTTACATAGCCTTCCTCATAGTTTTCTAACATGCCCCTAGTCTATGTCTTCTTTCTTTTAGCTCTCTCTCAAACGTTGGACTTTTGTACTTAGCCTTCTTTTTAGCATTGATTCACTTTTGTCTTCTTCCTTTTCTAATAAAAATCTCTTATTTGCCCCAGTGTGGGGTGTGATCTTAGTCAGGGTTTTTTTTTAAAGGAACATTCTATCAGGCTTAAAATGGGATTACAAGGGATATATTTCAAGTATTGTGAAAGGATAAAACAAAGATGGCCTTTTCTCATTTCAAGCAAGGTCAGTTAGAACCGATAAATTTTAACCTCGTCTAGTGTAATGATTGGGACTTGTAAAAGTTAATGATTCACAAGTCCATAATTACCGAATCCACTACATGTCATTATGCATACTACTAAAACTTAGTTACATGGTGGGTGGTTCAGTTTCATGTGTGAGCTCAAAATATGTTTGGTCTCCCTATATTGTTCATCTTGCCATTTTAACAAACATTGAGTCATTTCTACAATCAAAACACTTTTAATCTTCAAGATTGATTAGCTTTAATTTTGCCAAGTATTTTTGATCACTTGTCAATCTAAGAATGTCCTGGTGACAATATGGCCAATGACATCATCTTTCATAAACACAACTCACCTCTTACTCACTATCCTCTAGACTCGATTCTTGAAATTCTTGCAACTGTTCAAATGAATGGCCTAGGACCCCACCATGATATTCACATCTCTTGTCTAGAATATACCATATAAGAAATGGTGGTTGCATGAGATTTGACAAATTCGAGTGGCAAAGGAATGTCAACCTTTGACAAATACATTTGAGCAGTTGATGCTATAACGAGACCTGACTAGATCACATAAAAAAGGTTTCCCACCATCAGAGTCATCTCTTATCATTGTTCTGGAATCCATGATAGAACCTTTAATTCTTCCCCTCTTCATAGCTTATTCAATTATTTCAGCAATCCTCAGAACTTCATGGAAATGTTGAGCTGAGCTTTCTATTAAATGCTACATTATTTTATTGTCTGATAAAATCTAAGGTCTTGTTGCGGTTTGTAATTGTTGGTCTTGTCTGTCTAAGATTTAAGAAAAGCTCTCCTCTGTAAGGAGGTTCTTATCTTAATGGGTGATTAGTACTTAAAAGTGCATTTTTATCAAGGTTTTATATCATCATTTTGCACTTGAAGTATCAGTAACTCCTTAACTAAAGCATGTTTTATAATAACATATCTAAGAATATAAGATACCTTTAATTTATGGTAAATGTTCATCTTAAATGCAGGCCTATCACATAAATGAAAGAATTGATTGATGAGTTGAAGTACTGAAATTGAAAGGACAAAGAGATGGTCAAACTTAGAAAAGAGATGCTGATGGAGTCCAAACTAGAACACTGTTCGATAATTGGGTCATATCTAGAGCTGTAGATCTTGGATTTTGGTCCATTTTATATGGATGGAAAGATAAGACATAGGCCTACAACATTCATGTGGAGTCCAAGATTTAAAAAGGCCGTTTTCAGTCCAAATTGTACCAACAACGGAGAAGTCCGAATTTGTCCTGTAGCCCAGACACTGTTCAGTGTTTAGCCCATTTCTCGAGTTCTAGAAGTCCAAATGACCTCATCTTTTTTTTCCTGGAAAGCTGAGACAATTGTCTAGAACCTTCATGAGAGAATCTATTCAAATCTTGACTTTATCAATGATGTTTTTGGTAGACAAGAAGATAAGGATTGTCACCAAGTCAAGATGTGGCCACCCACTCATCAATTAGTCAACAAATCAATAGTTCCAAATTTTGGCCTATAAAAGAAGGCATTTGCCATGTATTTAGGCATCTTGGTGTTGAGATCAAGATCATGCTCTTTCTTTCTCTCTTTGTATTTTTAATGTTTAAGTTTTGCTTTCATTAATATCTAGTTTATGCCTTTCATTTCCTTTTCTTTACTTAGTTAACTTCTTTCTCATTTATGTTCTTATCTTGTTTGTTTATGTTTCTTTCTTTCATTATGTTTAACTAAGTTAATTATGTCAAGGTGAAAAGGGTACACTAATGGTGTAAGAATAAGTATAATATAAACTTAACATGGACCTTAATGTTGGATACTAACATGCTTTATATTTGCTATCTTGTTCACTTTTAATACTTTGCTTGTTAAATGGTTAATCTAGATTTATGTTGTATAACACTTGGTACAACAAATACTTGGCACTTTCATAGCCCATACTGTATGGTATAACTGACACCTAAGCTATGAAAGGAACTTGATTTGTTGTTAACATAAGTTATAATCATGAATGCCTGACAACATTTACAAGTATTAACATTATTCGAATAAGATAACTAATGTAATCATGTTAACAATTTATAATCTGATTGGAACCTCCTTTCTGTGTGGTTTCCAATTAAATAATAAGATTTTATACTATACTTGTTTGAAATACCATTAGTGGATCCTCTAACCTTGACATTTGTTGTTATCATTGTTTAATCCTTACGTTAATCTTCCATCTCAAAGTTCTCATCAACTTCTTCTTCATCATCTTTATTATTATCATTATTAATAGTATTATTGGTATTATTATTATTATTACTACTACTATTACTACTAGTATTATTATTATTATTATTATTATTATTATTATTATTATTATTATTATTATTGTCATTGTTATTGTTGTTACTGTTGTTGTTGTATTATTGTTGTTTATAATTTATACAATTAACCTCCCTGTGGTTCGATCCCGGTCTTGCCAGGTTATTTATTACTTCGACACTCCTACACTTGGGAAAAGACATCAATCTTTTGGTCGTGTCAATGGGGTAAAATCTAATTGTTCTATGTTGTCAATAAAAATACCTTTTTAATATCAGGAATACATTTTACATATAAATTCATAATTCCTGGTACTAAAATAAAACAAAATAAAATTTTTGTTGTTTTTGAAATTTTGGCCAATGTTCTCTTGACTTTAATAAACTGGTTATTAAAGTCAAAATGCATGCTAAAACATTGTTCTTTGGTGTATGAAAAACACAATATGATTTTTTAGCTTTGAGACACTTGGCCATATGCATAAAAACATTTTTTTTCAATTTGTTTTGTATTTTGGGAAGTTTTGACGAAAACCAAGTATTTTAATACTGGATTTGTATTTTTTTGAAATGAAAAAAAACAGATTGAGATTAAAACAAAACAGCGTAAAACAATACACGCAGGGAAATCACAAATATTTAAACATATATTTATTTTTTTGCTGGGCCGAACCCGACCCACCATTGCTGGGTTGGACTGGATTCAGCTAAATATCCATGAGCCCATCCCACCTTAGTAGGTTACTGTGCATGAGCACAGTAACCAGCTTCACCTCGCCTACAGAGACGTGCACCATGCACGTCTTACATGGCAAGGGAAGAAACAAAGCATAAGAAAAAGGGGCAAAGTTTTTACCTGGAGAAGTGAAATGCAGCCTCAGTCGTCAGTGATGGCCAGCGATGGTGGTCATTTCTGCAGGGGCAGTGTTGGTGGCAGTTCCTCTGTTTTTTTCTTCTTCCTTTTTCTCTTATTTCTTCCTCTTCGGCGTCGTTTCATACACTAGGCAAATGTGGCCACTGTGCAACCGCCCCATAACCACCCTTGAACTTAGGCATGTGGGGTGTTTTGGGTCGGCGTCTTTTTGGTGGTTTCGGAGAAAGAGGGAATGAGCAAAGCAAGGGAGAAAAGTCTTCTTCTTCCCCTACCTCACGTGTCTAGGGGAAGAAGAAAGGCTATAGTGCCGTTCAAAACGGCACCGTTTTGGACTTTTCCTTTTTTTTAATGAATAGTGTATGAAACAACGCCATTTTGTACAAAACGCGTCATTTCATTTAAAAGGAAAGACAATAAAAAAACATGTCAGAGTTCACATTGGTCCTTAATTTGTGATTTGTTCAATCTAGTCTTCAATTGCAATTTTGATTTAAAAATCAATGCAATTGCATCCTTGCCAAAAAGCAAACAACGACCTTGAAGTTGCCCGCCTTTTTCACTTTCATCCTTGGTCTTGAATTTATGCAATGTGACCTTTACTTGATCAATAAACTTCTAATTTCTTCAATTTAGCTTATTTTTGTCATTGGTTTTGGATTTCTTCAATTAAGTACCTAATTGGCTATCAAACTTCAATATTTATGCAATTAAGCCCCTAATTTGACCAAATTAACTCTAAAAAAATTATAATTTGACCCGAGAACTTTAATTTTTTCCAATTAAAGCCTAAATTGACTTCAAAATCATTTTTTCTTGCAATCAAACCCTCCATAAATTCAATTAAACCTTCAATAAAATTTAATTGAGTCCATAAACATCTGATTTTGGACTTTTCTTCCTCAAATTGAATTTTCTTTGTCAATAAGGCTCTCATCAGTCAACAAAATACCATCAAATTTCAATCTTCGTATTTTTGAACCTCCTCGACCAATTTTTAACCATTTTCTGAGCATTTTGGCATCATTTTTTCACTGTTATATTTTTTGATAATTTCTTTTTATTTTTTTGTATTTTATTTTTTTGAAGATAGAAAAAATGTGAATTGGGAAATAACACAAAAATGGGTTATGACAGCACATATGCCCTCATAGACTCTCGGTTTTCCTTCTCCATAACCATTAAGATGGTTCTATCAGGAGTAGTTTCCAAATTAAATTTATACTGCTTCAAGAAGGTGTCTACCAAGTCTTTCCATGTCTTGATCTTGATATTGTCTAGTCTCATGTATCAACTCAAAGCAGTTCTAGTGAGACTATCTTGGAAAAAGTATATCAACATCTTTTCGTTATGGATCATTTCAACCATCTTTTATGGTATGACTGAAGATGGATGTATGGGCATTCTAGTCTGGTATACTTGATGAAGTCCGGCACTCTAAACTCCTTCAGCACCAAAATATTTGGAACCAAACAAACTTCAGCTACTATCACAGGGTGAATCAGATTATTTCCTTCAACTGATCTCAATCTTTCTTCTAGAGCAACCCATTTATCATGGCCCGTGAGATTGGTAAATCTATTGTTAGAAGGTCCTATCATTGTTGGATTCACGGTGATCTGAGCTTGACTTGGATAGATAACAGCGAAAAGGACAAAATGATTCCCAGTTATTGAGTCTGCCCCCATTCCGAGATGTGTGAGGGATGTGGATTGATGGTGTTTTCATAGGAGGCTATGTAGATGTTTCCTTTCCTTTCTTGAAACTCAGCACCTGTTCAAGCAGATCTGCGAGTCTAGCTACTTCATCTCTGATGCTCTCAATTTCCTTTTGGTAATGGACCTCCAATTGGGATTTTCCTTCATTATCCATTTGTCTTTTTTTTTTTGCAATCAAGTGTTATAAGTGGGTTTCAACGGGAAGCCTATATTTCAACCTACTAAATGAAAATCATGCAATTATTCAAAACTGTTGATTCAATAAGAAAAATACATATGAAATGTGGGCTTACCCTTCACGGGGTGACAAAGGTCTTTTAGTGCATCAAGGAGTAAGTTACTATCAAATGGTACCGTTACTTCCCCACCTATCCTAGATTTTAAGGTGTGTGGTCTCAAAATGATGTGTGACATGACATTATAAACAAGGATGCATGCTAAAGCAGTAAAAAGTGATAACCATATAAACACAACATAACAAAAATAATAATAAGTATGGAACGAAAGGCAAAGCTTAGTCCTAAAGGTCCTTAGTGGAGTTGTCATTCTGTCATACGTCCCCGCGCAGTGTCGATAACGATTTTCATTTCTTTATTTATTGTTTGGAGTCGCCACTTAGTATTTGGTTCTGGGTCACTAGGAGACCCGAGTGTGCTGGTGTTTGTTAGAGATTCACAGGTAAGAGACTGGTTGTGGCTAGAGAAGGTATTAGCACACCTAGCACACCCTACCTAAGGTAATCTGCATTGGTGGTTTTGTCTTAAATTGCTAAAAGTTTGTTAATTTATGCTATGATAGTTTACTTATAATATTCCTTGACTCTGACGTCAGTGAATATTCGACTACGGATACTTCCAACTCTAGTGTTGTAACTATTACGTAGCAAAAAAACAAAATAAATGATATTCCTGACTCTAGCATCAGTGAATAAACCAATACAATGAATTTAAATCTATGCATACATATTTTATTTTATTTTTATTTTTGGGTTGGGTCCAGCTTAGCCCATGTAGCTAGGATGTACCCAGTAGGCCTAGCCAGGTCACTAGCCCAAGCCACTGACCCTGCTGACTAAGGCCTGCATGTGTGAACTATTCACACACGCAGTGCATAGTGTGAAGGTAATTAATATTACCTTCGCACAGTGTTATATAACTACAAAAGACGAAATGAAAAAAAGAACTTACCAGGTGCGGAGAGGTAGAACCGAAGACGATGGCTGGATGATTCTCCTCTCTTTCTTTTTGTTTTCTATTTGCTTCTTCTCTGGTTTCCAGTCTCCTGTTCTCTGTGTTTCTATTTTATGTTCTTGTTGCAGCTTTGTTCCTTCCCTTTCATCTCTATCTTCTCCTCCCTCCTGGTATTCTTCTGCATGTTTTTTCCTTTATGTTTTTGTTTGTTTACTTCTCTCTCTACTGGTTTATTTTTGGTTTTCCTCTTCCCATGTATTTTCTCCTCGTAGATTTCCTTCTGTTTTGTGCCTTTGTGTTACTCTTTTGCATCTCTTTTCCCAGGCTTCCTCTGTTCGTCCATGTTCTCTCTTTTCTGTTCTTTCCTTGTTCGTTCTTCCCTTGGTTTTTTCAGTTCTGTGCGCTGTGTAATTTCATTCTATCATCTGGGATTTTTGGTTTCTCTCAGTGCTCTCTGTTTGCCTCTATTCTCTTGTGTCTGTCTGCGTCTTCACTAGTCTTCTTCTCCTTTTTCTCCCTTTTTTTTTCGTGGCCTTTCTCTAGCTTTTATAAGGCCAGAGAATGCCATGAGGTTGTAACGGTAGGCGTGCATCATGGAGGCGAGGGATATCAGCCATGAGACGCGCTCCCTAGATTGAAGCAACTCCGCTGTTCTTTACTGCTAACGCCTTTTCTGTCGAAACCGTTGTTGATGAAGAAGGCAATGAACAGTTGTTAAGGACATGGCACCGTTCCAAAATTCAAAATGAATATTTCTAATTCGATCATTGGATTGTTTTGCAATTTTGTAATCAAGCCCCTGGATATATTGTAATTGGATCCCTTGATTTTAGCGTCATTTACAAGACAGTCTTTAGTTTTGGATTCATACGATTTGACCTTCAATTGATCAATAATCTTCTGATTTCTTCAATTTAGCCCCTGCCTTGGTCAATTTCAGCCCCTCTATTTACACATTTTTTCTAGTTTGGTCCTTGGTTTTGGATTTTATCAATCAAGTTCCTAATTGACCATCAAACTTTAATAATTATGCAATTGAGCCCCTGATTTGACCAAATCAACTCTTCAAAATTGTAATTTGACCTTAAAACTTTAATTTCTTCCAATAAAATCCTAAATTGACTTATAAATCAATTTTTCTTGCAATCAAACCCTCCATAAATTCAATTAAACCTTAGATAGAATTTAATTGAGTCCATAAACATTGAATTTTCATGGAAACTCTATCGGTCTAAATTGATTTTGGATATTTTTTTCAAATTGAATTTTTTTTGTCAATAGGGCTCTCGTTAGTCAGCGATATACTATCAAAATTCAATCTTTGCATTTTTTAACTTCCTTAACCAATTTTTGGCTATTTTTTAGGCACTCCGACATCTTTTCTCACTGCTACATCTTTTCTGAATTTTTTTTTAATCTTTTTTTTTGTATTTTCTCCTTTTTGTGTGGGGACTCAAAAATGGGTAACAACAAATCCGACAATGAAAGAGGTAGTTCGAAAAGAAGTTCTTAAATGGTTAGATGCTGGTGTTATTTATTCAATTTGTGATAGCTTATGGATGAGCCCAGTTCAAGTTATGCCAAAGAAAGGAGGAATGACAGTGGTAAGGGATGTAGATAACAAACTGATACCTACTAGAATGGTAACTAGATGGAGTTTTTGCATGGATTACAAAAAGCTCAACAAGGCAACTCGCAAAGATCACTTCCACCTACCATTCATTGATCAGATGTTGGACAAGTTAGTCGGGCATGAATACTATTGTTTCTTATATGGTTATTCAGGATACAACCAAATAGCCATCGCATTTGAGGACCAAGAGAAGACTACTTTCACTTCCCTTATGGTCTTTTGCTTTCAGAAGAATGCCTTTTGGGTTGTGTAATGCACTAACTACCTTTCAGAAGTGCATGATGGCTATGTTTTCAGATATGGTGGAGCAGATCATTTAGGTCTTCATGGATGACTCTTCTCTATTTGGAACTTCTTTCGATGACTGCCTTGCAAAGTTGGCATTGGTTTTGGAAGACAAACTTGATATTGAACTGGGAAAAATATCACATCATGGTAAAGAAAGGTATAGTGTTGGGGCACCGGATTTCAGAAAAAGGAATAGAGGTAGGTAGAGCTAAAATTGAGGCAATAGACAAGCTTCTGCCGCCAACTACAGTAAAAGAGGTTAGGATTTTCCTTGGCCATACAAGATTTTATAGGAGGTTCATCAAAGACTTCTCTAAAATATCCAAACCACTATATAATCTGCTACTAAAAGACAGGAAGTTTCAACTTGACGAACAACGCATGACAACATTTATGCTATTGAAAGAGAAGTTTGTGACAACTCCTATTGTAAGTGCACCGGATTGGGAGAAACCATTTGAGCTGATGTATGATGCAAGTGATTATGCAATTGGGACAATGCTGGGGCAGTGAAAAAAACAACGTGTTTCACACCATATACTATGCCAGCAGAACATTCAATGATGCCCAACTTAATTATGCCACAACTGAAAAAGAGTTGCTTGCTGTGGTCTATGCCTTTGATAAGTTTTAGCCTTATTTGATGGGAAACAAGGTGCTAGTGTATACTAATCATATTGCAATTAGACTTCTAGTTTCCAAGAAAGATGCCAAGCCCAGACTTATCCGTTGGATCTTGTTACTGCAAGAATTTGATGTAGAAATTAAAGATAAAAAGGGGACTGAGAACGTGGTGGCAGATCATCTTTCATGGCTGGAATTGGCACAACAACTAGAGTCTAAATTCATGGTTATAAATGAAAGCTTTCCTGATGAAAGAATCTTAGCAATTTCCACTAACAATTTCATTCCTTTGTATACAGATTATGTCAATTTTCTTGCAGGTAAGATCATCTCGCCAGATTTTTCTTACCAACAAAAGAAGAAATTTCTTGCTGAAGTCAAACACTATTTCTGGGAGGAGCCGATACTCTATCGGCATTATGCAGATCAAGTCATCAGGAGGTGCGTTCTAAAAGAGGAAATGACAAACTCACTGAAGCACTGCCACACACTTGAATATGGGGGGCACTTTGGAGCACAACACACTGCAACCAAAGTTCTGTAGTCTAGTTTTTATTGGCCCACTATGTTTAAAGATGCTCATGCTTTTGTTACTGCTTGTGATAGATGTCAACAAATTAGGAATATATCTCGCTGAAATGAAATGCCATTACAGAATATCCTAGAAGTTGAGTTATTTGACATTTAGGGCATTGATTTCATGGGACCTTTTCCTTCATCTTACAACAACAAATATATTCTCTTAGCAGTGGATTATGTATCAAAGTGGATAGAAGCAATTGTAACACCTACAAATGATGGCAAGGTGGTCCTTAATTTTGTATAGAAGAACATCTTTACCAGATTTGGTACTACTAGATCCATCATCAATGATGAAGGAACTCATTTTGCAACAAGCAATTTAAAGCATTGTTATCTAAGTATGGAGTCAGACACAAGAGAGCATTAGCTTATCACCCTCAAATAAATGGCCAAACATTGGTGTCAAATAGAGAAGTGAAGCAGATTCTAGAAAAGACAGTGAATAACTCTCGAAAAGACTAGGCAAGAAAGCTAGATGATGAACCATAAGTGTATAGGACAACATTCAAAACACCTTTGGGAATGTCTCCATATCGATTAGTTTATGGGAAAGCATGCAATCTTCCTATTGAATTAGAGCATAAGGCATCGTGGGCAATGAAACAACTGAACATGGATCTGTAGGTTGCAGGTGAGAAAAGAATCCTGCAACTTAACGAGATGGATGAATTCTGAAATGAGTTTTATGAGAATTCCAAGATATACAAGGAAAGAACCATGACAAGCACATTGTATGTAAGGAGTTTGTCCCTGGTCAACAAGTATTGCTCTTCAATTCATGGCTTCGCTTGTTTCCTAGCAAACTTAAATCACGGTGGTCAGGACCATTTACAGTTGTTAAGATGTTTTCTTATGGAGTAGTGGAGGTCACTCATTATGAAAAGAGAACATTCTTAGTGATTCTCTCCCCTTCGTCTCCATTTCCCGTTTCATCTTCTTGCATGCAAAACATGCACTATGCACATTTCTGCAAGCAAGGAAAAATAATTACCCGGTTACTATCCATGAGCACAGTAACCAACTAATTATAATGGATTGGTTACTATGCATGGGCACAGAAACTAGTCCGGGTTTGATCACCAGCCCAGTTCACGCAGCCAGGTTGAGTCCAGCCTAATATAAGATAGATTGTATTTTACTTTGGGCTGATCTTGGCCCAGTTTCTTTTTGGGTTGGGTCCGGCCCATTCTAAAAAAATTTTGATTTTTGCGTGCATTTTAGTTATCCATTTTGGTTAATATCGATTTGTATTTTTATACCGTAAAGATACAAATCCAGTATTAAAATATTTTCGTCAAAAGAAAAAAAAATTGTTTCATGCATACGACCAAGTCTTTCAAAGCTAAAAAAATCATATTGTATTTTCATACAACAAAGAAAACTTCAAAAAATATGTTTTAGCGTGCATTTTGGCTTTAATAACCAGTTTATTAAAGACACGAGAACTTGGCCAATATTTAAAAAAATCCAAAAAAAATACTTTTTTTTTGTTTTAGTATCAGGGATTATGAATTTATACGTAAAACATATTTCCGATATTAAAAAGGTAGTTCTTTTGTTGACGTTAGAACGACTAGGTTTTACCTTATAAGATAAGGATCTCTTTACCGAGGAGAAATTTTCTTAAATCGTAGACGGACTAACAATTAGAAATACGATGAAGCCTTAGCATATATCAGACAATAAAACAATGTAGCTTACCTTAGGTAGGGTGTAGTTGGGGTGCTAATACCTTCCCTTTACGCAACCAGTCCCCGTACTCGATCTTTGAGACTAGTTGGGGTTTCTAGTGACCAAATACTAGGTGACTACTCCCATTCCATTTTCCACTGATAAAAGACAAAAATTCCTTGTCTTTCCATAATTGCTAGATAGATATCATATACATACCTGAGGGTGAACGATTGTCGGGACGCCGTACACGTGCGACACAAGGTTCATTGTAATTTCTATGGAAATTTCAGCACAATCTCCTATACCAGGAAGTCTCAAGTTATCGACCAACAACCTGTACAATTCTATTAATCATTATCCAATCACAACCCAATTGTCCTGGGTTTTAATCCAATATTTATCGCTTCAACCACAATTTCTCAAATATCTATATTTTAAGAATAAGTAAATAAGAAAAACACACATGCATGACAAGTATGAATACATGATAGTATAAATTACATTCAAAAATTCAATTTAAAAGATATTATTACAATCCAAGTCATAATAGTTTCTTGAGATATAAAATACACGAGCACTTGTTTAGTTCTAAATGACAGAAAAGATAGATAATCTAAAATATTAATATTGTTGTGAATATGATGGACCTGAAACAAACATAACTTTGAAAAATAATTATGATGAAAAGCAATACAAACATTAGTAATCAAACAATATATATTCAAGGCTACATGCTATCATATTCTTTACAATTTTTCATCTGATTCCATTTTTAATACTTCTGGTATTATCCCTTCTGGATTCATTAACATTTTCCTTTCCATCCCTAAATTTTCCGACCAATATCATATGTTAATGTTGAAAGACAATTCCTTCAAAAATGCTAATACCAATTTGTTGATATCATCAACTAACCTCCACAGGATTACTAATCAAACCTCTTCTTTCCAAAACCTAAAATATGTAATTCTTTTTTTGTATATGACCAAAAATACTAAATTTATTTTGAGCATCTTTTTAAAGAAAATTTTAAACACTTTGGCATTGTTTAAAAAAATATATTGCATTAGATTTGACAACAAGTTCATAAAATTCCAAAGAATTTTGACTTATCTTTAAAAATATTTTTAATTTTTTTGGCAAGAACATATTATTTAATTTTAATATAAGGATTAAAAATACCGTTAGGGGGTTATTATTAGGGATAATAATATTAATAACTTTTAATAAAGGAAAATCAACTATTTGTGGTGTTTTCTTAGCTTTGCAGGTGATGTTATTCCTCACCGCCGGTGAGAAAGGGAAGAGGGGAGGAAGCCGCTCCAAATCCACCCGCTGCCTGTAATTTCCTGTAATTTTTGGTGACCAGAAGTCGGCCTGACACAGTTCCGTGGCTGCACTGTTCTTGATTCTATTTTTTGGGGCTATTTTGTAATTTTAAAATTTGTTTAATTTTTTTTTTAGTTTGAAATTTTTATTATTTGTAGTGTGGATGTAACAAAAAAAAAAGAACAGAAAAGAAAATGAATATAGTGAAAGTGTATTTGTGTGTTTGCATTTTTTTTTATGGTTGTTGTTTTTATTTATGATAAAATTGCAAAGGTAAAGAAGAATTTAATATTTTGATTTGCTCATGGTCAAGAATTATTAACTTATATGTAAGTTGTATTTCTAATATCCGATGAAAAAAAAATTATTAAAACTTCTTTAACACATCAAAGTCACGAAGCAGCTTACCTCAGGTAGGGTGCGTTAGGGGTGCTAATACCTTCCCTAACCACAACCAGTTCCTTATCCGTGAATCTCAGACAAGACCAATATATTCGGGTTTCCTAGTAGCCCTCAATTAAATACTAGGTGGCGACTCCCAACGAATCAATCAAACGAAACGAAAAAATCGCCAACCGAAGTCGCGCAGGTGACGTGCGACAAGAACTAAGCTAATATTTCAAAAATTTCAAAAAAATTATTTTGTTTTCTTTTAGTATTTGGGGTTATGACTTTATACATAAAACATATTCTAGATATGACATTAGAACGGTTAGGTTTTACCCAATAAGATAAGGATCTCTTTACCGAGGACTTTTCTTAAATCATAGACGGACCAACAACTAGAAAACACGACAAGGCCTTAGATTTTATTAGGAAATAAAACAATGTAGCTTACCTTAGGTAGGGTGTATTTGGGGTGTTAATACCTTCCCTTTACGCAACTAGTTCCCGTACCCGATCTCCGAGACCAATTATGGTTCCTAGTGACCAAAATACTAGGTGGCTACTCCCATTCCTGCATTTCATAGATAAAATATAAAAATTCCTTGTCTCCTGATTTTTTTCAATTTTTCTAGGATACCACACACATTAGTATTTGAGAGTGGATTTTTTTTCACCACACACGTGCGATAATATGTATGCAAAAAGAAAAGGCATTGTTTGATGAATTGGCAACTGTTGGCAGGCTAGTTTTGCTAGAGAATTTTAATTTATATGTTTTTCATGGTGCTTGAGGTGAGTTGAAATACTTGGTAACCAACCTCGCGACCAAGGCAGAACCTCTTTCGTATACAGATCTTCATAGTCATAAGCTCTTTCACAAGACCTCCTGTAAAACCTCTAGGCGAAAAATCATAAATTGACTAGTTTCATGTAAAACAAAAAAATCCATAAATCTTGATCGGGTTATCATAAAATTTTGAAAATTTGTATGGAGCCTTTTGATATGATGCCTTAGCTTGGGTTAAAATTTTAGAAGTTTTAGAGAAATTTGGAAATTTGATGAAAAATCATAATTTGACTAGTTTTACGTTATTGGATGTAATTTTCAATCCGACAATGAGATTGAGCTGAAATTTTATGAGGAACCGTAAAATATATTGAATAAAGTCTGGTTAAAATTTCAGGATGAACGAAGGTCAATAATGCTAGCAAAAAAATAAGGACCGTCAAATAGAAGCAAAAAGACTCAATAAGGGTAAAATGGTTAATTGCTATTACAAATAAAACAAATAAGCTCCTTTTCTGTTATAAGTTACCGATTGGGCAGAAACAAAATGTGAAAAGAAAAAAAAACAAGAGAAGAACATTAGAAATCAAGAGAAAAACAAGAAAAAGTGAGAGAAAGCTTTGAAACTTGTAATATTGAAAGACTTGGAACATTAATTAAGGAAGAATCAAGTGAAGGAATATATAAGAAAGGAGAGGAGGGCTGGCCACACTAGGAGGAGAAGAGAAGTTGGGAGAACTTAGATTGGTATGCATGAAAAATTAAGATTCTTAATTGAATGAAGTGTTTTTTAATTTATTTGAGTAAGTTATCAAAAAATGACAATTAAATTTGTTTTAATTTCTTATATTCTTGACTTTTTAAATTATGGTTCTTATGAGAATTTAGGGATTTTATGAAAAGTAGTAAACATGATGCAATTGAGGTACAATAGTATATAAATAGTGAATGTAAGTAGTAATTAAGAAAGAAAATGAATATGTTTGAAGAAATGAACTTCTAACTAAGGATGCGGAAATAAAAAAATGAGGTTTTGATTGTTTTATGTTTGAGAAATGATGTTCTTTATCTTATTTGAAGTATTCAAAATATGAACAAATGAAGAAACATCATAAGAATGTGAAAAGAAGGATTAAATAATGGGAATAGTTCATGGAAGAATTCTTTAAGTGAGTTAAAAGAAGAAAATTGATTAAAACGATATGTTGAAAATGAGGTGACAAATGAATGAACATTTTGGTGCCAAACCCAATTAAATAAAAGATATTACATGCTTCAAATTTAGGCACGTAGGAGAAATAATAATGGATTAATAATGTAGTGCAATTTGATTGATTTAGGAGTTGTTTCGGGAGTAGGGCATCAGGTAGGAGGAGCTGGGCCATCACGAGCAGATGGTAGGTGATTCATCACTTTCTTTTAAAATTCAAAGTTTCATTATTAGTTATGATTTGTTTATGACATATTGATATGGAAAAAGTAGAAGAAGAAACTTGTTTGTATTATAATTTGGATATTCGGTTATTCATATGGAATTACCGGTTAGATTGGCTATTGATAAAGAATAGCCGGATGTTGGGTATTTCGTATGGAATTACCGGTTAGATTGACTATTATTAGAGAATTGTTGGATGTTGGGTAATATGTATGGAATTACCGGTTTGATTGTTGGCTATCAAAGAGGGTTAGCCGGGTTTGAGGTAAAATTGTGAATTACAAAATTAAAAATTAAGCAATGAGTGTTGATTGCGGAGGTCCTATAAGTATAGGATTAATAAATTATGAATGAATTATTAATGTTGATATGTAGTAAGTTAGTGATGAAAGACAATTTGATATATTTTGAAGAATTGTGAACATAATAGCTTTATTATTTTTAATGTGTTATTTTTCTAATTTCTTTTTAATGTTATGTATATAGGTTTTTCACGAAGTGATGCGGAGCATTAAATATAGGCTTTGTGTTTAAATCTATTTATTTTGTGGGATGTAATATCTTTTGCTTTATATGTAATTTATATTATATGTAGATTTTAATATATGTATCCTAAAGATATTTGTCTTTGGTATTTATTCATTTAGAAAGTATGAGGGAACTAATATTAGGAAACTATTCGAAAAGCATACTTAATAATTATAATCATGCATGTTTAAAAGATGGATGCATGTTAATGTAATAAATAGTTCAATATGAATCCTTTAAGTTTATATTTGTTTGTAGTTAATGTTTTATTTGTTGATGATGTAAGGATGAGAAAGCACAATGAAGTATGGTTATATGAAATATTGTATGATGCGATGGGTTATGATTCAGGATGGTTGGATAAAAGTGGAAGATTTGAGTATTATGATTGAATGGAGTCTAGTTGATAACTTGGTAACATAAAAAAAACAAAGGAAACTCTGTCAAAATTTTTTTAAAAAAAATCCCATAATCTTAAACATATTATTCAATACTTGACATTAGTAATGAAATGTTTGAGATTTCATGACATTATAATTTGAGCGTGTTACACCTCCCTTCAATCCATAGGTGTTGTTGACAGTGCTCCTTTGTTACCCATGTCAGCTCAACCACCATCAGCTCTTGTTGCCCAATAACAGTTCTCTAGTTCCTATAATATTTTACTAATAGGAAGCAATTCAGTCTTGCTTCAACAATTGTTATAGTTGCTGAGCTTAGAATTTAAGTTTTGGGATTTAGGAGTTGTTCATTATTTTTTAGGCATTAAAGTCCATCCTACCACTATGGGTATCATGTTATGATAAGATAAGTATATTCTTGACATCATTCACAAAGCAGGTTTGTGTTTTTGCAAGCCTATTGATACTCCTCTTTCTACATATTCTTGACATCATTCACAAAGCAAGTATGTGTTTTTGCAAGCCTATTGATACTCCTCTTTCTACATCAAAGGTTGTTGTGCTGTCCACTTGCTTGTTTTAGGATTCTACACATTTTTGACACTAATTTCTTGGAAGTGAGGCAAACAACATACAGTTGCTCATTCTTCAACCGAAACTAAGTCTAAAGCCTTAGTCGATGAAATTTTTGAGGTTATATGGCTTCAATATTTATAGTAAGATCTGCATATTACTCTTTCTTTTGTGCCTATGATTTAGTGTGATAATTTGAGTGCTACTTATTTGTTTATGAAACCTATCTTCCATGCTCATACTAATCATTTTGAGGTTGATTTTCATTTGTACATGATTGAGTCACTACGAAGGCCATTCAAATTCACTTTATCTCTTCCAAGGATCAACTTGTCAATGTTCTTACCAAGCCCCCCTGTCCACTACTTCTATTATTGATCTTAGGTGTCGTGTATGAGCACGCGATGTTGGGGTAAAAGAGTTACTGCCTAGTTTTATAGCTTAGGATAAAGATTCATTTGTGTGAACAAATCTTGTGTTTCAAATTTATTATGGGCTTATATGCCCAGATGAATTCTTATGGGAAAGGTCTAGGTAGGTGCCCTAATAGGGTTCACCTATCTTGAAAGGCGAAAGGGTTTTTCACAGCTCTTATATTGTGGTAAAAAATACTTTTACTTTTATAGTCAATTCCTGATATTTAAATAGCAGCTTACTTATAGGTCAAACATTTATACCAAAATATTGAGCATTAATCCTCATGAATTAAAATTTTAGAGATTATTGAAATATCACCCAAATTTTCATGGATTCACTAAACTAGTTATTAAATCCAAAATGCATGCAAATAAATTAAAAGACTATTTTTTGTGCCTTTTTTTTAATATGCTAACATATGCAAATATAATTTATTTTTGAGAGACTTTGTCACATGCACACGCAAAAAATATTTATATTACTATTTTTTGGGTTATTTTTTTATTTTTAGTTATTTTTTGTATTTCTGTAAGGCTATATTTAAGAAGACCTATTTTTTAAATAAAAAAATCCACCCAAAATAGGCTTAAGGGGTGTTTGCCAAACACACCCTTAAAACAAAAAAAAACTTTACAAAAAAATAGTAAACCAACACAGGGTATATCAAGGCACTGCAGATTGTACGGAATGAAGAGTCATGACTGCCATGTGTTTATACAAACGCTCATCCCATTAACTTTTTGTAATTTGTTGCCAAAGGGAATATGAGATGCACTCACGGAGATCAGTCATTTCTTTAGAGATATATGCTTCAGCAAGTTGAATGCTGAGCACATTGAGAGGCTTCAAACGAATATTGTCGAGACACTATGCAACCTTGAGATGATATTTCTTCCATCATTTTTTGACTCAATGGAGCATCTCTCTATACATC
Organism: Populus nigra; assembly: GCF_951802175.1. Lineage (NCBI taxonomy): Eukaryota > Viridiplantae > Streptophyta > Magnoliopsida > Malpighiales > Salicaceae > Populus > Populus nigra. The sequence goes on along the minus strand of NC_084857.1, from coordinate 21,523,740 downwards.
TACCGTTCAAGGAAAAAGCTAGAGGATCGGTCCAGTATAGATGGATGTACCCATTCGAATGGTTAGATATTATAGTTGCAATGTAATTCATATGTAAAAGTATTTTCTATGTTTTTCTTAATTGAAAATACTTGATTAATTCAATACAGGTACTTGTTTAATCTAAAGAAAAAGGTTAAGAACAAGGCGCCTGTTGAGGCTTCGATATGTGAGGTCTATATTGTTGAGGAGATCTCAACATTTATCTCGTACTATTTCGAACCTCATCTGAGAACGAGAATTAATTGTGTTCCATGGCATGATGATGGCGGTGAAGTGCCTTCCAGTGGGAACTTGTCAATATTCTCCAATACTGGACGACCCCTACCTAAAAATGTCGTAAGAGAAAGATATTTGTCGGAAATAGAGTTCAAACAAGCACACAATTATGTTCTATTTAACTGTGATAAGCTGAGATCTTTTATTCAGTAAATTTATATATGTGTAATACTAATTAAACTTTGTGAGTAATATACTGTTAATTATATATTGTAATATCATACACTCACTATCAGCTGCAGGCAACATCAACAATATTTGCTCTCTAATAACTCACAACTAACCGAATCCCAGATCTTTCAATTACAAGATGAACAATTTGCCACGTGGTTCAGAACACATGTAAGCACTATCACAAACTCATTCTAACTTGCAAAATTACTATACGTATGCATGTCATTATGAGATTCTTGTTCATTTACTGTTTATTGATGTACATTACATACAAGGTTTATCAAATGAGAAGAAGTGCGCCTAAGTCATTGTCTTCAATAAGCTTGGGGCCTAAAAAAAAGTTAAGTGCTACAACGGGTATTTTGTCAATGGATATGTTTTCTATATTGAAGAATACAGGCATGGGAGATAGACATACACCGACGTCAATACTAACGGAATAATGTCCATTGGCATTTCACAAAGAGTTCGAAAATAATTACTTGAAATGCCACAATCACCAACGCCCATACCGACGACATTCATCCCATTGGCATTTCACAGAAAGTTTGAAAATAATGACTTGAAATGCCACAATCACCGACGACCATACCAATGGATTCACGTCTACCGGTAAGTTGTCGACGGGTCAATATTATCGACAAATTCACCGATGGGCATGTGAATTCAAAAGGGCGGTGCATTAAATGCATTTCTGACCTTGTCAGTTTGCCGACGGACCGCGAAAAATATGGAGGGTAGTTAAAAAATTTGATGCGAAATTCAAAAATTATCGACGGATTTTTGACACATCACCGACAGAATAAATTAAAACTAATAATTATTTTTTATTTCATTGATGAATCCGTCAGTAAAATTGCACTATAAATCCCAGCGACCGCCCCTTCAGTTCATTTTTTTCCTCTCCTCTTGGTTCTTAATTTCCCCTCCCCTCTTCGATTTTTTTTCCTGTCATTTCCTTAATATTTCTGGCAAAGGTTACTATTTTTTTTTATCTTCATCAATCTAAAAGGTATGTGTTTCCTCTATTTCATTTTACTTTAAGGATTTTTTATTATTATTTTAGCTATTTTATTGTTGTTATGCCTTTTGTTTTGGAGTATTTTTGTAATGTAGATAAAGTCTTGAAATAAATATAATTATTGAATAATTTGTTGAATTGTAATTGTTAATGTTTAATTTACCTTAGAATTAGTAATTGAATATGTTGGAATAATTTGTAATTTTACTCTATTATTGCATGATTTGTGTTTAATTATTTCCATTGATTTTAATTGTTAGTCTAGAGTTTTTTTTGAATTTATTGAATATATTTTATTGTTGCATTAGCATAATTATTGAATAATTTGTTGAATTGTAATTGTTAATGTTGAATTTACCTTAGTATTAGTAATTGAACATGTTGGAATAATTAGTAATTTTACTCTATTATTGCATGATTTGTGTTTAATTTTTTCTATTTATTTTAATTGTTCTAAAGGTTTTTTTGATTTTTTTAAATATATTTTATTGCTGTATTGGCATAATTATTGATTAATTTTTTGAATTGTAATTGTTAATGTTGAATTTACCTTAGAATTAGTAATTGAATATGTTGAAATAATTAGTATAGATTGGGTCAATTGGTTGATTAGGTCAATGGGTTGTGGCTATTGTTAATATTTGCAGGTTTGTGGATTTGGGTAGTATCCAATATAGGGGAGGTGCTGTCGATTTTTTTTTAACATTTGAATTTAATTATATAATTATTTGTATAAAATTATATAGATGTGTAGAATGAAAACCAGAGTTGGTCGCTCATGTATGGTTGTAGCTAGTTGATCTAGTATCGAGGATGATATTTCCTTAGGTGCCTCTCAAGAAGAGGCACCTACACCACCTGCGCTATCAACCGATGTTGCCTCTTCCAGAGCTAGTTCACAGCGTAGAGGCGGCGTGCCTTCACAGCGGAATCAATTTACCTGCAAGTATGAGGCACAGTGGAAGGATGACCTTTCAATGTAAGTTTGTTAAGATTTTTTTTTTAAAAAAATTATAACATAATTTATGAAGTAATCACTATTTCATTAATTTCATTTATTTTCAGGTTCACAAACATTGAGGCCGTCCGAGTAATATCATCGGCGTTTAAATCGTCGATGGAGATTCCATTGTTTCAATGGAGTTAGAGATCCAGTCATCCTGAATGGATGCCTCAAATCAATGCATGGTTTGACAGATTTGAGGTTGGTGTTAATTTATAATTTTCAGCTTATTTCTACTAAATTATTAATATAATTGTAAATAAATTATTATTTTTATTTAAAATTAATTATTTATACACAGGACAAATTCTGCCGGGACAGTGAGCATGACACTGTTGTAAGGAGGGTGTGGGAAAATCACGCGGCAACTAGGTAACATCGAAAACAATACAAGATTTTTTTTAGACAAAAATTTATGTTTTAAAATGTAATTTTTGGTTGTGTGAAGTAGGTTGCGTGATTTTTGATATGAAGCAAAAAAAAGGGCAAAAAAAAAACAGCGAGAGATAGGAGTTTCCAAGGCTAGAACAATGTTGCGGTTTGGAGGGATTTCAAACCGATATACATCCCGGAAGATATATGGCCGCACTATCTTGAGCACGTGACGTCTGAGCGGTTGACACGACGCTCACAGTTCAGTGTTGGCAACTGGAATCGGCCTAATCCTTTTTGGTCATATAACCACCGACCTCCTCCTCCTCCACCACCTTTATATTAATTTGTAATAAATATTTTTTCCCTTTAAAATTTCATTTAATATTTGTTTGAAACACATTCAGTTTGTAATGAATATTATTTAACTTTACTTTTTTGTTTTTGATTAATAGAACTTTTATTTGCATAATTGGTTTTTATTACCATTAATTTATATAATTTTGTATTATGTATTCTAAATAATTTTTTAAAAACAAATTTTAAAAAAATATTACAAAGGGTTTTACCGACGGACTGAATCCGTCGACATTTGACAATAGCTGCCACATTCACCGATGAATTTACAGACGGATATATTCAGTTGGTATTTCATACACTCACCGACAGCTTTACCAAAGGAATGAATCCGTCGGCATTTGACAGTAGCTGTCACAATTACTAATGAATTTACAGACAGATATCTTCTGTCGGTATTTCAAACACTCACCGACAAATTTACCGATGGTATGTGTTCATTGGTAAATCATGCTATCACCAACGGGATAAAATTTGTCGATATATTTCAAGCGGGAAACTTTTTTTTTGCATGCAAATTTCATCTGTAAAACCATCGGCAAATGGTTTTTTTGTGTTTCCGACCGATATAACGACGGAATATGGAATTACCGACAAAAGGAAAGCCGACAGATGTATTTTTTTGGTGACGATGTCGGTAAATAAATTATCGATGAACTCGTAATCACACACCGACAGAATATTTCCATCGGTAAAACTGTGAAATCTTGTAGTGCGCGCGCCGCTAGTGGGTTCACGCGCCGCCGTAAGAAAAATTAGGGGACCGGGTGGATCTGACTTAGCTTCTTCTCCTCTTTCTTTCTGCACTGGCAACGACCTGCAAAACACCCAAAGACGCAACAAGCAGTCTATTTTAGGTAGTCGTTTAGATCTAGTTTCTTCTGCTTTCCATTCAGATACGTTTCACTTTCTTCTCCTACTTTACAGGCGGTGGATGGCTCTAAAGTCAAGGCATCTATGGTCGGATTATAGATGTGGACGGTTATGGATTGTGGTCGGCGGGTTCTGTTGGATCTGCTGTGTTTGGGCTACTGCTAAAGGAGAAGGGAATGTTGGGCGGCAGCTGGAGGAGATGGAGACCTGGTTCAGTCGGCGGTGAGTGGTTGGTTCTAGTCTTGGAGAACTTATTGGGTTTGACCGGGATAGGAAGAAGAGAGGAAGATAGATCCGAGGAAGAAAGGCCAGATGGTTGTTTGTGGTGTTGGCCAAGTGAGGGAGGCTGATGGGTCAGTTGAGAGGGGAAGATGACGGGGAGAGGTTTAGCTGGTTTTGGGAGATGGGAGGTCTGGTGATGGCTAAGAAAGGGAGAAGGAGGACATGACTGAGAGAGAAAGGAGGGACGACCGTGGGCAAAAATGGAGGAAATGGTGTTGGGAGGCGGCTCATTTAGGTTTTAGCTAAGGGAAAGGAAAAGGCTTTGGCTGGCTAGAGGAGGGAACGACTGGGGATGGCTGAAGGCCAAGGGAAAGGAAAGGTTGGTGTTCGGTAGTGTGAGGGAAGGGAGATGGCTAGGGGGGCGGCAACTCTGCTTTGGCTTCAGAGTAGAGAAGATGGAGCGGTATTAAAAGATGGGTGGGGCGGCTGTTGGGTTAGAGATAGGTTTAGTTTTAGGTTTTCTTGTGTTTTTTCTTCAAAATTGCTCCCCTCCCTTTGTGTGTGTTGTGGAGATCAGTATTTATAGGTAAAAATATTGCTAGGTTTTCAAACTTGATCCCTCAACTTCTTTCTTTTTTTATAAATTTGATTTTTCTTATTTTTTTGGATTTTTCTTATCAACATCGACTCGAATGAGGAAAATCGATGATTTTAAAAATAACACTTTTAAAAGTCGAACGCATTCCAAAGATCTTTGAAATTTTAAATTATTTTGAGACGATACTGAAAATGCTAAAAACGATACAATATATTAAAAAACATAATTTTTGGATATTTCAAAAAAAAATTGGAATTTTCTGATATCTAAAGAGGCCTCTTTCGCTAGATATCAAAATAAAGAAGAGTGAAAAATAAAGGGAAATGGCATAAGGGTGTTAGTTTTTTTTTTGTGCAAGATCTAGCCCAACCGTACAGGTTGGGCTTGATTTAGCTAGCCTGGCTTGGTCACTAGCCCGACCTAGTCACCAAGCCGGCCATTTTCAACAGGCGTGCATGAATTGTTCACACATGCTTGCTACAGGAACAATGTCATTAAAATGCAAAGGTGGGAGGGAAGAAGCTTACCTAGTGTTGTTGTTGGCGATGAGGACATGATGCGATCGTGCTTGAACCGTGTTTGGATAGGATGTGGATTCCAATAGTCTTGCTATTATTGGACTATTGGAGCTGAATTGTCTTCGGATCAGAGGAGGGTTATGGGGCGAGGGAAATCAGACCAACTACCCATATTGGTGATGGACGTCTTGGGCATTGAAACGGGTTTGTTGTTGGGTGAGTTTGGTGGGGAATTGGGGTCTGGCCGATGCCATTTTTATGGCTTCTTGGGTGAATTTCCTTTGCTATACAAGAGAAGAAAATAAACAGTGGATCGAACGATGTTGTTTTGGGTTTAGACGGTCATTTTTCAAATTGTTCATTGAAGTTATGATATCTTGCAATCAAGCCCTTGTCTTTGAAAATCTCTACTTTTTTTTTATTTTGCCCCTAGTTCAATTGCAATTGGACCCCTTGACTTCAATGCCATTTACAAAATAGTCCTTAGTTTCAAATTTAATCAATTTAGTCCTTAATTAACTCCTCAACTTTTAATTCTTTCAAAATTACCCTTGGAAAAATCAATTAACACCCTTATAGTATTAGCACCTATTCACTTTGGTCCTTGTAATTCAATTTCTTGCAATTTTGACATGAATTGACCCTGCATTTTGATATTTCATCCAATTTTTGCCAAATGGACTTCCAAATTTATAATTCCATCGTTATTAGTCCTTTAACTTTCAATTTGTGATGTCCTCAAATTATTTTTCATTCATTCATTTATTTTTTATTTTTTATTTTTTAAAAATTAAAAAAATTAGATTATGACATTTTTTAATTTTTTTTGTATTTTGGTAAGGTCATATTTGATTAAAAAAAAAACCCACCCAAAATAGGTCTAAGGGGTGTTTGCTACACACCTTTTTTTAAAAAAAACCTTAACGAAAAAATAGCAAACCAAACAGGGTATAAATGATTTACCCAATTTTGACTCTATTGGGTTGACTTGACTGAGTTGACCAGAAAAAACCTAAATAGATTAAACCAAAAAAACATAAAAACTAATAATTTTCTTAAGCAAAACAGATCAAAACACAAAAAAATGAAGAAGATTAAGACACTTAAACTTAAAACCAACAATGTAAACATCAAACCAAACCAGATTTCAAGCAATAAAAGACAAGGTTTTATTCGGAATTAAGCGTAGATCAAGAATCAAGTGTTAGTTTGTTTTGATTATTACTCAAATATCATGATTTGTTTGTCAAAAATAAATTTCGGTTCAAAACTAAAATCCTCAAATTGAAACCCACAAAATCAAACTGAAGTGTAAACTTAAAATATTAGCATAATAATCATCATGTCAATACACTTAAAACATTGCATTTAAACAATAAAAAACAATCTAGCAGATACATAGTAGCTGAATTACACGTCATCTACGCTTAACCCTACAAATTAGGGTTTTTAATCTGATATTTGGCAAACTTCAATTTATTCCCTATTCTTCCAATTTCTTTTAATTTAACTTGTAATTACCTCACAAATCCTTAATTTCATGCAATTTCACCCCTGCCAAACTTATTTGCCATCCTTAAATTTGAGCACCTATTACAACTTGGTCCTTGGTTTCTGATTTGTTCAATTGGACCCCTAGATGACCATCAACCTTTCAATTATCTTCAATTTAACCCCTAATTTCACCAATTTCAAACTTGAAGTATTGCACATCTTACAAGTTGGTCCTTGGTTTTTTATTTGTTCAATTAGGTTCATAATTGCCCATCCAACTTTGAAATTTATGCAATTAAGCCCTTGATTTGACCAAATTAACTTTTAAAATTTGCAATTCGACCCCCATGCTTTAATTTCTTCTAATTAGAGTCTGAATTGACTTCAAAAGGTCAATTTTCTTGCAATTAAACTCTCATTAAATTCAATTAAGCCTTTAATTTTTTTTCAATTAAGTTCTTAAACATCCAAGCTTGAATTTTCTTCCTCAAATTGAATTTTTTTTTAATTTTTTTACAATAGGGTCTTCATTAGTCGAAGATATACTGATATGTATTTTTGATTTTCTTCCAATATTTCTTTTAATTTTTTTATTGTTGATTAATTTTGCAAGTGCACGAATCGTAACATGTAATAAATGATGAGTAGGGTATCGTCTCACGAGGATTTGTAAAAATTACTACTAATTACAAAAATCTTTTAAATTATGATCTATTTGAGGAATCAAATGAGATAGTCTACGAACCAAAAATTAATGATTAAAAACAAACAACCAACTGATTAAATATTATTGAATTCAATTCTACTGATTCTAGGATTTCTAAATATTTTTTCTAAGTCAATCGATGAAGCAACTCGATATGGTTCAACAAACTCATTAACTTGAAAGACATCATCTCCCATACCTGTGTCTTGGTTCTCATCTTAAACGACCTCAATATGATAACCAATGAACTCTTGAATGATCCTTTCTAAAGAAAGGGGTGTATATGTAATAAATTTACTGGCACTGCTTGACAAAACCAAAGACATCATTTACATTACAGAGTCTAGATTTTGAGTTAATTTTGACCAGACCATGTGGGGATCTACTCTGATTCCTTTATCAATGGTGTCATACCAAAAGCATTTGAATAAAAAACATTTTATTCTGCTTGTTATGATATTGCAATTCAACAACCCCTTCTAATTTACCATAATAGTCAATTTCAAACTCATTACAAGTCGATCCCTTAACACAAACACCATTGTTATATGTCTTTCTTCCATGTCCTTATTCTTCAGTATGAAACACATCCATTGACAAAATGCCCATTGTAGCATTTCACTTTTCTTTCAGGACCTAGGCTTAGTAAAGACAATGAAGCACTAGTATTTATTCCCATTTGATAAACCTTGTACATCAAGTACAATAATAACCAATAAACAAGAATTCTGTAATGAAATTAAGTACCATGATAGATAATGAGTTTATGATAGCACTTGCATGTGTTTTGAACCACGTGGCAAATTGTTCATATTGTAATCAAAAGTTTACGATTCGGTCAGTTTTGAGTCATTAGACAGTAAATATTATCAATGTTGCCTACAAGGTTTTCAAAAATGTTTGAGTTTATGATATTACAATGGATAAATAATCCATTTATAACAAATTTTAAGTAGTATATATATTTAATGAATAAAAGGTCTCCGTTCATTGCACTTAAATAACACATAATTATGTGCTTGTTTAAATTCTATTTTGGACAAATATCTTCCCTTTATAGCATTTTTAGGTGTGGGTCGTCCAGGATTGGAGAATATTGACAAGTTACCTCTCGAAGGCACTTCACCACCATCATCATGCCATGGAACACGGTTGATTCTTGTTGTTTAATAAGGCTCGAAATAGTATTAGATAAATGTTGAGATCTCCTTATTATGGATTGTGTTAGAATAAGAAATATTATATTATTAATGTATTGACTTATCGTGTGTAGTATGCTACACCGTAACACATGTACTACCCTAATTATATAAATAGTAGAGGTTGCTATCTCATTAAGTCATGCCTCTCAATTATCACAAACCTTGTTTCAACTTGGTATTAGAGCCAATTTATCTATATATTTATTCTTCAAACGACAGCCTCTCTACTACTTCTCTACAACAAAATCAACTCCTTTGTTTGTTGTCTATTGCTACTCCTCCATCAACTAATTATTCTTCAAACGGCAACCCCTCTAATTATTTTTTATTACTACTACTTCAAACAAAATTCATCAGCAACGATACTGCTTCTCTGCAATGCTGACTTTTTGCCTCACGATTAGTATGTTAATTACTTGCTTCATTGTGCTACTATTTATGTTGTTAATTACTACATTGTGCTACTGTTAATTAGCCTCATGATCTGAAACGTTGATTCCGCTTCTTCTGTTGATTTTCGATTGCTACTACTTCTCTACTTCAGCCATCAACATGTTATTGCTAATTTCTGTTTACTGTTTTTGCTCCAAAGTCAATGTTTTTTGCTATTGTTTCAGCTTCCTTGTAATTATCTACTGTCAGCTTCTGTTTTCTACTCAGCTTTTGCAATATGGATCCTTCGGTTTCTGCTGCAGCTGGCACCACTGGTAGTCCTTCTCCCAACACCAATGTCAGTGCTTCTTCTCCCAACATCAATGCAGTCATGCTTCCCTCTACTAGGACAACAACTGTTATTCCCCTCTCAAATACACAGCACGTCATCAACCTCAAACTTACCAATTCATATTATCTATTTTGGCGTATGCAGATGAAGCCATATCTAATTGGCCAAGGGGTGTTCTCGTTTGTCGATGGCTCGCATTCTTGTCCTTCTCCGCTTGATCTGTCCAGTCACTCTACTGTCGACTCTGCCAACATTAATTCTGGTCCTTCCCAAACATTTCTCATATGGAAATAACAAGATCAACTCATACTGAGTGCTTTACTCTCATCCCTCTCCATTGATGTTCTTCACCTTGTGGTGGACTGCCCAACTTTGGCAAGTGTTTGGAGCACTCTAAAACGTGCCTTTGCCTCTCTATCCAACTGTAGGATTATGCAATTACATGGCTCTCTCCAGGATCTTCGTCAAGGTGATGATACTGTCACTCTCTACCTATAGAAAGCTAAGGGCTTATTTGACAAACTAGCCGCAGCAGGCAGACCTATCTCCCTCACTGACTTCAATCTCTATGTTTTTCGAGGCCTTCGCAGTGAATTTCAAGATTTGGCTACTAGTCTGTCGACCAAAGCTAAGCCTCTTATGTACTCTGAACTTTATAGCCACTTGTTTACACATGAATTTTTACACAGGAGTTCTCTTCAATCCATTCCAGTTGCTGCATCGTTAATGCCCAACCCTCACACCCTCCCTCTACATATGCTGCATAACGTGCCTTCACTGGATTTAATGGTAGTGGCTCCTCTTCTCATCGGGGTAAAGGAAGAAGAGGAGGCTAGAGAGGTAACTCTTGCAGCAATTATAACTAGTACTTTGGGCAGCCTTACTGTGGAAACAGTAGGAGCTCCTCCTGTGCAGAAACAATGAGGGCAACACCAATGGCCTCAACAGATTAGATGCTAACTTTGGAGCAACATCGGACACTCTGCACATCAATGCTCTCAGCTTGTGCATCATGGGAATCAAGGCAACATCGGACACTCTGCACAGCAATGCTCTCAGCTTGTGCATCATGGGAATCAAGCCTCGGCCAACCTCTCCTTTAGTGATGCTTTGGCAGCAAATCCTGTCACTTGGTTCCCTGATATAGGTGTGAATCAACATGTTATTCTAGACATTACCGGTATGACACATGCAGACCTTTATCTTGGTAATGATCAATTGTATGTTGGTGATGGTAAGGGACTTATTATATCTAATACAACTCATAAAATTTTGCATACTCCGAAATGAACCTTTACTCTATCTAATATTCTACATATTCCAAAAATTAAGAAAAGACTCTTATCTATTCAACAATTTTGTCGTGAAAATTGTGTCTTTTTTTTGTTTCACTCTTCTTTTTTATGTCAAGGATCTCATAACTAAGGTAGTTCTTCTTTCCGGTCAGAGTAAAGATGGCCTCTATATCCTTATCGAGTCCTCTGCCACGTGTCTTCCCTAGGCTTTTTTGTCCACCTCTGCCGATGTTTGGCATCATCGCCTTGGTCATCCCAGCTCTCGTGTTCTGAGTCTCTTAACGTCAAATAAAAAGGATGTCTGTACTTCTTGTCCTTTAAATTTTCAAAGTCAAGCTTGTTTGTTAGGAAAATCATCTCGTCTATCTTTAGGCTTTACAGGTCATCAAACATCTACTCCTATGTTATCTTCAAATGATTTTTGTTATTTTGTTATTTTTTTGGATGCGCATATGAAATTTATTTTGTTTTATCCTCTTGTCCTCAAATTCGATGTCTTCAATGTGTTTCATCAATTTCAAGTCTTTGTCGAACAACAATTCTCTCAAAAACCTAAATTTGTTCAAACTGACTGAGGTGGTGAATATCGTAAATTAAATTCATTCTTTAAAACCATTGGTATTCATCATCGCCTCATATTCCCACATACGCATGAACAGAATGGTACTGTTGAGCATCGTCATCGTCACATTGTTGAAACTAGTCTTACCCTTTTTGGTCAGTGTAAGGCACCTTTAAAATTTTGGATTTATGCTTTTGAAACCTTTGTTTACCTTATTAATCGTATGCCCACACCGGTTTTATGCAACAAATCTCATTTTGTGCAACCTCATTAATCGTCAACCACCTAATTATGATTTTTTACGTACTTTCGGATGTCTATGTTTTCCCTTCCTACGACCTTATAATGCTTATAAGTTAGATTATCGCTCTACTCCATGTGTTTTCTTAGGGTATAGTTCATCTCATCTAGGGTATCATTATCTTGACTTATTGTCTAAGCGTCTCTACATCTCCTGTCATGTTTAATTTAATAAACACGTGTTTCTGTTTCTCGAGTCTGCTCATCTCCATCCACCCACTAGCCATACCCATCCGCCTCCCACTATCACACACCTTCCCTCGCTCAACATCTTTCTGTCTACCACATCATCAACCCCACCACCCACTTCCTTTAACCTCATTGTCCCCTTATCACCATCTACCTCCATATGTTGATCATTTTGCAGGTATAGGGTCTGCAATACCAACGCTATCTGTGTTCGTGTCTTTTTCAGCTGCTGTCTCTCCAGGATGGTCATCCAACTCTTCCTCTCCATCCAAATCATCTGTCATGTCTTCACCAGGTCTGCACCTCTATGTTGATCTGTCCAATTAAACTTTTCCGCAACAACCATCCCCTGTTCAGAGCCCTGCTCCTCCAGCACAGCGACAACACCCCATGGTGCTGCGTCCCAGACATAACAAGACTGCCAACATCACTTCAGCCTCTAGCTTCTTCCTCACAACCTCTAGCTTCACGGCTAATGTCTCCCTCCACTCTCGAACTTCTTACTTTTAAGGAGGCCGACTGTTTTATGTGTTGGCATACTGCCATGAAGTAAAAAATTGCAGCTTTACATGCCAATTATACTTGGTCCTTGATACCTTTTAATCCCTCCATCAATATGGATGGCTGCCGATGGGTGTATAAAATAAAGCGCCGAGCTGATAGTGCTATTGACCGCTATAAGGCTTGCTTAGTTGCACATGGGTTCACTCAATATGAAGGCATTGATTACTTAGAAACCTTCAATCATGTTGTTAAACTGACTACTGTTTGATTAGTTCTCACTATTGTCATGTCCAAAGGATGGCAAATTCGACAACTTGATGTCCATAATGCCTTCCTTAATGGTTCACTTTGAGTGGTTATATACATGGCACAACCCACAGGTTTTGTAGACTCTACTCTGCCAAATTATGTTTGTCTTCTTCACAGGTCTCTGTATGGTCTAAAACAAGCCCCTCAGGCTTGGTATGCCCACCTGAGTGACTTCATTCAGACTACTGGTTTTCGAGCTTCCAAGGTTGATACATTTCTCTCTGTTCTGACAAGGAATCATGATGTTTGCTATCTGTTTGTCTATGTCGATGACATCCTGCTTAGTGGTAACAACTCTGCCTTAATTCATCGCCTTATTACCTTACTAAGTTCAAAATTTAAGCTCCGCGACTTGGGTAATGCTCATTATTTTTTAGGAGTTGAGGTCACTCCTACCAGTATGGGACTCATGCTGAGTTAACATAAGTATGTTCTTGATATTCTCTCCTGTGCTGGTATGTCATCCTATAAACCTGTCAATACACCAACCTCTGTTTCCAAGTTTGATCTGTCGTCTACTGTGTTATTCTTAGATCTCACTCGCTTTTGATAAATTATTGATGCTCTTCAGTATCTCATGTTTACTAAACTGGACATTTGCTATGCTATCGACAAGGTCTGTCAGTTTATGCATACTCTTGCTGAGAGTCATTGGGCTGCTGTTAAATGTATCTTACGCTACTTGAAAGGTACGTCATCTTATAGGATCCACCTTACTCGTGGCTCCTCTTTATCACTTTATAGGTTCACTGATGCCGATTGGGCGGTGAGTGTTGATGATCGAAAATCTACTGGAGGATATATTGTTTTTCTTGGTACCACACCTGTTGCCGCACGTGTGCGGCGTCGCAGCGTTCGTCCTCCACACTCATATGTGTGCATCTATCTGGCAAATATAGAGAGATAAGGAATTCTTGTCTCTTATCAGTTGAAAAATGGAATGGGAGTCGCTACCTAGTAATTTGGTCACTAGGAACCCTAACTTGTCTCAAAGATCAGGTACGGAGACTGGTTCCGTAAAGGGAAGGTATTAGCAATGTGATCCTACCCATTCAAATGGCCTATTCGACCCATTCAAATGGCCTATTCGATTCGTTCAGCTATAACAACCAAATCATAGAAGCTTTGTGCAGAACTTCCCACCATGTACTCAAAGTATGGTGCCTTAAAAGTATTAGAGAACAAACCTATCATTTCCTTCTCCAATAATGGTGGATTAACCTGTGCTGCTGTTTCACGCCACCTTTGTACATACTTCCTTACAGATTCCTTATGACCTTTCTTCAACGAATGCAAGCTTGATCTATCAAGGGCTATGTCTATATTGAACTTATATTGCTTAATAAAGGCATCGACTAGGTCTTTCCATCCCCTTATCTTGGTGTTATCCAAACGCATGTACCAAGTGAGAGCGACATCGCTCAAACTATCCTGGAAGAAATGGATTAACAACTTCTCATCTTGCACTACCTCTGCCATCTTATTGCAATATGACTTAAGGTGGGTTATTGGACATTGAGTTCTAGTGTATTTGATGAATTCTGGCACCCTAAACTTCTTAGGAATGACTACGTTAGGTACCAAACACATCTCAGTGGCTTTCACCGGGTCATACAAATGATTTCCCTCAACTGCCCTTACCCTCTCCTCTAGGGCAGTCCACTTCTCCAAACCTTCAGCTCCTATCATTTTGTCCTTAGAAGACCCCTCCAAGGTTAACTCATCAGCATGAGGAATCCTCATCGGGTATATAGGTTGAGCTGGGAAATGCGTAGCATATTAGGGCTCATGCGAAGATCCACTTGCCCCCATGTTTGGCAGGTTGAAGAATGTCAGAGGCGTCGGTGGTATTAGAGCAGTAAATGCTGGTTGGGAGGATGTCCCTTCTCCTGACTTAGATCTCAAGGCTTGTTCGAGTAAGCTAGTAAGCCTAGCGACATCTTCCTTCAGACCGTCCAACTCCTTTTGATGTTGAGCATCCAATTGAGTTCTTTCCTCATTTTCCATTTTTTTTCACAACCGTGTGTTATGAGTGTGTTTTAATGGGGGACCTATATTTCACCTGGTGTGTAGCATTATGACAATTCATAAGTGTATGTTCAAAAATGCATGAATGTGAATGCAACATTTTGCGTATGGATTATTTCATGGGAGGGTCACATAACAACTGTTATTCTTTGGAGCGTGGTCAGATCTACATCTGATACTTATTGCAATGCCGAGAGGATATCTGTTTAATCTTTTACCATCTGAGCTTTCAGCCTTGTATACACACTTTGAATAATAAATAAAGATCTCCGCCTTTTTTTTAACCTATAAAAACTTTCATTACAACAAATGATTCATCTTAATCTATTACAGGGGGGAAGGCACTGCCTCTATTAGCTATAGCTTTTAGAAACATATCGGTGTTATTCATGCTCCTTTGATACGTCACGATGTCCCCTCCAACTTGACGAGCCTCCACTCTTAGCCAATGAGCCTCGACCGCAACTCGGTCAATTTGCTCTTGAAATTCCCTTATTCTTTCAGTATGGATCAAGTTGTTTATGGATAGAGAATTATTAGCAGTATCTAATATTTGAATGTGACTCTCCATCATTTTCTGACTTTCTAGCAATTGTTCGGTCTTTGCTTCTCCCTTTGCCAACTTTGTCCTCAATGCTTTTGCTTCAATTTTAACACTATTGAGTTCAGTTCTCACATTCTGGGTGGCTTTGACTACCTTCTTGGTTTTAACCAACTCCAATTCACATCTTTTAACTAGCTCTTGAGTTCTTTTATATCTGTTAAATGCTTGTTTGACACAACTTGAGTTTTGACGGCCAATTCCTCCCAATAATGGGCCTTCTCCACCAGAAGCGTCTTCTCCTCATTGATGACTTTTAGGGATTCTAAGTCGTTCATTGCTTTCATCCGATCTCGGCCCAACGAGTCCCTTTCTTCCTCAGCCAATTTCCTCATAGCTTTTTCTTCGGCTAATTGATGCTCCAATGATAGTCTCAAATCTTCCTTCGTTTTAAGCTCGGCTTGCAATCATTTTACTTGCTCTCTCAGTTCTTCTTCACAACTCACCCTCTTCCTTCGGGTGCCCACGGATTCTGAAATTTCTACCATGTCGGAAACTCTTCTGTCACGCCATTCGGGGTATTTTTCACTAACTGTGGGATTCCTTGATCCATTCTCCTCCTTTATCAGCAACAAAGAGTTCCAATCCTGCTTAATGCTTTCTAACATTTCCATGGCGGCCCCTTTATAGACCTCAGTAAATTGAGCTATGTCAATTGTCCTAGGAACACTTTGTATGCCTCCAAGCTGCCTTGCAACTAAAGCAGGTGCATAACTGACGTATCTCGTTACTCCAATTAATGGTACCCAAGGCTTTTCTCCACAACTCATCAGGCTTGTCATATTCCTCATCCAAGGAGCTTTCCAGTTAAAAACGCTTAATGGAAGCCTTTGCAATTTTACCCTTCAATCATCTTTAGAAAAACTCTCCCATTCTTTTGATATGAACAATTCGAGTGGTTTTTGGTCAAACCATCAGAAATTATTGAATATTGGCGTCTCCATTTCTATATGGCTTACCAACCAGATGAATAGTAAAGAGACACAACACCTCATGGAACCTTTACCCGTTTTCTTGCGATGACTAAGAGATAGGAAGGTTTCAGCCAAAATTGCGACACACGGGTTGATCTTTGTCTTTTCATATTCCACAAACAAGTTAGCAGCTTACAAACTGATAATTCCCGTAGTAGAGGGACATAGAACTAAACCAAATATTCCCAAAGCCAATATTCTATGTTTCTCTAATTTAGCACCTGGGTTAGCCTTTTTAGCAATCAGCAACTCCTCTAGTTGTTTCCATCTCAGACCCCCAGAGTTATCTTTCTCTCTATACGGTATTAGCTGAGGGATTCCTAGCAGTTTGGCAAGCACATCCATGGTGTCGTCAATTCTCTAGCGAAAGTACACTTTGTAGGCATCCTCGGGGAATTCAGTCAACACACTATACTCTTTAATGGTAGGTGTCATGTCGACATTTCGAAAAGTGAAATGACGGTAATCGAAATCCCAAAAATGTATCATGGCTTTTATAGTTGATGGCAAAACTGGCACTTTCAACAGGTGCAAAATTCTCCCATACTTCATAGCAAATTCTGCTTCATCTATCTGATACTTAGTGAGTGAAAACAATTGGCTAGTGTCATTTATTAAGCACCTAACATCTTTGAGTAGCGGTGTCTCACCGGCATTTGGTCTAAGGCAGTCTCCCTCGGTCATTTGCAAGGATTCAGATTCGAGTCCGTACTCAACAGTTGTTACCTCACGAATAACAGTCATTATGTCACCCGAAAGTCCTGTAATGAAAATGCTTACATGTTATGCTTATCTTAGTGAATTTATACAGGGACTAACCTAAAAAATATGTTCTAGTCATTAAATGCATCTGGGTAGTTTTGCTATCTAGTCTCAAAGGTCTTTCGCGTGCTCAGTGATCGTCCTCAAAAGGTTGATATGAGGTTTACAAGCAGCGTGAAGATAGAGGCCCTGAGTAAAATTAGTTTGGCATATCAACCACTGCCGAGCAAACAAATCATGCGAGAGTTGGATAGTTTCACGAGCCTTACCCAGGCTAAAGCCATTGGGGTGCCGTTACTCCTCCACTTATCTTAAGGTTGGTACCACATGTATATATATAAAAACATGAGCTTGAATGATGTGTGAAGGCCTTATATTCACAAAAATATGAGTAATTATGTGTGCTAAAACATTGAAAAGAGAAAAAAATAATAAATAAAAATAAAATAAAAATAAAATACACAAAAAATACATAATAAATAATAATAAACAATAAATAAAATAAAATAAAATAAAAAACTTGATAAACACTAACAACAAAAAAAACATATTTAGCAAAAAAAAACAAAAACAAACACAGCTTAGTCCTAATTTCCCTAGTGGAGTTGCCATTCTGTCGCACTCGACATCGCGGCGGCCCTAAAAATAATTCTTGAATATGAAAAAGAACAGATTTCTGGCATCTTGTTCTTTTAGGGGAAAAATGTTTTGTTTGGGGAGTTGCCACCTAGTATTATGGTCACTAGGAACCCTAACTGGTCAACAGAGATTCTATGGTTCGGGACTAGTTACGTAAAAGGGAAGATATTATCACCCCTTAAACATTCTACCTAAGGCAAACTGCATTGCTGTTTTTTGTCTTAAAATGCTAAATTTTTTATTGGTTTACGTTCTGATGATTTATTCACAATATTCCTGACTCTGGCGTCAGTGAATATTTGACTACGGATAATTCCAACTCTGGCGTTGGTAACTATTACGTAGCCATAAAAATAAATTTAGATTAATATATTTTTTTATTCCTGACTCTAACGCTAGTGAATAAACAAATAAACTAAATTCATTTTTTTACGCATTCACATATTTTTCTATTTCTTATGTAAATGAAAAAAAATAAAATTAAATCAGCGTTTTTTATTCCTGACTCTGGCGTCAGTGAATAAATAAATAAATTTATTTTTCATACATGCACATATATTTTTTCTTGCTAAATAAAATAAAATATAATGAATAAAAATAATATAAACTTAAACCAGTATTTTACTCCCGACTCTGGCGCTGGTGAATAAACCGGTAAATTTATATTATTTTTATTCATGCTTAAACATATTTTTTCTATTTTTCTATTTCTCTTTTTTTTATTTTTTTATTTTTTTTATTATTTTTGGGGCTGGGCCCAGCTCAGCCCATATGAGCTGGACTAAGCCCAGCCAGCCCAGCCCAGTCACTGGCCCAAGCCAGTGACCCGGTTGGGCTCCTTTGATTGCATAAGCTCTTATGATGTAGCCTGATTACTGTTTTGAAACAGTAATGCATTTACATTTTGGAATATAATTTGGATTGGTTTTGGATTCGATTCTATTCCGAGCATGATTATTTTTTGGCTTGATGTTTTACATTGATTCAAGAAATAGGTTTATATTTGATGTGTTATAGGTTGACAAATATGTGATTATTGCTCGCATTTTTAGGTGCATTGATCAATGGCATGAACTTGATTGCTGATAAATGTTTGATTTTTATTAGATTTGATTACCATTATTGTCGTATCCTCCTCACGAGAGCAATGTCACAACGACAATTCTAAGGCAGTGTCTTTTGGAATGGTTTTTGGTTTGTTTGGAAAGTCATCACCTGGTATTATAGCTACTAGAAAACCTAACTAGTTTATTTTAAGAGATTTTAGGTAAGGGATTGGTTGTGTAAATGAAAGATATTAACACTCCTAATGCGCCTTAGATGAGGTAAGGTGCATCGTTTTTTATTTGTTTGCTATTGTCTAATGAAGTCTATCTCTACTAACTTACTATGACGGGTCTGCTATGATGAACAAATCCTAATTTTCTAAGTCAAGAATTTGGTCTGGCAAGGTGAAATATCCTCAATTATTGCTGAGGCTTCTTCCGAGGGAAAAATAAAATTATGTTTTTTGATTGTCGCATCATTCCTAATAATATTTCAAATAAAATTATTTCTCGATTTTATCCTTATATTAGAAGTAAATGAGTTGTATTATTCATAATAATATGTTGGATATTAACCTCATATAAGTTTCTTATCCTTATATTAAAGTGAGTAATAAAATTATTATCCCTAATAATATTTGGAATATTAACCCCTTTTATGTTTTTTGTCCTTTCTTAAAAGTTATTAATATTATTATCCCTAATAATAACACCCTAACGATATTTTTTATCCTTATATTAAAATTAAATAATATGTTCTTGCCAAAAAAATTAAAAATATTTTTAAAGATAAGTCAAAATTCATTGGAATTTTATGCACTTGTTGTCAAATCTAATGCAATATATTTTTGTAAACAATGCCAAAAGTGTTTAAAATTTTCTTTAAAAAGATGCTCAAAATAAATTTAGTATTTTTGGTCATATACAAAAAAAGAATTACATATTTTTAGGTTTTGGAAAGAAGAGGTTTCATTAGTAATCCTGTGGAGGATAGTTGATGATATCAACAAATTAGTATTAGCATTTTTGAAGGAATTGTCTTTCAACATTAACACATGATATTGGTCGGAAAATTTAGGGATGGAAAGGAAAATGTTAATGAATCCAGAAGTATTAAAAATGGAATCAGATGAAAAATTGTAAAGAATATGATAGCCTGTAGCCTTGAATATATATTGTTTTATTACTAATGTTTGTATTGCTTTTCATCATAATTATTTTTCAATGTTATGTTTGTTCCAGGTCCATCATATTCACAACAAGATTAATATTAAGGTTCTTTATCTTTTGTGTCATTTAGAACTAAACATGTGCTTGTGTATTTTATATCTCAAGAAACTATTATGACTTGGATTGTAATAATATCTTGTAAATTGAATTTTTGAATGTAATTTATACTATCATGTATTCATACTTGTCATGCATGTGTGTTTTTCTTATTTACTTATTCTTAAAATATAGATATTTGAGAAATTGTGGTTGGAGCGATAAATATTGGATTAAAACCCAGGACAATTGGGTCATGATTGAATAATGATTAATAGAAGTGTACAGGTTGTTGGTCGATAACTTGAGACTTCCCAGTATAGGGAGACTATGCTAAAATTTCCATAGAAATTACAATGAACCTTGTGTCACAGGTGTACGATGTCCCAATGATTGTTCACCCTCAGGTATGTATATGGTATCTATCTAGCAAATATGGAAAGACAAGGAATTTTTGTCTTTTATCAGTGGAAAATAGAATGGGAGTCGTCACCTAGTATTTGGTCATTAGAAACCCAAACTGGTCTCAAAGATCGAGTACGAGGACTGGTTGCGTAAAGGAAAGGTATTAACACCCCAACTACACCCTACCTAAGGTAAGCTGCATTGTTTTATTGTCTGATATATGCTAAGGCTTCATCGTATGTCTAATTGTTGGTCCGTCTACGGTTTAAGAAAAGTTCTCCTCGGTAAGGAGATCCTTTTCTTATCAAGTAAAACCTAGTCGTTCTAACGTCAGCAAAAGAACTACCTTTTTAAAATCGGAAATATGTTATACGTATAAATTCATAATCCCTGATACTAAAACAAAAAAAAATATTTTTTTTGGATTTTTTGAAATATTGGCCAAGTTCTCGTGTCTTTAATAAACTAGTTATTAATGCCAAAATGCATCCTAAAACATATTTTTTTGAAGTTTTCTTTGTTTTATGAAAATACAATATGATTTTTTTAGCTTTGAGAGACTTGGTCATATGCATGAAACAAAATTTTTTTCTTTCGACGAAAACCAGGTATTTTAATAATGGATTTGTATCTTTACGGTATAAAAATACAAACCGTATTAACCATAATGGATAACAAAAATACACGAGAAAATCACAAAATTTTTTTTGAAAAATATTTTTAAATTTTTTTGGAATGGGCCGGACCCGACCCAAAAAGAAACTGGGCCAAGATCAACCCAAAATAAAATACAATTTATCTTATATTAGGCTGGACTCAACCCAGCTACGTGGACTGGGCTGGTGATCCAACCCGGACTAGTTCTTGTGCCCATGCACAGTAACCAATCCATTATAATTAGCTGGTTACTGTGCTCATGCATAGTAACCAATCCATTATATCAATTTCGCATTTAGAATACCCGGTTTTTCAACGCAAATATGGCAAATATTTTTCCTTGCTTGCAGAAATGTGCATAGTGCATGTTTTGCATGCAAGAAGATGAAACAGGAAATAGAGACGAGGGGGAGAGAATCACTAAGAATGTTCCCTTTTCATCATGCGTGACATCCACTACTCCATAAGAAAACACCTTAACAACTGTAAATGGTCCTGACCACTGTGATTTAAGCTTGCCAGGAAACAAGCGAAGCCATGAATTGAAGAGCAATACCTGTTGACCAGGGACAAACTCCTTACGTACAATGTGCTTGTCATGTCATGTCTTGGTTCTTTCCTTGTATATATTGGCATTCTCATAGGACTCATTTCAAAATTCATCCATCTCGTTAAGTTGCAGGATTCTTTTCTCACCTGCAACCTGCAGATCCATGTTCAGTTGTTTCATTGCCCAGGATGCCTTATGCTCTAATTCAATAGGAAGATGGCATGCTTTCCCAAAAACTAATCGATATGGAGACATTCCCAAAGGTGTTTTGAATGTTGTCCTATACGCCTTTGGTGCATCATTTAGCTTTCTTGCCTAGTCTTTTCGAGAGTTATTCACTGTCTTTTCTAGAATCTGCTTCATTTCTCTATTTGACACCTCTGTTTGGCCATTTGTTTAAGGGTGATAAGCTAATGCTCTCTTGTGTCTGACTCCATACATAGATAACAATGCTTCAAACTGCTTGCTGCAAAATGAGTTCCTTCATCATTGATGATGGCTCTAGTAGTACCAAATCTGGTAAAGATGTTCTTCTGTAGAAAATTAAGTACCACCTTGCCATCATTTGTAGGCATTACAATTGCTTCTATCCACTTTGATACATAATTCACTGCTAAGAGAATATATTTGTTGTTGTAAGATGAAGGAAAAGGTCCCATGAAATCAATGTCCTAAATGTCAAATAACTCAACTTTTAGGATATTCTACAATGGCATTTCATTTTGGCGAGATATATTCCCAGTATGTTGATATCTAGCACAAGCAGTAACAAAAGCATTAGCATTTTTAAATATAGTGGGCCAATAAAAACCAGACTGCAGAACTTTGGTTGTAGTGTGTTGTGCTCCAAAGTGCCCCCTATATTCAAGTGTGTGGCAGTGTTTCAGTGAGTTTGTCATTTCCTCTTCTAGAACGCACCTCTTGATGACTTGATCTGCATAATGCCGATAAAGTATCGGCTCCTCCCATAAATAGTGTTTAACTTCAGCAAGAAATTTCTTCTTTTGTTGGTAGGAAAAATCTGGTGGGATGATCTTACCTGCAAGAAAATTGACATAATCTGCATACCAAGGAATGAAACTGTTAGAGGAAATTGCTAAGATTCTTTCATCAGGAAATCTTTCATTTATAACCATGAATTTAAGCTCTAGTTGTTGTGCCAATTCCAGCTGTGAAAGATGATCTACCACCACGTTCTCAGTCCCCTTTTTATCTTTAATTTCTACATCAAATTCTTGTAGTAACAGGATCCAACGGATAAATCTGGGCTTGGCATCTTTCTTGGAAACTAGGTCTCTAATTGCAATATGATCAGTATACACCAGCACCTTGTTTCCCATCAGATAAGGCTAAAACTTATCAAAGGCATAGACCACAGCAAGGAACTCTTTTTTAGTTGTGGCATAATTAAGATGGGCATCATTGAATGTTCTACTGGCATAGTATATGGTGTGAAAGATGTTGTTTTTTTCACTGCCCCAATTGCATAATCACTTGCATCATACATCAGCTCAGAAAAGTTTCTCCCAATCCGGTGTACTTACAATAGGAGTTGTCACTAACTTCTATTTCAATAGCATAAAGGCTATCATGCATTGTTCGTCAAAATGAAACTTCGTGTCTTTTAGCAGCAGATTGCATAGTGGTTTGGATATTTTAGAGAAGTCTTTGATGAACCTCCTATAAAATCCTGCATGGCCAAGGAAACTCCTAACCTGTTTTACTGTGGTTGGCAGCAGAAGCTTGTCTATTGCCTCTATTTTAGCTGTGCCTACCTCTATTCCTTTTTCTGAAATCCGGTGCCCTAACACTATACCTTTCTTTACCATGAAGTGATATTTTTCCCAATTCAATATCAAGTTTGTCTTCCAAAACCAATGCCAACTTTGCAAGGCAGTCATCGAAAGAGGTTCCAAATACAGAAAAGTCATCCATGAAGACCTAAATGATCGGCTCCACCATATCTGAAAACATAGCCATCATGCACCTCTAACAGGTAGCTAGTGCATTGCATAACCCAAAAGGCATTCTTTTGAAAGCAAAAGTACCATAAGGGTAGTGAAAGTGGTCTTCTCTTAGTCCTCAGGTGCGATGGCTATTTGGTTGTATCCTGAATAACCATCTAGGAAACAATAGTATTCATGCTTGGCTAACTTGTCCAACATCTGATCAATGAATGGTAGGGGGAAGTGATCTTTGCGAGTTGCCTTGTTGAGCTTTCGGTAATCCATGCAAATCCTCCATCCAGTTACCATTCTAGTAGGTATCAGTTTGTTATCTACATCCCTTACCACTGTCATTCCTCATTTCTTTGGCAGAACTTGAACTGGGCTCATCCATGAGCTATCAGAGATTGGATAAATAACACCAGCATCTAACCATTTCAGAACTTCTTTCCAGACTACCTCTTTCATTATCGGATTTGTTGTTACCCATTTTTGGGTCCCCGCACAAAAAGGAGAAAATACAAAAAAACAGAGTAAAAAAAATCAGAAAAAAGAAAATAAAAAAATATGTAGCAGTGAGAAAAGATGTCGGAGTGCCTAAAAAATAGCCAAAAATTGGTTAAGGAGGTTAAAAAATGGAAAGATTGAAATTTGACAGTATAACGTTGACTGATGAGAGCCCTATTAACAAAAAAAAATTCAATTTGAAAAAAATATCCAAAATCGATTTAGATCGATAGAGTATCCATGAAAATTCAATGTTTATGGACTCAATTAAATTTTATCTAAGGTTTAATTGAATTTATGGAGGGTTTGATTGCAAGAAAAATTGATTTTTAAGTCAATTTAGGATTTTATTGGAAGAAATTAAAGTTTTAAGGTCAAATTACAATTTTGAAGAGTTGATTTGGTCAAATCAGGGGCTCAATTGCATAATTATTAATGTTTGATGGTCAATTAGGAACTTGATTGATAAAATCCAAAACCAAGGACCAAACTAAAAAAGACACGTAAATAGAGGGGTTGAAATTGACCAAAGCAGGGGCTAAATTGAAGAAATCAAAAGTTTATTTATCAATTGAAGGTCAAATCGCATAAATCCAAAACCAAAGACTGTCTTGTAAATGGCGCTAAAATCAAGGGATCCAATGACAATATATCCAGGGGCTTGATTACAAAATTGCAAAGCAATCCAATGACCGAATCAGAAATATTCATTTTGAATTTTGAAACGGTGCCATGTCCTTGACAACTGTTCATTGCCTTCTTCATTAACAACGGTTTCGACAATAAAGGCATTAGCAGTAAAGAATAGTGGAGTTGCTTCAATCTAGGGAGAACGTCTCATGGCTGATATCCCTCGCCTCTATGATGCACGCCTGCCGTTACAACCTTATGGCATTCTCTGGCCTTATAAAAGCTAGAGAAAGGCCACAAAAAAAATAAGGAGAAAAAGGAGAACAAGACTAGTGAAGATGCAGACAGACACAGGAGAATAGAGGCAAACAGAGCCCACTGAGAGAAACCAAAAATCCCAGACTATAAAAATGAAATTACACAGCACACATAACTAAAAAAACCAAGGGAAGAATGAACAAGGAAAGAACAAAAGAGAGAATAGGGACGAACAAAGGAAGCCTGGGAACAGAGACACGAAAGAGTAAGACAGAGGCACAAAACAGAAGAAAATCTATGAGGAGAAAATACAGGGGAAGAGGAAAACCAAAAATAAACCAAAAAAGAGAGAAGCAAACAAACAGAAAAAGAAAGAAAAAACACGCAGAAGAATACCACGAGGGAGGAGAAGACAGAGACGAAAGGGAAGGAACAAGGCCGCAAGAAGAACATAAAATAGAAACAAAGAGAACGGGAGACCAGAAACCAGAGAAGAAGCAAATAGAAAACAAAAAGAGAGGAGAATCGTCCAGCCATCAATTTAGGCTTTAATTGGAAAACATTAAAGTTCTGGGGTCAAATTATAATTTTTTAGAGTTAATTTGGTCAAATTAGGGGCTTAATTGCATAAATATTGAAGTTTGATGGCCAATTAGGGACTTAATTGAAGAAATCCAAAACCAAGGACCAAAATAGAAAATGTGCGTAAATAGAGGGGCTACAATTAAACCAAATCAGGGGCCAAACTGAAGAAATTAGAAGTTTATTGATCAATTAAGGGTCACATTGCATAAATTCAAGACCAAGGACTAAAGTGAAAAAGGCGGGCAACTTCAGGGTCGTTGTTTGCTTTTTGGCAGGGATACAATTTCATTGATTTTTAAATCAAGATTGCAATTGAGGACTCAATTGAACAAATCACAAATTGAGGACCAATGTGAACTCTGACATGTTTTTTGATAATCTTTCCTTTAAAATGAAACGACGCCTTTTGTACAAAACTGCATCGTTTCATACACTATTCATAAAAAAGGAAAAGCCCAAAATGGTGCTGTTTTGAACAGCATTGTAGCCTTCTTCTTCCCCTGGATGCGTGAGGCAGGGGAAGAAGAAGACTTTTCTCCCCTGCTTTGCCTGTTCCCTTTTTCTCCGAAACCACCAAAAAGACGCCGACCCAAAACACCCCACATGCCTAAGTTCTGACCCGTGGTCTACCACGAGGTAAAGAAAAATAGAGGGGATGCACCCCTTGGGTGGTTGTGGGGCGGTTGCACAGTGGCCACCCTTGCCTTTCTCTCCCCTCTGCTTTACCTATAAATACAGAGGGGGAGAGCACAAAAGTGGAACACACAAAAAAGAGAGGGTGGACAGACCGAAAGAAAGAAAAAAGAAGAAGACCCGAAAAGGAAGAAAGAAGAGAAAAAGGAAGAAGAAAAAAATAGAGGAGCTGCCACTAACACCGCCCTTGCTGGAACCACCGCCACCACTGGCCATCACTGACAACTGAGGCTACATTTCACTTCTCCAAGTAAAAACTCTGCCCCTTTTTCTTATGCTTTGTTTCTTCCCTCGCCATGCAGGATGTGCATGGTGCACGTCTCTGTAGGCGAGGTGAAGCTGGTTACTATGCTCATGCACAGTAACCTGCTAAGGTGGGCTAGGCTCATGGAGATTTAGCTGAGTCCAGTCCAACCCAACAATGGCGGGCCGGGTTCGGCCTAGCAAAAAAAATAAATATATGTTTAACTATTTGTGATTCCCCTGTGTGTATTGTTTTACGTTGTTTTGTTTAATCTCAATCTGTTTTTTTTTCATTTCAAAAAAATACGAATCCAGTATTAAAATACTTGGTTTTCGTCAAAACTTCCAAAAATACAAAACAAATTGAAAAAAATGTTTTTGTGCATATTGCCAAGTGTCTCAAAGTTAAAAAATCATAGTGTTTTTCATACACCAAAAAACAATGTTTTAGCATGCATTTTGACTTTGATAACCAGTTTATTAAAGTCAAGATAACATTGGCCAAAATTTCAAAAACAATAAAAATTTTATTTTGTTTTGTTTTAGTATCAGGAATTACGAATTTATACGTAAAATGTATTTCCGATATTAAAAAAATATTTTTATTGACAATGTTGCTACCCAATTTTTGACCCATGTTTTGATAAATTTTCAGAAAAAATCCAAAAATAGCGAAAAACATTGAAAATCCAAAAAAATACATTTTTAATACATTTGCATCGTTTCTAGCATTTTTAGCATCGTCTCAAAAGAATTTAAATTTTGAAAGACATTTGGAACGCGTTCAACTTTTAATGCGTTATTTTTATGATCACTGATTTTCCTCATTGAGTCGATATTGATATTTGCTCGCTTTCAAAAATAAAAAAAATAAGAAAAATCAAAATTTACAAAAAAAGAGGAAAAGAGAAGGAAAGGAAAGATTGAGGGACTAGTTTGAAAATCTAGTAAAACTTTTCCTATAAATACTATGCTATACTGATTTTGCAAAGAGGGGCAATTTTGACAACATCAGAAAAAATACAAAAAAACCTAAACCTAAACCCTTTTTTTTCAAGGAGAGCAGCCGCCCCCCCGACCCCCTGGCGTTGATTTTCCTTCTACCTCTCAGCCGGTCCTCTCCCCTCTTCCAGCTGCACACAAGACTCCTACACCCATAGTCCAGACCCTTCTTCCCCACAAACCAGAACCGGCCGCACACTCTCCCCTCCCTTTGAAGCCAAACCAGGAGCCGGAGAGCCCCTGCCATTTCAGCTCTCCATCTTCTCCCCTGCATAAGCAGCAACAACCCACACTGCCTCTTGATCTTCCCCGATCCCCTCACTTCACAACCCGAAAGAAACCCCTTGTCAGCACCGAAGGCTTCCCCTCAGCGGCGTCTTCTTCTCCTTCGGTCTCCATCAACGCCGGCCTCCACCAAGTCACACAGAAGCAGCCGATCCCCTCCACCACCAGCTTGGGAGACGCCGTCCTCACCTTTCCAGCTCCTCCCCCCAGCAGTAGCAGCATCTTCTTCACCTTCGTTTCCTTCAACAGCAACGACCGCCGACCAGCCAAGACCAGTCATCTCTTCCACCCGTCATCAATGACCCAGCAGCAGCTCCTCTCTCACAGACCCGATCTGCCACCCGAAACAGAGGAGAAGAAGGCGATCTCCTAACCCGCAGACCGGTCTCCAGCAGCAAACTCCGCCAGCCTTGCAGCGGCGTCTCTTTCCCATAACAGCGACGCCGCCTCCTCACCCACGACGCTGGGTCCTCCACGGCGGATCTGCCACCGAAAGAAGAAGATGACCGATCTGCAGGAGGCAGAGAAACGGGACAGATTTTAAAAAAGGAAGAAACCAAAGAAGATTTGAAAAACAAAGGAAATGAAAACTAAATCCACTGCCTGTGTTGCGTTTTGATTTGTTTTGCAGGTAACGGTGTTGTCGCCGCTGGCGAGGAAGAGGAAGAGGGGAGGAATCTGCTCCAGACGCCCTTGCTGCCTGGAATTTCTTGCGGCTGCGCGTGGGTCCACGCGCCGCCAGAGACGGGGGCGCGTGGAAGGACGCGCCTCCACTGTTCCTGCGCCCTGTTCCGGCTTGTAGAAGTGGTTCCCTGTGATTTTAGATTGTTTTGGCGCTAATTTTTGTAATTTTAGAATTGTTTAATGTAATTTTTGTCTAATGTAATATTTGTTTAGTTTTTGGCTAATTTTTTGTAATTTGTATTTTTGTAAACATGGAAGCAAGAAAAAGAAAAGAAAAGATACAGTAAAGAAAAATACAGTGAAAGTGTGTGTGTTTGTTTGTATTTTGTTTATGAATGTTTTTTTTTATGATAAAATTGCAAGAATAAAGAAGAATTTAAGATTTTGATTTGCTCACGGATAAAGAATTATGAACTTACATGTAAGTCGTATTTCTAAAATTCGATGAAAGAACAGAATTTTTAAAACTTCTTTAACACATCAAGTTCGCGAAGCAGCTTACCTCAGGTAGGGTGCGTTAGGGGTGCTAATACCTTCCCTAACCACAACCAGTCCCTTACCCGCGAATCTCTGATAAGACCAGTACCCGGGTTTCCTAGTAGCCTTCAATAAATTACTAGGTGGCGACTCCAACGAACCAATCAAATCAAAGAAATCAACTTAACGAAAAAATCGCCAGCCGACGTCGCGTGGATTTTGATGTGCGACAGAATGGCGACTCCGCTGGGGACAGGTATTGTTTTCAACTTTATTGGACTAAGCTTTGTGTTTTTGATGTGTTTAAATTTTTTGCTTTTTGTCTTATTTTTTTTTATTCATGCATTGTGTAGAATTGTCTCGTGCATCACACGTTTTTATTTTTGAAAGCACACACAAGCTTCAGGTTAGGTGGGGGACTAGCAGCTTTCCTTATGACTTGAGTCAAGGTTTAAGTTTGTGTAAACCCCAACTTTTTGCTGAGTGTTTAGACTGATAGTGATTGGTACATGTGCCATCCCACTGTCTGCTGAACCCCCATATTGCCTTTACAAAGGCGATCACTGGGACATCGAGAGACCCTTTTTAGAGACCAAGTAGTAAACCTACCCTTTGTCTCACGTAAAAAGATTAGAACCTGCCGTTAGGATGTATGCTTTGTAAATAGTTGTTTTGCATCTGAGCAAGCCCTTCTTGAAGCATCTTGAATTCAGGACTTGTGGGTGACCCAATGGCCGTCACTCAGAAAATTTTCATTGTAGAGTTTGGGCAAGAATGAGATTCTTGTTTCATCATACAAGAGTTACGACCATATGTCACCCCTCGAAGGGCGAGTTCTTCATATAGATTTCATGTCATACATTTATCATGCATGTACCGGGATAAAAATAGGTTCCCCGTCCGAGCTTTGCTACACCTGATTGAACAAAGATGATGGGAAATGAAGAAAGGGGTCAGAGAGAGGCTCATTGTCAAAAGAAAGTTGAGAGCATTAAAGGTGAAGTAGCTAGACTCAGATCTGCTTGAACAAGTGTTGAGCTTCAAATGGAAAGAGAATGTTTGCACAGTCTTTTGTAGAAACACTGCTTTTCCACGTCCAATTGAAGCTACACCTATCCTTTTCAGTCATGAATAACGACAACAATGCCTTCAGTCAGCGACTAATGACAACTTTTGTTCTTGGTTAGCCACCCTGTTAATTCTTCATCGCCTCCACATCTTTCAATGGCACCAAATAATTGCTAGCCTTCTGTGCATGGTGCATTAGCCTTCTTTGAGGTTACCCTCACTATGAGCTTAATTCCAGTTCAGCAAAAAAAAAAAAAAAAAAACCATGATTAGACACTGAACTTCAATGTGGCAGAGCTCTCTCTACAAAAATCTGTTTATGGCTCTACAAGTTGGGAATGCAAGAGGGGATTTATAAGTTGCATATGCTATAAAAATCTCTCATCAGTTTCAGCACAAAGACACCGTGGTAGGTTGAAGAGCCAGTCGTGGTCTGAAAAACATGAACAGACATCAAACTTCTACATTGCAGAGCTCTCTCTGTAGAGATTTGTTCGGGGATCTGCCAGCGGGGCATGCAAGAGGGGATGCAGTACTTTCAGACGCTACAAAAATCTGTCTCATCAGTTTCAGCACTGAAACACTGGAGTAGGCCGAAGAGTCAGACCTAGTCTGAAAACATGAGCAGTCGTCGAACTTTGACGTGCCAGAGCTCTCTCTACAAAAACCCGTTTATGGCTCTGCAAGTGGGGAATGCAAGAGGGGATGTAGTAGTTTCAAACGATATGAAAATTTACCCCACCAGTTTCAGCATCAAAACACTATAGTAGGCAGAAAAGCCAAACTTGAGCTAGAAAACAGGAGCAAATATAGAACTTCACCGTGGCAGAGCTCTCTCTGCAGAAATCTGTTTATAGATCTGCAAGTGGAAAATCCAAGAAGGGATGCAGTAGTTTCTGATCATCTATAATTTTCTCTCATCGGTGTTAGCTTGAAAATGCAAAAGTAGGGAAAAGAGACAGACCTCGGCTGAAAAATAGAAAGAAGATTGAAACTTCAACAGAGCAGAGCTCCCTCTACATGTATCTGTTTGCTGCACCGTCAGTGAGGAATCAAAGAGGAGACAAAGGAGTTTTAGATTCATCAGGTTCTCTTCCAGTTTTGACAATGTGTGATTCCACACGTCAGTAATGGCGATGCCACATGTTTCTGGGCATTGCCAAGATTACCAAGTTGTTGAAAGGTTTCCGACAACCCTCAACCAACCACAACAACATTGAAATATTGACATGAAGTTGTATGGATTGCCAAAAGAATTGAGCTAGCTATCAAGAGGAAAGATTGAAGGATCTACCATGGATTCCATAACAGTGATGAGAGTTGAATCAGAAGATGACTCTCAATTGAGAAACCCCAGTCACTTTGCCTAGTCAGGTCTTGCTATAACATCGACTGCTCAAATGTCTTTGACAAGATTGACATTCATCTGCCACTCAAGTTTGTCGACCAGCATCTGTTAGATTCCAGACTTGTCGCACCCACTTCGATAAATTTGCATGCAACCACCGTGGTATAATTCAAACCAGATGTGAGTATCATGGAGGGTTCCTGGACCATTTCAGTTGAACAGACACGAGTTTCAAGAATCGAGCTGAGTTTGTGAAAGATGATGTCATCAATCATTTTGTCACCAGAACATCATCAGAATAACAAGTGATCGAAGTTGCTCGGCAAAACACAAATATGGCCAGAAAAGCTGATCCAAGAATGGTGCTGAATTGTCAATCATTTTTGTTATGGAATTTGCCATTCCGCATTTTGTTTTGGGGTCACATCTCATCCTTGAACGAAACATGTCTTTTCTTTGTCTTTTTGTTGTTTTGAAATCAAGAGATGCTTCTTTCAAAGGGTATTTTGACAAAATTATTTTTTTGATCAAACTCCAACATACAAAATTAAAGCTAGTCAATCCTGAAGATTAAAAGTGTTTTGATTGCGGGAATGACTTGATGCTTGAAAATGACATGAGGTGACCAAACAATTTTGAACTCATACCTCCTGAAACTGAGCCACACATCATGTAGCTAAATTTTAAGTATGCATAATGACATGTAGTGGATTCAGTAGTCATGGACTCGTGAATCATGATTCTTACAAGTCCAAATCATTACATTGGATGAGGTCAAAATTTATCGATTCTAACCGACCTTGCTTGAAATGAGAAAAGGCCATCTTTGTTATCCTTTCACATTTCTTGAAATATTATCCCTTGCGGTCCCCATTTGAGCCTGATAGAAAATTTTTTCAAGAAAACCCTGACTAGGATCACACCCCACACTAGGGGCAAATAAGAGAAGACAAAAGTGAAAGAGAGGCTTAGAGCAAAAGTCCAACGTTTGAGAGAGAGTTAAAAGAAAGAAGACCTAGACTGGGGGCATGTTAGAAAACTATGAGAAATGCTATGTGAAAGCCATGACCTTTGGCATCCATGATAAAGCCCTGAAGTTATCAGATGATTGAGATTGGTTCTTCATCAAAGAAAAAGTTGGATTTGGATATAACCTATGTTAAGAGAATTCTGATATTTGAGGTTAATAAGGTTATATGTCATTTCCTCTACAAACACAACAATAGAAAAAGAGTTGATGAATAGTTTGATGTTGATCCTAGGTCTTTGAAACCCTCAAACACCTTTTTGAGCTTGTGAATCTCCCTTTTTTTCATAGCCACGAACCATAGCCTACATTACGTGCTTTTAAAAGCCCTTTTTGATCAGGTAAGCAATTTGAACCGATAAATGGCGCTCTCAAAACTTGAAGAGCCTTTCCATAAGAGCCGTGGCTTCATGGATTAAGCTACTTGTTATTTTGCATGCTAATAACATTGGTGCTAAAAAAGAAAACAATCTTTCTTGATGAATCCTCAAGTTTTGACTTGAGCTTTTTGTTTCTTGAAATGCACAGAAGGTCACCTCATCGCAGAT
Organism: Populus nigra; assembly: GCF_951802175.1. Lineage (NCBI taxonomy): Eukaryota > Viridiplantae > Streptophyta > Magnoliopsida > Malpighiales > Salicaceae > Populus > Populus nigra. The sequence goes on along the minus strand of NC_084857.1, from coordinate 21,490,770 downwards.
CATCAAAAGATATACCTAAGATCAAAGATTAAAACTGATACAAAGAACCACGAAAAAAGTCATTTTAATCTTACAACGGGTTATTTCTGTCTTCAAAATACAAGACAATTAAAGGACTTCATTGAATAGCGTGTGTTGGATCTTTGACCAAACAAGCGTGATTTCCAAAAATACTTTTCAAAATTGACATCTCTCTAATTTCATTTCAACAATTAGATTTGAATAGACATGAGCGTTGAAATATGAGGTTTGATTCCAGAACAAGGAAGATTGTCAAACAAGGAGAACATCGATTGAATTTGCAAAATCCTTGACAAGAATGACATCATTATTTCTCGACACTCCTTGAAAAGTTGACCACTTGGGGGCAATACAGTGGATCCTAGGTAGGAAAACAAACAGTATTCAGATCAGCTGGGGCAATGAAAGATGATCAAATGATGAATCAATGCACTGAGGACAATGGTGTTTAAAGAAAGCTAATCAGCAGGACAAGCATTCAGATCATTACTGGGGGCAATGTTGTTCGAAGACAGTCAGTGATTTAGTGAACTTCAGCAGCAATTGATGAGCAACGCTGCACTTGAAGGGCATTTTATTATCGTCAGCTTGGGTTACCCTCTAAAACATGGCTATGACTCTTGACATATGTTATCAGCTTAAATGCGCACTTCACCACATGAATATGGGTGATGAACATCATTGATGATGCCAACGCATTTCCTTTCATGATCTGATTTGACAAGCTGAGAAGAATCCATGAAGAAGAACATTGAGCTTACAACGATGAGCCCTTTTTACTGCAAGGTATGAGATCCATGTCTGGATGACCTGACAGTTCCAAAAAGGCTGGTAATAACATATACTTGAAAAGTATTGTTTCAACTGGAGGCAAGTTCATGACTGATTAACAATCTTGATGGGTTGGCATGATGCACACAACCAATCAGAGGATAATTCTCAGAAGAATCCAAAGGAGATAAAATCCTTCATGATAAATCAAGCAACACCACACTTCGGGGCAGAGTCAAGCTTGATAAACAACGAGAGCAGTAATCGTCGTAGACAGCCCGAGATGGGCATTGCACTTACATTTGAGTGGAAGGCTAGCACACGAATGAGCCAGTACATGGGAAGAGCAAAGAAGGCTTTGGTTAGCAAACAAAGGCACCCTATGGCGATGGATCATCAAAGGGGGGGACCTATATTTCACATCAGGTAAGGATGCATGCATGTCATCTAACCTCAAAGCATTGCACATACTTGTGATTTGTTACAGAAAGATCCTCAATGAAGTCCAGCAAGGTTGTGGACAAAGAAAGAATCATTGAGTTGATGACAAAGAATCGGTTTAGATCCTGGAACGAGAAGAGAATGAGATGAACCCTGCCAGTAGGAGAATCTCAAAGAAACGAGGAGATTAACCACGTCATCAAGAGGAGTCTTCAAGTAAACCTTGCAATCAGGAAGCGTCGTTTGTCAGCCTTATCCTGTCAAGACTGCTCCAACCAAGTCTTTTTGCCAGGTAAGTCACATTCTATCTTTGGGTAGGTCACCCGTAACAATGAGACCATTTTTTTTAAAAAAAAAACATCATTTTTTTCTGGGTAGGTCACCCATCACAATGAGACCACCATCTTCTATTTGGGTAGGTCACCCATTATAACGCGACCACTTCACCCAAAATTTCAAAAACAATAAAAATTTTATTTTGTTTTGTTTTAGTATCAGGAATTACGAATTTATACGTAAAATGTATTTCCGATATTAAAAAAATATTTTTATTGACAATGTTGCTACCCCATTTTTGACCCATGTTTTGATAAATTTTCAGAAAAAATCCAAAAATAGCGAAAAACATTGAAAATCCAAAAAAATACATTTTTAATACATTTGCATCGTTTCTAGCATTTTTAGCATCGTCTCAAAAGAATTTAAATTTTGAAAGACATTTGGAACGCGTTCAACTTTTAATGCGTTATTTTTATGATCACTGATTTTCCTCATTGAGTCGATATTGATATTTGCTCGCTTTCAAAAATACAAAAAAATAAGAAAAATCAAAATTTACAAAAAAAGAGGAAAAGAGAAGGAAAGGAAAGATTGAGGGACTAGTTTGAAAACCTAGTAAAACTTTTCCTATAAATACTATGCTATACTGATTTTGCAAAGAGGGGCAATTTTGACAACATCAGAAAAAATACAAAAAAACCTAAACCTAAACCCTTTTTTTTCAAGGAGAGCAGCCGCCCCCCCGACCCCCTGGCGTTGATTTTCCTTCTACCTCTCAGCCGGTCCTCTCCCCTCTTCCAGCTGCACACAAGACTCCTACACCCATAGTCCAGACCCTTCTTCCCCACAAACCAGAACCGGCCGCACACTCTCCCCTCCCTTTGAAGCCAAACCAGGAGCCGGAGAGCCCCTGCCATTTCAGCTCTCCATCTTCTCCCCTGCATAAGCAGCAACAACCCACACTGCCTCTTGATCTTCCCCGATCCCCTCACTTCACAACCCGAAAGAAACCCCCTGTCAGCACCGAAGGCTTCCCCTCAGCGGCGTCTTCTTCTCCTTCGGTCTCCATCAACGCCGGCCTCCACCAAGTCACACAGAAGCAGCCGATCCCCTCCACCACCAGCTTGGGAGACGCCGTCCTCACCTTTCCAGCTCCTCCCCCCAGCAGTAGCAGCATCTTCTTCACCTTCGTTTCCTTCAACAGCAACGACCGCCGACCAGCCAAGACCAGTCATCTCTTCCACCCGTCATCAATGACCCAGCAGCAGCTCCTCTCTCACAGACCCGATCTGCCACCCGAAACAGAGGAGAAGAAGGCGATCTCCTAACCCGCAGACCGGTCTCCAGCAGCAAACTCCGCTAGCCTTGCAGCGGCGTCTCTTTCCCATAACAGTGACGCCGCCTCCTCACCCACGACGCTGGGTCCTCCACGGCGGATCTGCCATCGAAAGAAGAAGATGACCGATCTGCAGGAGGCAGAGAAACGAGACAGATTTTAAAAAAGGAAGAAACCGAAGAAGATTTGAAAAACAAAGGAAATGAAAACTAAATCCACTGCCTGTGTTTGTTTGTATTTTGTTTATGAATGTTTTTTTTTATGATAAAATTGCAAGAATAAAGAAGAATTTAAGATTTTGATTTGCTCACGGATAAAGAATTATGAACTTACATGTAAGTCGTATTTCTAAAATTCGATGAAAGAACAGAATTTTTAAAACTTCTTTAACACATCAAGTTCGCGAAGCAGCTTACCTCAGGTAGGGTGCGTTAGGGGTGCTAATACCTTCCCTAACCACAACCAGTCCCTTACCCGCGAATCTCTAATAAGACTAGTACCCGGGTTTCCTAGTAGCCTTCAATAAATTACTAGGTGGCGACTCCAACGAACCAATCAAATCAAAGAAATCAACTTAACGAAAAAATCGCCACCCGATCTGCCACCGTCTCTTTGTTACCTGCAAAACAAATCAAAACGCAACACAGGCAGTGGATTTAGTTTTCATTTCCTTTGTTTTTCAAATCTTCTTCGGTTTCTTCCTTTTTTAAAATCTGTCCCGTTTCTCTGCCTCCTGCAGATCGGTCATCTTCTTCTTTCAGTGGCAGATCCGCCGTGGAGGACCCAGCGTCGTGGGTGAGGAGGCGGCGTCGCTGTTATGGGAAAGAGACGCCGCTGCAAGGCTGGCGGAGTTTGCTGCTGGAGACCGGTCTGCGGGTTAGGAGTTCGCCTTCTTCTCCTCTGTTTCGGGTGGCAGATCGGGTCTGTGAGAGAGGAGCTGCTGCTGGGTCATTGATGACGGGTGGAAGAGATGACTGGTCTTGGCTGGTCGGCGGTCGTTGCTGTTGAAGGAAACGAAGGTGAAGAAGATGCTGCTACTGCTGGGGGGAGGAGCTGGAAAGGTGAGGACGACGTCTCCCAAGCTGGTGGTGGAGGGGATCGGCTGCTTCTGTGTGACTTGGTGGAGGCCGGCGTTGATGGAGACCGAAGGAGAAGAAGACGCCGCTGAGGGGAAGCCTTCGGTGCTGACAGGGGGTTTCTTTCGGGTTGTGAAGTGAGGGGATCGGGGAAGATCAAGAGGCAGTGTGGGTTGTTGCTGCTTATGCAGGGGAGAAGATGGAGAGCTGAAATGGCAGGGGCTCTCCGGCTCCTGGTTTGGCTTCAAAGGGAGGGGAGAGTGTGCGGCCGGTTCTGGTTTGTGGGGAAGAAGGGTCTGGACTATGGGTGTAGGAGTCTTGTGTGCAGCTGGAAGAGGGGAGAGGACCGGCTGAGAGGTAGAAGGAAAATCAACGCCAGGGGGTCGGGGGGGCGGCTGCTCTCCTTGAAAAAAAAGGGTTTAGGTTTAGGTTTTTTTGTATTTTTTCTGATGTTGTCAAAATTGCCCCTCTTTGCAAAATCAGTATAGCATAGTATTTATAGGAAAAGTTTTACTAGGTTTTCAAACTAGTCCCTCAATCTTTCCTTTCCTTCTCTTTTCCTCTTTTTTTGTAAATTTTGATTTTTCTTATTTTTTTGTATTTTTGAAAGCGAGCACATATCAATATCGACTCAATGAGGAAAATCAGTGATCATAAAAATAACGCATTAAAAGTTGAACGCGTTCCAAATGTCTTTCAAAATTTAAATTCTTTTGAGACGATGCTAAAAATGCTAGAAACGATGCAAATGTATTAAAAATGTATTTTTTTGGATTTTCAATGTTTTTCGCTATTTTTGGATTTTTTCTGAAAATTTATCAAAACATGGGTCAAAAATTGGGTAGCAACAGACAACATAGAAGAGTTAGATTTTACCCCATTAAGATAAGAGCCTCCTTACAGAGGAGAGCTTTTCTTAAATCTTAGACAGACAGGACCAACAATTACAAACCACAACAAGATCTTAGATTTTATCTGACAATAAAATAATGTAGCTTACCTTAGGTAGGGTGTATTTGGGGTACTAATACCTTCCCTTTACGCAAGCAGTCTCCATACCCTATCTCTGAGACTAGTTAGGGTTCCTAGTGACCAGAATACTAGGTGGCGACTCCCATTCAAATTTTACACTGATAAAAGATAAGAATTCATTATCTCTCTACATTTGCTAGATAGACCATTTCAAATTTTCCTTGAGAGGGTGGATGATCACCACGACGCCGCACACGTTCGACATGTGCAAAGTTGGCGAGATAAGGCAACATATGTTCAACCTCCATTGATGGATACATAAATGGTGACGTTGTTTGCCAACACCTTTCACTCCTTTTATTATGAACATTTAATAGAAAGCTTAGCTCAACATTTCCATGAAGTTGTGAGGATTGCTGAAAGAATTGAATAAGCTATGAAGAGGGGAAAGATTGAAGGTTCTGTCATGGATTCCAGAACAATGATAAGAGATGACTCTGATGGTGGGAAACCTTTTTTATGTGGTCTAGTCAGGTCTCGTTATAGCATCAACTGCTTAAATGTCTTTGTCAAAGGTTGACATTCCTTTGCCACTCGAGTTTGTCAAATCTCATGCAACCACCATTTCTTATATGGTATAATCTAGACAAGATATGTGAATATCATGGTGGGGTCCTGGGCCATTCATTTGAACAGTTGCAAGAATTTCAAGAATCGAGTCCAGAGGATAGTGAGCAAGAGGCAAGTTCTGTTTATGAAAGATGATGTCATTGGCCATATTGTCACCAGGACATCCTCAGATTGACAAGTGATCGAAAATGCTTGGCAAAACACTGATATTGCCAGAAAAGCTGATCCAAGAAAGGTCTTAAACTGTCAATCATTTTGCTATGAATTTTTGCCCTTCTGTATTTTGTTTTGGGATCACATCTCATCCTTTAACGAAACATGTCTTTTTCTTTGCATGGTTGTTGTTCTGAAGTCAGGAGATGTTTAGCATTTTATTTTTGACAAAATATTTTGATCAAACTCTAACATGTAAAATTAAAGCTAATCAATCTTGAAGATTAAAAGTGTTTTGATTGCAGAAATGACTCATTGTTTGTTAAAATGGCAAGATGAACAATATAGGGTGACCAAACATATTTTGAGCTCACATATGAAACTGAACCACCCACCATATAACTAAGTTTTAGTAGTATGCATAATGACATGTAGTGGATTTGGTAGTTATAGACTTATGAATCATTGACTTTTACAAGTCTCAATCATTACACTAGACGAGATTAAAATTTATCGGTTCTAACTGACCTTGCTTGAAATGAAAAAAGGCTATCTTTATTTTATCCTTTCACAATACTTGAAATATATCCCCTGTAATCCCATTTTAAGCCTCATAGAATATTCCTTTAAAAAAAAACCCTGACCAAGATCACACCCCACACCGGAGCAAATAAGAGATTTTTATTAGAAAAGAAAGAAGACAAAAGTGAAATCAATGGTAAAAAGAATGCTAAGAACAAAAGTCCAATGTTTGAGAGAGAGCTAAAAGAAAGAAGACACATACTAGGGGCATGTTAGAAAACTACGAGGAAAGCTATGTAAAACCCATTGCAAAAAAAAAAAATATGGCACAACAAATGCCAAAAGTCAATACCATAAAAAATACTAAGCTACAAACATGACTTTTAGTATCCATGATAAAGCATCTGATGTCTTCAAGTGATTAGACTGATTATTAATCAAAGAAAAAGTTGGATTTGCATTATGATCTATGTTAAGAGAATTCTGATATTTGAGGTTAATAAGGTTATATGCCATTTTCTCTACAAAGACAACAAGAGAAAGAGAATTGATGAATAGTTGATGTTGATCCTAAGTCTTTGAAACCCTCAAACACCTTTTTGAGCATGTGAATTCCCTTTCTTTCATAACCATGAACCATAGCCTGCATTACGTGCTTCCAAAAGCCCTTTTTAATCAAGTAAGCAATTTGAACAGATAAAATGATGCTTCAAAACTTGAAGAGCTTTTCCATAAGGGTTGTGACTTCATGAATCAAGCTACTGGTTATTATACATATTGACACAATTAGTGCTAAAAAGGGAAACAATCTTTCTTGGTAAAGCCTTAAGTTTTGATTTGAGCATCTTGTTTCTTTGAAATTCATAAAAAGGTCACCTCATCACAGACCATCAAAAGACATACCTAATGTTAGAGTTTACAATGGATACAAAAAAACCATAGAAAAAGCTATTTTACAACGGGTCAACTTTTGTTTTCAAAATATCAGATAATCAAAAGACTACATTGAATGGCATGGCGTGTGTTGGATCTTTAACTGAAGAAATTTGATTTTAAAAAATACTTTCAAACATTGACATTTCTTTAATTTCATTTCAACAATAAGACTTTGAATAGATATGATCTTTGAAACATGAGATTTGATTATAGAACAAGAAAGATTGTTAAGAAAGAAGAGCATCGATCGGATTTGCAAAATCCTTGACAGAAGTGACATCAACACTTCTCGACACTCCTTAAAAAGTTGACCACCTGAGGGCAATATAGTGGACCCTCAGAAGGAAAAGTATTGTTTGAACTGGAGGCAAGTCTATGGCTGATTAGCAATCTAAGATGAGGACAACACTAATAAACCTTTTGATGAGTGCTCGTAGGATGCACACAACTAATCAAAGAACAATTCTTGAGAGAATCTAGGAGATGAATGATTTGTTAAGCTCCTTCATGATGAATTAAGCAACACCACACTTGGGGGCATGGTCATGCTTGATAAATAGCAAAAACAGTAATCATCGAAGACAGCCCAGGATAGGCATTTCAGTTGAGTGGATGACTAACAAATGAATGAGCCAGTACATTGAAAGATAAAAGAAGGCTTTGGATAGCAAACAAAGACATCCTATGACAATAGAACATCAAATATGGGGGACCTATATTTCAAATCAGGTAAGGATGCATGTATGTCATCTAACCTCAAAGCATTGCATATATATTTTTTATTCATTACAGAAAAATCCTAAAAAAAGTCCAGCAAGATTGAGGACAAAAAAAAGAATCTTTGAGCTAATAATAACAGAGAATCATGGTTATGACCTTAGAACGAGAAGAAGATGAGATGAACCATACCATTAAAAAAGTCTCAAAGAAATGAGAAGATCAACCTTGCTATCAAGAAGAGTCTTTATTTCAAACCCAGCTATCAAGAAAAATACATGGATTTTGATTTTGGTTAAAGGGGATCGTCAGATGGGATCTCAGGTTAGCCCAACCACACAGATTTTGGTTCTAGTTAAAGGGGATCGCCAAATGGTATCTCAGGTTAGCCCAACCACAAAGAGGATATTGGTTCTGGTTAAAAAGGATCGTCATATAAGATCTCAGGTTAGCCCAACCACATAGATTTTTGTTCTGGTTAAAAGGGATCGTCAGATGGGTATCTCAGGTTAGCCTAACCACACAAATTTTAGTTCTGGTTAAATGGGATTCCCAAATGTGATCTCAGGTTAGCCCAACCACATAGAGGATATTGGTTCTAGTTAAAGGGGATTGCTATATGGGATCTCAGGTTAGCCCAACCACACAATTTTTGGTTCTGATTAAAGGGGATCACCAGATTAGATCTCGGGTTAGCCAACCACACACAGACTTTGGTTCTGGTTAAAAGGGATTGCCAGATGGGATCTCAGGTTAGCCGAACCACACACCGACTTTGGTTTTGGTTAAAGGAGATCGCCATATGGGATCTCAGGTTATCCCAACCATACATAGACTTTGGTTCTGGTTAAAGGGATCGCCAAATGGGATCTCAGGTTAGCCGAACCACACACCAACTTTGGTTTTGGTTAAAGGAGATCGCCATATGGGATCTCAGGTTAGCCCAACCATGTAGAGGATTTTGGTTCTGGTTAAAGGGGATCGCTAGAAGGGATCTCAGGTTAGCCTAACCAAGCAGACTTTGGTTCTAGTTAAAGGGGATTGCCAGATAGGATCTGAGGTTAGCCCAACCATGCAGACTTTGGTTCTGGTTAAAGGGAATTGCTAGATGGGATCTTAGGTTAGCATAACCACACACAGACTTTGGGTTCTGGTTAAAAAGAATCACCAGATGGGATCTCAGGTTAGCCCAACCACATAGAGGATTTTGGTTCTGGTTAAAGGGAATCACCGGAAAAGATCTTAGCTTAGCCCAACCATACAGAAGACATTGGTTCTGGTTAAAGGGATCGTTAGGAGGGATCTCAGGTTAGCCCAACCACGAAGAAGATTTTGGTTCTAGTTAAAGGGGATTGCCATAAGTGATCTCAGGTTAGCTCAACCACACTCAAACATTGGTTCTAGTTAAAAGCGATTGCTAGGAGGGATCTCAAGTTAGCCCAACCATGCAGAGGATTTTGGTTCTAGTTAAAGGGGATCGTCAAAAGGGATCTTAGGTTAGCCCAATCACAATACAGATTTTTGCTTTGGTTAAAGGAAATCGCTAGATGGAATTTCAGGTTTAAAAAAAAATATAAGAAAAGAAAAGGAAGAAGACAGAATTTAGAGGGGCGCCAAGATCAGGTTCTCAAGATAATCGAGTTACACATAGTTTTGATCATTAGTTCCTAATTGATAGGAGATTATTGTAAAGACAGAGTTTCTGGTCAACAAAGTTTTGATGAGATCAGTTTTGGAAGTTTAGTTTTGTTTATCTTTACAAAACTTACTACACAAAGTCTTTGGTACGTAAGAATTGTAAAGAGGGGGCATTTGTTGTTACCCATTTTTATGTCCCCATACAAAAAGGAGAAAAAACAAAAAAAAGTCAAAAAAAAGTTTGGAAAAAAGAAAATAAAAAAATATGTAGTAGTGAAAAAAGATGTCGGAGCGCAAAAAAAAGGCCAAAAATTGGTTGAAGAGGTTAAAAAATGCAAAGATTGAAATTTGATAGTATATCGTTGACTAGTGAGAGCCTTATTGACAAAGGAAATTCAATTTGAAAAAAATATCCAAATTCAGATGTTTATGGACCGAATTAAATTTTATCTAAGATTTAATTGAATTTATAGAGGGTTTGATTGCAAGAAAAATTAATTTTTAAGTCAATTTAGGCTTTTATTGGAAGAAATTAAATTTCTAGGGTCATTACAATTTTGAAAAGTTGATTTGGTCAAATCACGGGCTCAATTGCATAATTATTGAAGTTTGATGGCGAATTAGGGACTTGATTGATAAAATCCAAAACCAAGGACCAAACTGGAAGAGATTTGTAAATAGAGGGGCTGAAATTGACCAAGTTAGGGGCTAAATTGAAGAAATCAGAAGTTTATTGATCAATTAAGGGTTAAATCACATGAATCCAAAACCAAATATTGTCTTGTAAATGATGTTAAAATAAGGAATCCAATTATAATTTATCCGGGGGCTTGATTACAAAATTATAAAAACATCCAATTACCGAATCAGAAATATTCATTTTGAATTTTGAAATGGTGTCGTTTCCTTGACAACTATTCATTGCCTTCTTCATCAATAATGGTTTCGGCAGCAAAGGCAGTAAAGACGTTACCAGTAAAGAATAATGGAGCTACTTCAATCAGGGGGCACGTCTCACGACTGCTATCCCTTCCCTAGCCACAACCAGTCCCTTACCCGTGAATCTCTGACAAAGACCAGCATAGTCAGGTTTTCTAGTGACCCTGAACCAAATATTAGGTCGCGACTCCTAAGAACAAACAAACAAATGAAAATCGCCATCTATGCCAGGCAGGGACGTACGACAGGGTTAAGCCTTCTCTGATGCTCTATTATTGGTTTGACTTCATCCTCTAACAAAATTTTGTGCGTGCAAATGAAGGGACTGATGCCTTTGATATCTGCCAATACCCACCTGAGAGTTGCCTTATGTTTTCTCAACACCCTCAGGAATCTTCCACTTTTTTAAACAGCTTTGCAGAGACTATCATAGGATAAGCGGAAGCTTCTCCAAGATATGCATACCGAAGGTGCTCTAGCAGAGGTTGCAATTCCATAACCGGTGCTTTTTCAGTGGTTGATTTTATTTTTGGTATTGCCTGTCCCAAATCTTCAAAGTATCTTCTACGGTTAGGTTCAAAAGAGTCCATCCAACAAGTATATTATGTTATCTCAGCATCCTCCTCCATTACATTATTTATCAGACATGCTTGAAATGGGTCATTTGGATGCTTGACTTTGTCGTTAATTAAGGAGTCCACCACTTGAATGCTGAAGCAGCTCTCCCCCATACTCCCCCATATCTGGTTGTTTGATGGCTTTGAACACATTGAAAATCACCTCCTCTTCATTCATCCTTAACCACAACTCCCTTTTCTTCACATTAATTAACGCACCTCCAGTGGCCAAGAATGGCTGGCCACAAGCAAGATAGGAATCTCATTATCCCCTTCCATATTCAGTACGATGAAGTTTGCTGGAAAGATGAACTTGCCTACTTTCACCAGTACATCAATTATTCCTCTTTTATCCATTTTGGAGCCCCACATAAACAAAAAATATAAAATATAAAAAAAAAGGGAAAAGAGAAAATAAAAAAAACTAAAAGAAATGTTGGAAGAAATAAAAAATACATATCAGTTGAGAAGAACATACCAAAACGCTCAAGAAATTGCCAAAAGATTGTTGTTGGGAAAAGAAATGGGTTTGGGTTTAATCATAAAATTATGACTAAAGTTCAAGAGTCACAACCTAGTATTATGATTACTAGGAACCTATGGTCTACGAGAGTCTAGGTAAGGGACTATTTGTACAAGGGTAAGACACATCACCCTAGTGCACCCTATTTAAGGTAAGCTGCATTATTGTTTGATTGTTTTTCTAGGTCAAGTTTCTATTTGTTGGTCTCATCTACGGTTCGAGGTAGATCTTCCTTCACGAGAGAGTCTATCTTTGTCGCACATCACCCGCGCGACGTCGGTTGGTGATTTTTCGTTTGTTTGTTTGCTTTGTTCTTGAGAGTCGCCACCTAGTATTTCATTGAGGGTTACTAGGAAACCTGGATGTACTGGTCTTATTAGAGATTCACGGGTAAGGGACTGGTTGTGGTTAGAGAAGGTATTAGCACCCCTAACACACCCTACCTGAGGTAAGCTGCTTCGTGGCTTTGATGTGTTAAAGAAGTTTTAAAAATTGTCTTTTCATCGGATATTAGGAATACGACTTATGTATAAGTTTATAATCCTTAATTCTAAGCAATCAAAACATTAAATTCTTCTTTATTCTTTGCAATTTTTATCATAAAAAAAATTCATAAAAAAAAATACAAACAACACCTTCACTTTCACTATATTTTTTTGTTTTCCTTTTTTACATCCATATTTGCACACTAAAAATTATAAAACTTCAAAACTAAACAAAAAATACATTAAATAATTTTAAAATTACAAAAATAGCCCCAAAACAATCTGGAATTACAGCGAAGACCTTCTGCACCACCAGAACAGTGGCGGCATGTCTCCTCCACACGCCACCACCATTGGCGGCGCGTGGGTTCATGCACCGCCGCAAGAAAATCCAGGCAACCAAGGGGGTCTGAAACGACTTGTTACCTTCCTCGCCGGCGATGACCTGCATAACACAAAAAAATGCAACAAACAGTTGATTTTAGCTTTCCTTTCTCTTTCTTCTGATATACTCCTCTCTTTCTTCTTATCTGCCAAATCTAGAGCCGGGTTTCATTGCACACACCGCCGCCAGACCAGACGTGTGGATGGCTGGATTGGTGACTTTCTCCCTCCTACTTTATTTCTACTCTAGCGGTGTCGTCCACCGCTGCCATGGTTGCGAGATCGGTGCCCTTGGAGTCTTGTTTTCTACTCCTTCTTTAATGTCCTTCGGCCTTCCTTCTTATTTCTCCATCTTCTCTGCAATGAGCTGTTGTTAGTAGCCAGGAGGAAGGGGCGGGGGACTGATCTGGGTCCGTGGGGGATGCTGTTGCTGATGGTGAAGACCGGCTGAGAGGAGAGTGAGGGAGTGTCTTGGCCGGTCTGTGGAGGAAAGGAAGGCTGAAGAGCAGCGGGGAGAGTAAGGACGATGGAGGTGGGGATCTTTGGTTAGCTAGGGTTGTTGCAGCTTTGATGAGGATGAGAAGAAATGGGGGTGATGGGGATGGAAGGAGAGAAGTCAAATCGAGAAAGAGCGAAGACAGAGAGCTGAAATGGCAGGGGGCCCTTTGCTCTGTTCTGGGAGAGCAACCACCAAGGACCCCGGGGGACGGCGACTTTGTTTCCAAAAAAAAGAAAATTGAAGTGGGAGCTGTGGCTTTTTTTGATCAAGAGGAAGAATGGTGGCCCCTCTATAGATGGGTTTAGGTTTAAGGGTTTTTTTTTTGGTTTAGGGTTTTTTGCGGTTAGTCAAATTGTGCAAAATTGCCCTCCCCTTTATGGGTGTTGTAGAGACTAGTATTTATAGGTAAAAATATTGCTAGGTTTCCAAACTTGGTCCCTCAACTTCTTTCTTTTTTTGTAAATTTGATTTTTCTTATTTTTTTTATTTTTCTTATCAACATCGACTCGAATGAGAAAAATCTGTGATTTTAAAATTAATGCGTTAAAAGTCGAACGCGTTCTAAAAACCTTTGAAAATTTAAATTCTTTTAAGAAGATGCTAAAAAATGCTAAAACTGATGTAAATATATTTAAAAACATATTTGTTTTTGGATTTTCGTTGTTTTTTGCTATTTTTGGATTTTTTCTGAAAATTTATCAAAACATGGGTCAAAAATTGGGTAGCAACAACCTTATCGAGTTAAATTCTAATCGTTCTAAAGTCTTAATTTTAAAATCACATTTATTTTGCATTTTGTATCTTTAATACCTGAGAGTGTACTCTATCATGTATTCTTACACCCCACAAATTATTCAAATCTAAATTTAAAGCCTAAAAAAAGATTGGAAAAGCGTTTTTGATATTTTAATCGAACCATAATAGATAATCATAAATTAGTTACAATATCCATTTTGCATTTTAAAACATGAGAAATATGCAAAAACATTTTCCATGAAGATATGCTTGGAAATTTTTTAGGATTTGACCATATGTAGCAAAACATTTTTTTTTCTCCAAAGGAAAATTAATTTAAAAGTTTTGAAATTTTTTGGAGAAAGTCAGGTGTTTTAATACAGGTTTTGTATCTTATAGTGTAAAAATATAACCTATTATAGGCTAGGCTAACCCCTCTTTTATTTTGGTACTCTGGTTCTAAATTGTTATATTTTGACCCTCAATTGACAAACACACATCCAATCTGTTTAATTTGGCTCCTGATTTGGTAAATTTCAACTTCTGCATTCATGTGCCTTTTCTAGCTTGGTCCTTGGTTTTTTATTTCTTTAATTAAGTCCCTAATTGCCTATCAAACTTTCATATTTATACAATTAAGCCCTGATTTGACCAAATTAACTCTTAAAAATTTCAATTCAACCCGTAGACTTTAATTTCTTCCAATTACATCCTAAATTGATTAACAAATCAATTTTTCTTGCAACTAAGCCCTTAATAAATTCAATTAAACCTTGAAAAAAATCTTATTGAGCCCTTAAACATCCAATTTTAAATTTCTATCCTCAAGTTGAATTTTCTTTATCAACAGGGCCTTCATCAATAAAAAATATACTGTTAAATTTTTTAATTTTACATGCTTGATCCTCCTCGAACAATCTTTGGCAATTTTCTCGGTATTTAAATATACTCTTCTTACTAGTAAAAAAATCCAAAAAAGATGTTCTTGATATATGTGTTTTATTTTTGATATTTCCAGTGTCTTCCTAAAAGAATTCAAAACTCAAAATTTTGTTTCCAACACATTCAACTACTAACAAGCCCATTTTAAAATTATTGATTAATTTTTTAACTCAATCAAGGAATATGCGTCCTCGGTTGTGTACAATGGATTCAACCTATTCGGGTCATTTGCTGCTCCTTATTCTTGTTGGGCAGTTATACTCACGGTTTACAACTTGCCACCAGAGATGTGTATGAGGCCGGAATTCATGTTTTTATATACGGTCATAGTCGGTCCTAACAATTTGGTTCAGGATAACAATAGTGTTTGTGTTAAGGGATCGACTTGTAGTGAGTTTGAAATCGAGTATGATGGTAAATTAGAAGGGGTCGTTGAATTGCAATATCATAGTGAGCATAATAGAGTGTTTTTTATTTAAATGTTATTGGTATGACACCACTAATAGAGAAATCATAGTAGATTCCCACTATGGCATAATAAAATTTTGTTTCCAACACGTAAATGATGTCTTTGTTATTGTCAAGCAATGCTAACAAATTTATTACACATACACCCCTTCCTTTAGAAAGGATCGTTCAATAGTTGATTGATTATCTGTTTTAAAAACAAAACTCAAGGGTTGTGTCAAGATTGTTTAAGATTAAACGAAGAAACAAGTGTGGGAGATGATGTCTTTCAAGTTAATAAGTTGGTTGAACCATATTGAGTTGCTCCATCGATTGACTTAAAAAAAAAATTAAATTTTCATGTCTTCTGTTGCTACCCAATTTTTGACCCATATTTTTCAAATAAAAAATTAAAATAAATAATAATAATAATAATAATAATAATAATAATAATAATAATAATAATAAGGGCTTACATGTGGCGGTAACATAGAGCATCAGGGTTAAGGAAGCAATATATCAAGGAGATAATTACTGAATCATATATAATTACTGCAATATAAAATATCATAGATATATGATTTGATTCGTGCTGGTTAGGGAAAATAATCACTGCAATTAAAAAAATATCGTATATATAGGATTTGTTGGTGCTAGTTATAGTAGACAATCTCTGCAATAATTATTGTAATATTTCTTTAAATAGCATGTGTAGAGATTTTCTATATAAAAAGAACACCCGGCCATATAGAAAAGAAAAAGAAAAGGAAGAAGAGAGAATTTTAGAGATAAAAATAGAGGGCAAACAAAAAACCTAACCCTATTCTCTTTATTAAAAAAAGGCTACAGTGGCTGCCCCCGTCCTTGGCCAAAAACAAGCCAACAATCCGGGGCCCCTCCCTTTTGATATATTTTTTTTCTTCCCAAGCCTCCAGCCAATCCCCTCTCTTTTGGCCAAAAGCCAGAGAGCCGCCGGACACCGCCTCCCTTCCCCCTCTCCTAGCCAACAAAAGGTAGCCGCTCATCCTCTCTTCTTCTTCGACAGAGCCCCGTCTCTTCCCTCATCTCTCTCAAACAGACTCAGCTACTCTCGTCTCCCATTTAACTCTCAAACAGCCGCTCCACCATCGTCCCTCTCATTTCTCAGCCGGTCAAACAAACCCACAGCCCCTCAGTCACGATCTCCCTCTCCCCCTCACAGGCGCCGACTCATTCGGCCTTCACAGAAACCAGCAGAGCTCCCCCCATTTCAACAGATTTTCTTCCCTTTTGGTCTCCTCAACAGTAACGGCGACGGACAAGCAGCAGTAAGGCCAGCCACCGTTGTTCCTTTCCCCAGCAGCGATGCCCCTTTCTAAATAATTCCTCCTTGCCGCCGGCCACCTGAAACAGAGAAGAAGGTCACGATGGTTGTCACCGCCGGCGAAGACAATGAAGAGGGGAGGAAGCCGTTGCAGATCTCCCCTGTTATTTTTTCCGGCGGCGCGTGAACCCACGCGCCGCCAGTGGCGGCGACGAGTGAGAACCACGCACCGCCACTGTTCCTGCATTGCCAGAAGCCTTCCTAGCAGTTTCCTGGATTTTTGGGGGCTATTATGTATTTTTTTTATTTGTGTGATGTGTTGTCTGTTTTATTCTAAATTTGTGTTATTTGTAATGACATATGAGTGTATAAAAAAAACATAATAAAAAGGGATGTGTGTGTGTGTGTGTTTGTATTTTTTTTATGTACGTCATTGAATTATAAAAAAATAAAAAAGATAAAAGAAAGAAAATGAATTTAATTTTTTAATTTTTATATGATCAAGTATCTAAAGGATAAATAAAATCCTGTTGTATTTCCCGTGAAAATATAAGAACATGTTTCTATATATTTTTTGGGATTTAATAACTGATTTATTAAAACCTTAAGAATTTGATTAACATGTGTTTTTTTATTGTGATTAAATGTAATGTTTGTATTTTTGACAAAGAAAATATAAAAAAATGTTTTTTTTTGTGTGTTGCATACGGCCAATACCCTAACATGTTTTGAACGTTTTTTTTATATATAAAAAAAACAAATATTTGAAGTTTTTGAAAATGTGTTTTCGCATTGATTTCTTAAACACAATAAAAAATTATTTTCTTGCATTTCTGGATTTTACAACATGTTTGTAAAACTCCAAAGAGTATTGGCCAATATTCCAAGAAAAAATAAAGAATCTTATTATGGGGGGAATTCATCTATTATTCACCGTTAATGTTTGGATAAAGAAATCCCAAAGGGATGAATATCCAAAATATTTAATGGGAATAACTTGTTATTATTCACTGTTAATATTTGGATAAAGAAACCATAAGTGGTAAATATCCAAAATAATTTTCTAGGGATAATAAGTCATCACACATCCTTGAAAGAAGCCTTGATTGTAATCGAGGACATTTCAATTTTTTTACTCCGCGGTTTACGAGCCGTAAGAGTATGAAATACTAAGGGAAAAATGAGCTTTTAAAGCACATGGAATCTCCTTGGATTTCTATCTTAATAAATTTAGTTTGAATCAAACCAAGGAAAATTGATGGGATTAGAAAACACCAACACCATAGCAATTATAAAACAAACCAAATTAACACCAAGCAGCTTACCTTAGGTAGGGCGTATTAGGGGTGCTAATATCTTCCCTTTATGCAACCAGTCCCTTGCCTTAGAATCTCTGAAAGACCAGTTAGGTTTCCTAGTGACCATAATACTAGGTGGCGACTCCCTTTATCCACAACAAAGACCCCTAAATCAACCGAGGATCGCCGCGACGCCGCGCTCCGCTCGCGAGGGTGCGACATCTTCGATAATAGTTTTGTTGATGTTGAAGCTAAGGAGTTAGTTGTTGTTCTAATCTCCAGCGGACAAGCACAAGTCGATTAAAATGATGATAACCATGTTATTAAAGTTGAAAATTGTGATGGAGCTAATGCTAATTCAATTGAAGAAGAAGATAATTCTAACTAACTATTAGAACATAAAAATGTAATGCAATTTTTTATAATCTAATATTTATGGATGAAATTATGTACAAATAAATATTTATTTTATAATTTTTATGTGAATTATTGTTATTGTGTTGTGCATGCCACTTTTAATTTAAATATTTGCAGAAAGGATATACAGTGAATGCAGACAAAATCTGTTATTCTTTCAATGCACACCGGGTACTCAAATCTATGCTCTCTGCGCATTCTTTCAACTCATCAATAAAAGCTATGTTGAGGAGAAAAGTCAATTATTTTTTTCTATGTTTGGGACATAGACTGATGGTGTACCCACAAAAAAAAAACTATGCAAATATTCACTTTCTATTCTTGATGCTCAACACTTGTTCAAGCAGATTTGTTAATCTAGCTACTTACCTTTGATACTCTCAATTTTCTTTTAACAATAAGCCTCTATCTAACCTCTTTTTTCTTTTCTTTTCTTTTTTTCAGTGTAGTAGACCTTAGGTGGGGGGAACTAATGTTTCAACCGCGGAGCATGCATGATAAATGTATGAGTATGTAATCCATATGATGAACTCACTCTTCGAGGGGTGACATATGGTTGTAACTCTTGTATGATGAAACAAAAATCTTGATTTTTGCCCAAACTCTACAATGGAAATTTCCCGAGTAACGACCATTATGTCACCCGCAAGTCTTGATTTTAAGATGCTTCAGGAAAGGCTTTTTTTGATGCAAAACAAAGTGTAGGGAGCATACATCCTAAAGGCAAGTTCTAGCTCTTATATGTGAGACAAAAGGTAGGTTGACTACTCAGACTCTAAAAAGGGTCTCTTGTTGTCCTAGTGATCACCCTTATGTAGGCAATATAGGGGCCCAATAGGTAATGGGATGGCATGTGCACCAATCATCACTAGTCTAAGCACTCAACGAAGAGTTGGGGTTTATACAAACTTAAACCTTGACTAAAAGTCGTAAGGTAAGCTACTAGTCCCCCATCTAACCTAAAAGTTTCCAGTATAAACTCTCACATAAAAAGAGAATGATGCATGAAATAATTCTATACAATGCATGAGCAAATATGCACAAGAATTAAAGCGTATAAGCAAACAACAAAAAAAAATTCATATTAACAATAACCCACAAAACCAAACACAAAAATAAGACAAAACAATGCTTAGTCCACAAGGTCCCCAGTGGAGTCGCCATTCTGTCACACGTATGCAGTGTCACAATGACCATCCACCTTCAGGTATGTATATTGTATCTATCTGGCAAATATGGGAAGACAAGGAATTCTTGTATTTTATCAATGGAATGGGAGTCACCACCTAGTATTTTGGTCATTAAGAACCCTAACTAGTCTTAGAGATCGGGTATGGAGACTGGCTGCGTAAAGGGAAAGTATTAACATCCCAATTACACCCTACCTAAGGAAAGCTACATTATTTTATTTTCTGATATATGTTAAGGCTTCATCGTATTTCTAATTGTTGGTATGTCTACAGTTTAAGAAAAATGCTCTTCGATAAGGAGATCGTTATCTTATCGACTAAAACCTAGTCATTCTAATGTCAGCAAAAGAACTACCTTTTGAATATCAGGAATACGTTTTAGGTATAAATTCGTAATCCCTAATACTAAAACAAAACAAAATATATTTTTTTGGATTTTTTGAAATATTGGCTAAGTTCTCGTGTCTTTAATAAAATGGTTGTTAAAGTCAAAATGCATGCTAAAACATATTTTTTGAAGTTTTCTTTGTTGTATGAAAATATAATGTGATTTTTTTTTGCTTTGAGAGACTTGGCCATATGCATGAAACAATTTTTTCTTTGTTTCAACGAAAACCAGGTATTTTAATACCGGAATTGTATCTTTACGGTATAAAAATACAAACCGATATTAAACAAAATGGATAGAAAAAATTATTCCTCTTTTATCCATTTTTGGGGCCCCACATAAACAAAAAATATAAAATATAAAAAAAAGGAAAAGAGAAAATATAAAAAAATAAAAGAAATGTTGGAAGAAATAAAAAATATATATCAGTTGAGAAGAACATACCAAAACGCCCAAGAAATTGCCAAAAGATTGTTGTTGGGTAAAGAAATGGGTTTGGGTTCAATCATAAAATTATGATTAAAGTTCAGGAGTCACAACCTAATATTATGATTACTAGGAACCTATGGTCTGCGAAAGTCTAGGTAAGAAACTATTTGTGCAAGGGGAAGACGCATCACCCTAGTACACCCTACCTAAGGTAAGCTGCATTATTGTTTGATTGTTTTTGTAGGTCAAGTTTCTATTTTTTGGTCTCGTTTACGGTTCGAGGTAGATCTCACTTCGTAAGAGAGTGTCTACCTTATTGAGTTAAATCCTAATCATTCTAAAGTCTTAATTTTAACATCACATTTATTTTGCATTTTGTATCTTTAATACCTGAGAGTGTACCCTATCGTGTAGTCTTACACCCCACAGATTATTCAAATCTACATCTAAACCCTAAAACAAAAGATTGGAAAAGGGTTTTTGACATTTTAGTCAAACCCTAATAGATAATCATAAACTAGTTACAATATTCATTTTGCATTTTAAAACATGAGAAAGATGCAATTTTTTTTTCCATGAAGATATGCTTGGAAATTTTTTAGGATTTGGCCATATATAACAAAACATTTTTTTTTTTGGAAAGGAAAACTAATTTAAAAGTTTTGAAATATTTTGGAGAAAGTCAGGTGTTTTAATACCGGGTTTGTATCTTACAGTGTAAAAATATAACCCATTATGGCCTGGGCTGACCCCTCTTTCATTTTGGTCTCTGGTTCTAAAATTTTGCATTTTGACCCTCAATTGACCAACACACTTCCAATCTATTCAATTTGGCTCATGATTTTGTCAATTTAAGCTCCTACATTCATGTGCCTTTTCTACCTTGGTCCTTGGTTTTTATTTCTTCAATCAAGTCCCTACTTGTCTATCAAACTTTCATATTTATGCAATTAAGCCTCTGATATGACTAAATTAACTCTTAAAAATTTCAATTCAACCCATAGACTTTAATTTCTTTCAATTAAAGTATAGATTGATTAACAAATCAATTTTTCTTGCAACTAAGCCCTCAATAAATTCAATTAAACCTTGAAAAAAATCTAATTGAGCCCTTAAACATCTAATTTTAAATTTCTCTCCTCAAGTTGAATTTTCTTTGTCAATAGAGCCTTCATCAATAAAAAATACACTGTTAAATTTTTTAATTTTACATGCTTGGTCCTCCTCGACCAATCTTTAGCAATTCTCTCGGTATTTAAATATACTCTTCTTATTGGTAAATTTTTTGATATTCTTCCAACATATTTTTAATTTTTTTTTGTATTTTCTCTTTTCTCCTCTTTTTGTTTATGTGGGGCTAAAAAAAAAAGAGTAACAACAATAATCACCGTACCGGTTACATATAGCGAGCTGTAGGATTTTTACAGGATAATTTTATGGGTTCTATGGTTCTCAATCTTTTTAAGTTTGGTATGATAATAATAAGGTGTGAATATATATGGTAGAAATGAACTGTCTGTCAAAGAACCATCTCAACCCAATAGTTTAAGCTGTTAGGTGAGGTTCCAAGATATGATTTATATTATTTTCTAACACACCCCCTTAAGTAAAAGCCCTTTGGGCTTGAAACTTGCACAGACCCACATTACCTTGTGCTTAATTTTTTTATCAAATAAATAGGGATGGTGAGATTCCAACTCATGACCGCTTGGTTATCAAGGCTCTAATACCTGTCAAAGAACCATCTCAACCCAATAACATGAGCTGTTAGGTGAGGTTTCAAGATATGACTTATATTATTTTTTAACATTGTCCTATATTTTTCTTATTAATGCTTGCAATGGGCAATTCATGAAGAAAAATTACGGAATATGTGTCTATATGCTTTTATTCACAATTCACAATCACAACCATTTGGCAAACACGCATTCTGTCACATCGTTATTCACGTCTGCCAAGTGTCTCGAAGCTTTTAATCTATTTGATCAGCACGATTAAAACAAGTTTTGTGGGATGGCTAACTAAGCAAAATGGTCCCGAAGCTTTTAACCTATACAAAAACTCTTTGCCATCGGACAATAATTTGTAGTTTTGTTGAACAAGATGAGCACGCTTAATGAAATGTATCAAATATTCCAAATCTTTGCACTCGTTCAACACATGAACTAGAAGGTGAAATAATGAGAATGTCATAACCACATTTTTTGACCTTTGTTTTATTTTTTTGAAAACCAAAACAATTGCAAAATACAACAAAAAAAAAATCCACAAAAGATGTTGATATATGTGATTTATTTTCAATATTTTCAGTGTCTTCCTAAAAGAATTCAAAACTTAAAAATTTGTTTCCAACATTTTCAGCTACTAACAAGCCCATTTTAAAATTATTGATTGATTTTTCAACTGAATCAAAGAATGTGCATCCTCGGTTGTGTACAATGGATTCAACCTTTTCGGGTCATTTGCTGCTCCGTATTCTTGTTGGGCAGTTCTACTCACGGTTTACAACTTTCCACCAGAGATGTGTATGAGGCCGGAGTTCATGTTTTTATATACAATCATACTTGGTTCTAATAGTTTGGTTCGGGATAACAATGGTGTTTGTGTTAAGGGATCGACTTGTAGTGAGTTTGAAATTGAGTACGATGGTTGTTGTAACCCATTTTTGGGTCCCCCCACAAAAATATAAATATATAGCCGGAAGAAATTAGAAAAATAATAAGAGGTGGGAGCACTCAGAAAGAATCAAAAAAATTGATTAAGGAGGTTCAGAAATGCAAAGAGTGAAATTTTACAGTATATATCTTGAATGAGGAGAGCCTTGTTGGAAGAGAAAATTTAATTTGAAGAGAAAAGGCCAAAATTGGAAGTTTATGGACTCAGTTGGATTTTATTGAAGGTTTAATTGAATTTATAGAGGTCTTGATTGTAAGGAAATTTGATTTTTAAGTCAATTTAGGCTTTAATTGGAAGAAATTAAAGTTCTGGGGTCAAATTATAATTTTTGAGAGTTGATTTAGTTAAATCAGGGGGTTAATTGCATAAATATTAAAGTTTAATGGCCAATTAGGGACTTAATTGAAGAAATCCAAAACCAAGGACCAAATTGGAAAAGGCGCGTAAATATAAGGGCTGTAATTAACGAAATCAGGGGCCAAATTGAAGAAATTGGAAGTTTATTGATCAATTGAGGGTCAAATTGCATAAATCAGAGACTAAGGACTGAAGTGAAAAACGCGGCCAACTATGGGGGCGGAGACCGAAATTGGCAGGGATGCAATTGCATTAATTCTTAAGATCAAAATTACATTTAAGGACTTAATAGAACAAAGGATAAATTGAGGGCTGCTTTGCAAATTGACGCGTTTTGGCGCCTTGATGGATTTAAATGAAACGGTGCGTTTTGCCTAAAACGATGCCGTTTCATATATAATAATAATAACAATAACAACAACAACAACAACAACAACAATAATAATAATAATAATAATAAAAAGAAAAAAAAGAAAAGAAGATCGGAACGGTGTCGTTTTGAACGACATTGTTCCTCTTTCTTCCTCCCCTGGACGTGCAACAGGGGAAGAAAGAAAAATGGTTGGTTTTTCTTCTTCAAGTGTGCTGCCTCTCTCTTGACCGCATGCCTTGCCAGAAAACCGAGGGAGCCGCACCTCGCAAGCCACACCCACTGGCCGACCACCCGCCGCGCGCCATGCAGAAAACAGGGGAGCCGCGTCTCGACAGCTGCACCCAAATGGCCGACCAACCGCCGCAGCTCCTGCTCCCTATGTGCAACCATAAAAAGCCCCGCCCCTTGGCTCTACAAATAGGACCCAAGAACACTGAAAGGAGAGAGGACCGAGGAGTAGAGACGGTGAAGAAACAAAAAAACAGAGGAAAGAAAAAGACAGGGGAGAGAAAGCGAAAAAAACAGGGGAACAAAGGCAGGAGAGAGGACAGAAGACGGAAAAAACAAAGAAAAGAAAAACAGACGAAGAGAAGAGAGGGAAGGGAAGAAAAAGGGACTGAAGCATAGGGAGAGGAAGGAAAAGCTGGAAACGGGTAGAAAACTGGAAAAAAAACAGTAACACCGTCGTACGTTCGAAACAGTAGCTGTTGTTTGGAACCGCCGTCCGTGAGCCACGACACCGCCACTAGCCTCCACCGCAGCACCACCAGCGAAGCCGACAGACCAGCGACGCACCGCCTCCTCCGCGCCAGGTAATTCTTCTTCCCCTTTCATTTGTTGCGCTTTGTTTTGTTCCCTGCATGCAGAACGAATAGCGTTCGGCATGCAGGGGGGTGGGGGGAAAATAATTCCCCCCGCCAGTTTTGTTGCTGGGCCAGGCTGGTCCTGGCCCAGCCCTGCCTTCTGGGCCGGGTCTGGCCCAGAAGGGAATATCACACTTTGTTGGGCTGATATCGGCCCAATCCATTTTGGGCCGAGATCGGCCCAACACCTTTGGGGCTGAGTCCGGCCCAGTTGGTTGGGCCGGCCCGGCCCAGCCCGATTTAATATTATATATTATATATATTATATTTTGTATTATATATATATATATATGAAAAAAATTAAGAAAATTCTGCAAAAATTATTTCAAAAATATGTGATTTTGTTGTAATTTTATTACTGTATTTTGATCAATATCGGTTTGTATTTTTATACTGTAAAGATACAAATCCGGTATTAAAATACTCGATTTTTCATCAAGACATTAAAAAAATAAAATAAAATAAAATAAAAATGTTTTGTTTTCATGCATATGGCCTAGTCTCTCCAATATATATATATAAATATTATAACATCATATTTTCACACAACAAAAGAAAATTTCAAAAACAATATATGTATTAGCATGCATTTTGGCTTTAATAACCAGTTTATTCAAGCCATGAGAACTAGGCCAATATTTCAAAAATTCTAAAAAAATATTTTTGTCTTCTTTTAATATATGGGATTACGAATTTATACGTAAAATGTATTCCTGATATTAAAGATATGTTTTTTTACATAGACGTTAGAACGATTAGGTTTTACCCGATAAGATAAGGACCTCTTTATTGAGGAGGACTTTTCTTGAACCATCAACGGACCAACAACTAGAAATACAATAACACCTTAGCTTTTTTATCAGACAATCAAACAATGCAGCTTACCTTAGGTAAGGTGTATTTGGGGTGCTAATACCTTCCCTTTACGCAACCAGTCCCCGTGCCCGATCTCTGAGACCAGTTAGGGTTCCTAGTGACCAAAATACTAGGTGGCAACTCCCATTCTATTTTTCACTGCTAAGAGACAAAGAATTCCTTGTCTCCCTATATTTACCAAATATATATCCATACATTTGAGGGTGGATGATCGCCGCGACGCCGCACACGTGTGACAGAATGGCGACTCCACTGGGGACATTGTGGACTAAGCTTTGTTTTTGTCTGATTTGTTTTTGTTTTCGTGTGTTTATTGTTAAATATAGAACTGTCTCATGCGTATATGCTTTAAAATTTTTTTTAACACATATTTTACACATATTGTTCATGCATTATATAGAATTGTCTCATGCATCACATACTTTGATTATTGAGAGCACACACAAACTTTAAGTTAAGTGGGGACTAGCAGCTTACCTTACGACTGTTAGTCAAGGTTTAAGTTTGTGTAAACCCCAACTCTTCGCTGAGTGCTTAGACTGGCAATAGTTGGTACATGTGCCATCTCATTGCCTACAAGCCCCCATATTGCCTCCACGAGGGCAATCACTGGGACAGCAAGAGACCCTTTTTAGAGACTGAATAGCCAACCTACCCTTGTCAAGCATAAAAGATTTAGAACCGGCTATAGGGTGTATGCTCCACAAAATATTGGGCCATAGTCAAAACATTGATGAGGCGGCATTTTTCGGGAAGTATGGGCGATTGTTGGAAATTGCAAAGATAAAAGTATTGAACCCAGCAATCAAAGCCCTGATTAACTTTTGGGATCCCGATTACAGATGCTTTTCCTTTGGAAATGTGGATTTGTGTCCCACTATAGAGGAGTATGGAATGTTGACGGAGTTTCCCAAACACCTGCACCGGGTTTATTTTCCTTTGAGAAATGACAAGGTGATTCCTGAGTTGTCAAAATTATTGAAGATTCCACATCTGAGCAGATTTTTAGAGAAGAATGGCAGCGGTTTAAAGTGGAAATTTCTGGAGGTTGAATTAGAAAGGAAAAAAGAGCAATACGTCTCAATGCTAGAAAGAGACAGGTTAATCGCTCTAGGGATCTATGGTCTCGTGTTATTTCCAAGCATAATAGGGATTATAAGTCTAGAAGCTGCTGCTGCATTCGTGGAATATGAAAATACTCATGTCAACCCTACAACTGCCATATTAGCTGAGACCTTTCTGACCCTCAACCATTTTAGAAAGACGGGAAAAGGCGTAGTAAGATGTTGTACTCAGTTATTATACATCTGGATGGTAAGCCATGTTGAAACCAAGAAGCCGATCTTTACTAATTTTTGGTGGTTTAACCAAAAACCCTTGAAGATAGTGGAGGAAGAAAAATGGGGAATCCTGGGTGATCAGGGTTGGATGAAAAAACTGCAAGAGTTACCTAGTAGCAGCTTTAGTTGGAAGGCCCCTTGGGTTAAATCAGTTGATGTCATAGTAAGTTGTGGACAAAAATGATGGGTACCTTTAATTGGGATCACAGGTTATGTCAGCTATGCTCCGGCTCTGGTGATAAGACAATTAGGTGGCATACAACACATCCCAAGAACTGTGGGACTTGCTGAATTTTCCAGGTTTTTCAAGGATCAATCCGCGCGAGAAGTTCTTGAAACCATCAAACAAGATTGGTGCCATTTGACTGTAATTCAAAAGGAGGCAGAAAGTTTGAGAGACCCTAGCTCAAGTGAAGGATATGAAAAGTGGAGGAATTTGACCCCGATTGCCGCTCCGAAAAAGCCATGTCCTGAAGATGGGCATTCATGAATTGGAGAAGGGTCATTGAAAAGAAAAAAGGTCAGTAATGAGGAAGACCTTATGGAGCAATTAGAAAGGCTCCAAATAGAATTGGGAAATAGTAAGGGAGATAAAGCAACATTAGAAAGGATGATGATGGAAGGAGATAAAAGCAGAGTGTTTCTAAACGAACAGCTCGAATCCAGAGATGCGAAAATAGGGATGTTGGAGCTGCAATTGAGCAAAGGAAAGGCCGTAATAGAAGAGTCTGAGAAAGAAAGATGAAGTCTGATTTTGGATGCTCTGAATTGGAAGCGTTGAAAGTCGACTTCAACAGCTATCAAGAGAATGTCGGGTATAATCAGGACAAATTCTTGCATGTTCAAGCAGAGTTGTTGGATCAAATTGAGAAGTATGATGAGCTAAACAAGAAATATATGACGATAGAAAGTCGCCTAGCTGAATTGCAAGAGTTTGAAAGAAAGGGGAATGAAGAGGAGGTTTTTAAGGCAGATTTGGCAGCTAAGAAAATTGAAATTAGAACGCTGAAGGTGAAGTTTGACAAAGAACGAGAAAAGGTAAAACAGTTGACCAAAAAGTTGGAAGTTTCAGAAAAACATAAAGAACAGACCGACACCAACAACAATACCTTGAATCGGAACAACATGTTGCTTATAGAGAAGATGGCCAAAGTAGATGAGCAAATGGATGAAGCTGCCATTCACGCACGGATTATTAGAGCCAATGCTCGAAGGGTGGGAAGGGACATCTTTCGTTATCGACAAAGCTTGGCTGAGACTGATGCCTTCTTAGAGAAAATTGAGAATCGAGGCCTCACTTTCCTACCAATGGCTAGAGATATAGATGAAGAGGAAGATTGATGTATTTTTCTTTTTATTATTTTGTACCCTCTTTTCAAGAGATGTATTAGCCAATATTAATGAAAAGGGGCTTTGACCCATCTTTTGTAAAAAATATAAGCCTACCAAAGCAGCAGCTTGAGCAAAACTACTCCTGATAAGGAACGCGACAAAAAGAGTCCATGCCCATTACACAAGAGGAATGTTGGCCATCAATCGTTTATTTTGAAAAAACAAGCTCACATTACATATGCATTAATGCATTGTTTCTTTATCATACATTCATTTACATTTTTCCATGCATCCCAGACCGTGAAACATAGGTCCCACATCCAAAGTCCACAACACCCCGTCTAGAGCGAGAATGGAGAACGAAGAAAGAGCTCACTTAGAGTCACATTATCAGACCGAGTTGGAGTCCGTAAAAAATGAAGTTTCTCGGCTAACCGACTTACTCGAGCAGCTTCTAAGAGCTAAGAATGGGGAGGGAACATCAGCACAACAGCCTGAAGGAGCGCCAGCAGCTCACATCCCTCAAGCATCTCAAAACCAGGGGGCAAACTCGGCCAATGAACAACATTTTGTGCCTATCACCCCTATCCAACCAACTCATGCTCCAATCACTGTGGACTTAACAACAGAAGGATTCCCGGATAATAGGTCTCCCAGTTTGATAGACCAAGACAAGCTATTTGCTCTGGAAGAAAGATTAAGGGCAGTTGAGGGTAATGACTGGTTTGACCCTATGCGAGCAGCCGAGGTATGTTTGGTACCAAACATCGTGGTGCCAAAAGATTTTCGGATACCCGAATTCATTAAATATACTGGTCTGGAATGCCCAAACACTCACCTTCGATCCTACTGCAACAAAATGGTGGAAGTAATCCGTGATGATAAATTGTTAATCTATTTCTTTCAAGATAACCTAGCAGGATCCGCTTTAAGCTGGTACATGAGGTTAGACAGCATCAGGATCAAGAGCTGGAGAGATTTGGTGGAGGCTTTCCTTAAGCAGTACAAGTTTAACCTGAAAATCGCTCCAGATCGGACAAGTCTAATGTCAATGGAGAAGAGGAGCCAAGAGTCAGTAAGGGCCTATGCACAAAGGTGGAGGGATGAGGCAATGCATGTCCAACCCCCTCTGATAGAAACAGAAATGGTGACCTTGTTTGCCAATACCTTCAAGGCACCTTATTATGAGCATTTAATGGGTAGCTTGTCTCAGCATTTCTACGATGCAATACGCATAGCTGAAAGGATAGAGCAAGGGATTAAAGCTGGACGTATAGCTGAGCCATCGGAGAAGAAGGGTTTTATTAGAAGAAAGAGGGAAGATGA
The DNA here is from genome assembly GCF_951802175.1 of Populus nigra. NCBI lineage: Eukaryota > Viridiplantae > Streptophyta > Magnoliopsida > Malpighiales > Salicaceae > Populus > Populus nigra. The sequence continues at coordinate 21,461,539 of NC_084857.1, read as the reverse complement.
TATTAATAGCTTGGAAGGGGGATACAAAGCCAAGAGAGCAGATTCTTATAATCCACAAATACCTACCTCCCAATTCACCCACATGAACATTAGCCAACCTTTTCCCCTTAATCGAACAAATAACCAGTCAAACAACCAAAACAACCATCAAAGACCGAGTACAAGATACCCTCCAGAACAACTGCCGCCATTACCTATGCCTTTGAAGGACATATATGCTAAACTGTTGAGTATTGGACACATAGCTCCTATCCCTACACCACCATTACAACAACCATTCTCAATTTGGTATAAGCCTGATTTGACTTGCGAGTACCATGCGGGTAATCCCGGGCATGGGATTGAAACCTGCTACGCTTTCAAGAAGAGATTGTTGGAGCTTATTAAGATAGGATGGGTATCCTTTGAAAACAAGCCCAATGTTAATTCAAACCCCTTGCCTAAACATGCCCCAAGTAGTAGTGGAGTAGGCATGATAGAGGTTGGAAATCAAGGCAAGGTGTTGAAGGTGTCCATGAAGAAGTTGTACGACATGTTGGTACAATCAGGATTTCTAAAGACAAAGGTGGAGAGCCATTTGGAGGGATATGATTACTATGAATTCCATGGAAGAGATGGACATCATATTGAGGATTGCATTGAGTTTTGCGAAAAGATTGCAAAAATGCTGAAAATGGGAGAGTTGAGGATTGAACCCATGAAGAGTAGGGGTGAGGTGAGTGTGGTGGAAGGTCCAGATGAGATGACAGGAGTATGTAGGGTCTAACAAACAGGTAAGGGGCCACCAAGGCTAATCTTGGTCAAACCTTCCTGCACAAAAGGAAACCACAATGTCATGCCTTACAATTACGGTTATGCCTCCAACGTTCAAACTCCACTTCCCTTGTTCCAAACTGAGATTAGTGGTTTGACTCGGAGTGGTCGTTGCTTTACGCCCGAGGAGTTGAGGAAGGCAAAGGGCAAAGAAGTGGTAGATCTTGACAAAGCACTAGAAGTTAATAAGCCGCTAACGGAAGAGGAGTCGAATGAATTTCTGAAGTTGATCAAGCATAGCGAATATTGCATAGCAGATCAACTAAAAAAGACTCCAGCTAGGATCTCCCTTATGTCCTTGATACTCAGCTCTAAGCCGCGCCGAAACGCCTTGCAAAAGGTATTGAATGAGGCGTATGTACCCCAAGACATTGAACACAAAACCATGGAGCATCTCGTGGGGAGGATCCACGCAACTAATTACCTGTACTTCACGGCTGACGAGCTTGATGCTGAAGGTACCGGACATAATAAGCCCTTATACATTATGGTTAGATGCAAGGATTGCATCATAGGAAAAGTACTCGTTGATGATGGCTCGGCTCTTAACGTGTTGCCAAAACACATTCTGAAAGAAATGCCGATCGATGAATCTCATATGAAGCCAAGTACTATGTTGGCTAGAGCATATGATGGCTCACCTAGGCCAATAATTGGGACTTTAGAAGTGGAGCTGTATGTGGGACCATAAATGTTCCTAGCAACACTTCAAGTTATGGATATCCATCCTTCCTATAGTATGTTGTTAGGAAGACCTTGGATTCATGCAGCGGGAGTCGTAGCTTCATCATTGCACCAATGCCTGAAGTATATCATGAATGGGATGTTGGTAACTGTCAAAGCTGAGGAGACAGTATCCATGATAAAGAACGTGGCGGTACTGTTTATCGAGGCAACTGATTGCAAGGATAACAATATTCATGCGTTTGAGATTGTGAACACTGACTGGGTGCCGGAGAATAAAGTATTGAGAAGGCCAAGGATCTCAGAAGCAGCAAGGATGGCAACTCAATGCTTTTTGGAACGCGGGATCCCATTTCAGTATAACCCTATCACCGGGATACCAGAAGGTGTTAATTCGGCAAAGATGACATGTGTTGATCAAAGATTTGGGCTAGGATATAAACCTAACAAGGAGGATCATTGGTGGGCTGCTGGTCGGAGAAGGGAAAGAAGAATAGCTAGAATTGAAGGAAGGGAGCCTGAAGAAGAAAAGGTAGAAATCCCTCCCCTTAGCGTGTCATTCCCAAAAGCTGCATACATAATGCAACATGATAAAGAAGCCGAAAGCCTTGGTCAAGAGATGTCAAACATGAGCATAAATACCTTGGGGGAAAACAAGGTGGAAGGAGATGACATGAAGACAGTAGCGAGAAAGAGAGACGAAACACTGCCACAACTGATGGTCTACACCCTATAAGAAGTCTCCGCCAAGACCTTTGTGCGCAAGTTGGCTCAGGGCGAAAAGTTTCAGAACTAGGTGATCCAAGAAGCTCCAGTAGTTTTCAAAATGTAAACCCACTTTGGTTGTCTTAACGTGCTTTTGTCATTGCTTTGGTTTGCTTTTATTTTCTCTAGTTGACAATCAAGGCTCAATTTTCAGCTAGATTTCGTGTTTGTCATGGAGCCTACCTTTTCTTTAAATAAATTGTGAGATCATGCACTTTTCACATATTGCCTTCTTTTTATGCATTTACACCAAACACTTCCCGCTTTTAGGAATCCTGAAAGCGGATCTCCTACAACATCACATACATTCAGCATCAAGAATAAATGGCCAAACTTGAACGAACATGTGATAGCTATGGAAGAAGAAGAGTGGGATGAAAGCAATATTAGTGAATTCACTAGGCTAGTGGAACAACGGGAATAGACTTGGAAGCCTGCTGCAGAGGAACTCGAAACCATCAATATAGGCAGTGATCAGTTCAAGAAAGAGTTGAAAATAGGTACCTTAATTACTTCATAACAAAGGACAAAAATGATCGTCCTATTACAGGAATATGCAGATGTCTTTGCTTGGTCCTATGAAGATATGCCCGGTTTGGACACAAATATTGTAGTACACAAGATACTATTGGAAGAAGGCTGTAAACCAGTCAAACAGAAGCTGAGGAGGGCCCACCCGGATATCTGGATCAAGGTTAAGGTAGAACTCGAGAAGCAATGGGATGCCGACTTTCTAGAAGTAGTTAGATATCCACAATGGGTATCTAACATTGTTGTGATGCCTAAGAAGGAGGGGAAGATTAGAGTGTGTGTGGATTTTCAGAATTTGAATAAAGCTAGCCCCAAGGATGATTTTCCTCTACCACAAATAGATGTTTTAGTGGACAACGCTGCCCGGAGTTCCACATATTCCTTTATGGATGGTTTTTCAGAATACAACCAGATAAAAATGGCTCTAGAGGATAAGGCGAAAACAACTTTTGTCATACCTTGAGGGACGTTCTGCTACAAGGTCATGCCATTTGGATTGAAGAATGCAGGAGCAACCTATCAAAGAGCAATGGTGACTTTGTTCCACGACATGATGCACAAGGAAATTGAGGTGTATGTAGACGACATGATTGCCAAGTCTAAAAGGGGAGAGGATCATGTTGAAGTTTTGAGGAAGTATGAATCAAATCTCAATCCTGCAAAATGTTCATTCGGAGTTAAATCGGGTAAGCTGTTAGGATTTGTGGTAAGTGATGGAGGTATAGAGGTGGATCCGGATAAAATAAGGGCCATTCAAGCTATGTCATCCCCTAAAATGGAAAAAGAAGTAAGAGGATTCTTGGGAAGGTTAAACTACATTGCTTGGTTTATAGCTCAGCTGACAACAACATGCGAACCTATATTCCGACTATTAAGGAAAAAGAATCCTGGAACCTGGAATGAGGAGTGTGAGGAAGCATTCAATAAAATCAAACATTATTTACAAAATCCACCTTTACTGGTCCCTTCGGTATCAGGAAAACCTCTGGTATTATATTTAACGGTAACCGAAACAGCCATGGGATGTGTACTGGGTCAGCATGATGAAACTGGAAGGAAGGAAAGAGCTATTTATTACTTAAGTAAAAAGCTCATAGATACATTGAGATAGAAAGGCTCTGTTGTGCGCTGGTTTGGGCGGCAAAAAGATTACGACATTATATGTTATACTATACCACTTGGTTGATTTCAAAGGTGGATCCTCTGAGGTATATTTGTAACAAGCCCTTTCTCTCAAGCCGAATTGCAAGGTGGCAAGTTTTATTAGTAGAATATGACATAGTGTATATGATAAGGAAAGCTGTAAAAGGGAGTGCAATTGCAGACCATCTGGATGATAATGCTGTTGAAGATTATGAACCTTTGGATTTTGATTTCCCCGATGAAGATATATTATCAATAGAAACAGAAGAAGAGAAGACAGATTGGTGGACCATGTTTTTTGATAGGGCAGTGAATGTATATGGTAATGGGGCCGGTGCGGTAATAATCTCTCCTAATAAGAAACAATATCCAGTTTCGGTTAAACTGCATTTCGAGTGTACCAACAATACAACTAAGTATGAAGCTTGCATCCTTGGTTTAGAAGCGGCATTAGAGCTAAAGATAAAGAAGATAGATGTATATGGGGATTCAATGTTGATCATCTGTCAGGTTAAAGGGGAATGGCAGACCAAGGAAGAAAAGTTGAGGTCATACCAGGAATACCTATCCACACTAGCAAAGGAATTTGAAGAGATTAAATTCACCCATCTAGGAAGGGAGGGGAATCATTTTGCAGATGCTTTGGCCACGCTAGCTGCTATGACTACCATTGATCTCAAATATAAAGTACAACCTGTACACATTGACATTAGAAATGAACCAGCTTATTGTTGCTTAGTAGAAGGAGAGATAGATGGAAAGCCTTGGTATTACGATATCAAGAATCTTGTGCAGAATCATGAATATCCGGTGGGAGCTTCTAAAGCAGATAAGAAAACATTGAGAAGGTTGGCCATAGACTTCTATTTAGATGGAGAGATTTTATACAAAAGATCATTTGACGGAACCCTGTTAAGGTGTTTGAATGAAACAGATGCTAGAAAGGCATTGCGAGAGGTCCATGAAGGGGTTTGCTCAACTCATGCTAGCGGGCATATGATTGCAAGGAAAATACAAAGGGCCGGTTATTATTGGATGACGTTGGAGAAAGACTGCATCGACTATGTTAGGAAATGTCATAAGTGTCAAGTTTACAGTGATAAGGTCAATACACCGCCAACTCCGCTATTTAATCTGATATCTCCTTGGCCATTTGCGATGTGGGGAATTGATGTGATCGGTCCGGTTAACCCTAAAGCTAACAATGGGCATCGATTCATCCTCGTGGCTATTGACTACTTCACGAAATGGGTGGAAGCTAATTCATATGCCCATGTCACACAGAACATAGTGAAGAGGTTTATAGAGAAGGACTTGATTTGTCGATATGGTCCTCCGGAAAAGATAGTGACCGATAATGCACAGAAGTTCAATGGCAAAATGATAGTTGAGTTGTGTACCAAGTGGAAGATCAAGCATTCGAACTCCTCACCATACCGGCCAAAAATGAATGGCGCAGTAGAAGCCGCTAACAAGAACATCAAAAAGATTATTCAGAAAATGGTAGTCACGTATAGAGATTGGCATGAGATGTTGCCATTTGCTCTCCATGCATACTGCACTACAGTCAGGACCTCGATAGGAACTACCCCATATTCTCTGGTGTACGGTATGGAGGCAGTGATGCCTTTGGAAGGGGAAATCCCGTCGTTAAGAGTGTTGCTGGATTCTGAATTAGAAGAGGTTGAGTGGGCCAAAGTGAGATATGAGCAACTGAACTTGATCAGCGAAAAGAGGATAGCTGCAATATGTCATCACCAACTTTACCAGAAATGAATGGCTAAGGCGTATGATAAAAAGGTTAGACTGCGGTTGTTTCAAGAAGGGGATCTAGTATTGAAGAAAATATTGTCATTACCTGGAGACGATCAAAGCAAATGGGAACCGAATTACGAGGGTCCTTACGCACTAAAGAAGGCATTCTTAGGAGGAGCGCTGAAGTTGGCTAGAATGGATGGAGAAGACCTAGCTCGACCCGTGAATTCTGACTCAGTAAAAAGATATTATGCTTGATGTAGGCTCCTAAATCAATAAAGCAAAGTTTGGCCATTGACTTCTTTCTTGTTCCATTGATCTCACAACAATCATTTTCGCATTAATCCCAACAATGCATTTCTTGTTGTTAGCGCATCACTCACTAAAAAAGTTTATCTTTGGCTGAATGAATTTCTTCTCTATATAAAAGCCCAAACTAGGATCACACCCCTACACCGGGGGCAATAAGAGATGTTTCATGAAAAGTTTCACGTATTTCAAAAACAGGATGAGAGCCCGTATATTTGAAAACAGATAAAGCATTTGACAAAAGCATGACAAAGAGGCAATGACAAGTCATACATTTTGAGAAAAAGACTACTTGTAGAAAGTCAAAGACTTCTTCTCCAAGAATATGATAGGTAAAAAAGGGAGGCAACACGAGAGATGAATCCAACATACGACTTCAAAAGCAAGCTCATGTTAAGAGGGAGTCTCATGAACTAGAAGAAGAGGATGGGGCCTATGTTTCAAAACCAGGTATGAATGCATGCATGTCATCTAATCATAAATCATTGCATATATGTTTTTTGGATCGTTACAGGAGGAGACCTTAGTGCATTCCAAACAAGATTGTGGATGAAGAAAGAATCATTGAGTTAATTCTAGAACAACGAGAAGAGAAGATAATAATTTTCAAACCCTGCCATTAGGAAGAACGACATCGAGCAATCGGTAAAAGGGAATCGCCAGATGGGATTCCAGGTTGACCAATTTACAAAATAGATTTTTTGGTTTTTGATTAAAGGAGATCGCTAGAAGGGATCTCATTATTTCAGCTTTGAATAAAAGGAATCGCCAGATGGGATTCCAAGTTGTTTGAGATCGCCAGAAGGGATCTCGTATTTCGATATTGGTCAAAGGAGGTCGCCAGAAGGGACCTCATATTTCATATTAGTTAAAACGAATCGCCAGATGGGATTCCAAGTTGTTTGAGATCGCCAGAAGGGATCTCGTATTTCGATATTGGTCAAAGGAGGTCGCCAGAAGGGACTTCATATTTCATATTTGGTTAAAAGGAATCGCTAGATGGGATTCCAAGATTTTTTTTGTTAAAGGAGATCGCCAGAAGGGATCTTGTATTTCGATTTTGGTTAAAGGAGGTCGTCAGAAGGGATCTTATTTTTTCAGCTTCGAATAAAAGGAATCGCCAGATGGGATTCCAAGTTGTTTGAGATCGCCAGAAAGGATCTCGTATTTCGATATTGGTTAAAGGAGGTCGCTAGAAGGGACCTCATATTTCATATTGGTTAAAAGGAATCGCCAGATGGGATTCCAAGTTGATTGGTTAAAGGAGATCGCCAGAAGGGATCTCATATTTCGATATTGGTCAAAAGAGGTCGCTAGAAGGGACCTTATATTTCATTTTCGTTAAAGGGGATCGCTAGAGGGGATTCCAAGTTGAGTAAGCTACAATTATAGATATTGGTTTAAGGAGGTCACTAGAAGGGATCTCAGGTTAACCCAACTGCAACACAGATATCAACTTTGGCTAAGGGAAATCGCCAGATGGGATTTCAGGTTGGCCAAACTACAAACATAGATTTTTAGTTAAAAGAGATCGTCAAAAGGGATCTCAGATGGAATTCCGTGTTAATCAAACTGAAGTTAGAATTCAAAGGATCGCCAGATAGGGATCTCAAGATGACTAAGTTTTGATCATAGTTTTTGGGCTAAGGAGGATTGCTGTAAGGACAAAGTTTCAGATCAATCAAGCCTTGGCAAAATCAGTTTGGGAAGTTCAATTTTGTCTATCTTTATAAAACTTACTACGCAAAACCCCTGCTTCGTAAGTATTATAAAGAGGGGGCATCTGTTGTAACCCATTTTTGGGTCCCCCCACAAAAATATAAATATATAACCGGAAGAAATTAGAAAAATAATAAGAGGTGGGAGCGCTCAGAAAGAATCAAAAAAATTGATTAAGGAGGTTCAGAAATGCAAGGAGTGAAATTTTACAGTATATATCTTGAATGAGGAGAGCCCTGTTGGAAGAGAAAATTTAATTTGAAGAGAAAAGGCCAAAATTGGATGTTTATGGACTCAGTTGGATTTTATTGAATGTTTAATTGAATTTATAGAGGTCTTGATTGCAAGGAAATTTGATTTTTAAGTCAATTTAGGCTTTAATTGGAAGAAATTAAAGTTCTGGGGTCAAATTATAATTTTTGAGAGTTGATTTAATTAAATCAGGGGCTTAATTGCATAAATATTGAAGTTTAATGGCCAATTAGGGACTTAATTGAAGAAATCTGAAACCGAGGACCAAATTGGAAAAGGCGCATAAATATAGGGGCTGTAATTAACGAAATCAGGGGCCAAATTGAAGAAATTGGAAGTTTATTGATCAATTGAGGGTCAAATTGCATAAATCAGAGACTAAGGACTGAAGTGAAAAACGTGGCCAACTATGGGGGCGGAGACCGAAATTGGCAGGGATGCAATTGCATTAATTCTTAAAATCAAAATTACATTTGAGGACTTAATAGAACAAAGGATAAATTGAGGGCTGCTTTGCAAATTGACGCATTTTGGCGCCTTGATGGATTTAAATGAAACGACGCGTTTTGCCTAAAACGACGTCGTTTCATATATAATAACAATAACAATAACAATAATAATAATAATAAAGAAAAAAAAAGAAGAGAAGATCGGAACGGTGTCGTTTTGAACGACATTGTTTCTCTTTCTTCCTCCCCTGGACGTGCAGCAGGGGAAGAAAGAAAAATGGTTGGTTTTTCTTCTTCAAGTGTGCTGCCTCTCTCTTGACCACATGCCTTGCCAGAAAACCGAGGGAGCCGCACCTCGCAAGCCACACCCACTGGCCGACCACCCGCCGCGCGCCATGCAGAAAACAAGGGAGCCGCATCTCGACAGCTGCACCTAAATGGTCGGCCAACCGCCACAGCCCCTGCTCCCTATGTGCAACCATAAAAAGCCCTGCCCCTTGGCTCTATAAATAGGACCTAAGAACACTGAAAGGAGAGAGGACCGAGGAGCAGAGACGGTGAAAAAACAAAAAAAACAGAGGAAAGAAAAAGACAGGGGAGAGAAAACGAAAAAAACAGGGGAAAGAAAAAGACAGGAGAGAGGACAGAAGACGAAAAAAACAGAGGAAAGAAAAACAGACGAAGAGAAGAGAGGGAAGGGAAGAAAAAGGGACTGAAGCATAGGGAGAGGAAGGAAAAGCTGGAAACGGGTAGAAAACTGGAAAAAAATAGTAACACCGCCGTACGTTCGAAACAGTAGCCGTTGTTTGGAACCGCCGTCCGTGAGCCACGACACCGCCACCGGCCTCCACCGCAGCACCACCAGCGAAGCCGACAGACCAGCGACGCACCGCCTCCTCCGCGCCATGTAATTCTTCTTCCCCCTTCATTTGTTGCGCTTTGTTTTGTTCCCTGCATGCAGAACGAATGGCGTTCGGCATGCAGGGGGGTGGGGGGAAAATAATTCCCCCCGCCAGTTTTGTTGCTGGGCCAGGCTGGTCCTAGCCCAACCCTGCCTTCTGGGCCAGGTCTGGCTCAGAAGGGAATATCACACTTTGTTGGGCCGAGATCGGCCCAATCCATTTTGGGCCGAGATCAGCCCAACACCTTTGGGGCTGAGTCCGGCCCAGTTGGTTGGGCCGGCCCGGGCCGGCCCAGCCCAATTTAATATTATATATTATATATATTATATTTTGTATTATTTATATATAGATATTTCAAAAATATGTGATTTTGTTGTAATTTTATTACTATATTTTGATCAATATCGGTTTGTATTTTTATACTGTAAAGATACAAATCCGGTATTAAAATACCCGGTTTTTCATCAAGACATAAAAAAAATAAAATAAAATAAAATAAAAATATTTTGTTTTCATGCATACGACCTAGTCTCTCCAATATATATATATAAAAATATTATAACATCATATTTTCACACAACAAAAGAAAATTTCAAAAACAATATATGTATTAGCATGCATTTTGGCTTTAATAAACAGTTTATTCAAGCCATGAGAACTAGGCCAGTATTTCAAAAATTCTAAAAAAATCTTTTTGTCTTCTTTTAGTATATGGGATTACGAATTTATACGTAAAACATATTCCTGATATTAAAGATATGTTTTTTTACATAGACGTTAGAACGGTTAGGTTTTACCCGATAAGATAAGGACCTCCTTATTGAGGAGGACTTTTCTTGAACCATCAACGGACCAACAACTAGAAATACAATAACACCTTAGCTTTTTTATCAGACAAACAAACAATGCAGTTTACCTTAGGTAAGGCGTATTTGGGGTGCTAATACCTTCCCTTTACGCAACCAGTCCCCGTGCCCGATCTCTGAGACCAGTTAGGGTTCCTAGTGACCAAAATACTAGGTGGAGACTTCCATTCCATTTTTCACTGCTAAGAGACAGAATTCCTTGTCTCCCTATATTTACCAAATATATATCCATACATTTGAGGGTGGATGATCGCCGCGACGCCGCACACGTGCGACAATGGTAAATTAGAAGGGGTTATTGAATTGCAATATCATAGCGAGTATAATAAAGTGTTTTTTATTCAAATGCTATTGGTATGACACCACTAATAGAGGAATCATAGTAGATTTCCACTATGGTCTGGTCAAATTAACTCAAAAACTAGACTCCGCAACGTAAATGATGTCTTTGTTATTGTCAAGCAATGCCAGCAAATTTATTACACATACACCCCTTCCGTTAGAAAGGATCATTCAAGAGTTGATTGGTTATCTGTTTTAAAAATAAAACCCAAGGGTCGTGTCGAGGTTGTTCAGGATGAAACGAAGAAACAAGTGTGGAAGATGATATCTTTTAAATTAATGCGTTGGTTGAACCATATCGAGTTGGTTCATCGATTGATTTAGAAAAAAAATTCAAATTTTCACATCTTCAATAATAGTCTTGTTGATGTTGATGCTAAGAAGTTATTTATTGTTCTAATATCCAGCGGACAAGTACAAATCGATGAAGATGATGATAACAATGTTATCAAAGTTGAAGATTGCGATGGAGCTGATGATGATTCAATTGAAGAATAAGAAGATAATCTTAACTAACTATTAGAACATAAAAGTGTAATGCAATTTTTTATAATCTAATATTTGTGAATGAAATTATGTATAAAAAAATATTTATTTTATAATTTTTACGTGGACTGTTGTTATTGTGTTTTATGTGCCACTTTTAATTTAAGTATTTGCAGGGAGATTAATATACAGCGAATGTAGACAAAATGTGTTTATTCTTTCAACGCACACCAGGTACTCAAATCTATGCTCTCTGTGCATTCTATCAACTCATCAATAAAATATGAGTTGTTTTTAAAACATTACATTAATCATTTTAAAAAGTTAGTGGGAAAAAATAATTGTAGTGAATATATATGGCAGTACCTATCTTAAAATAAGATGAGAAATTAATATTTTAATTGATGGAATCTTATAAACTATTAAGCACGAGTAAATAAAGTGGTCCAAAAGCTCAAAACTAAACGACAACTCTTTGCCGCAGGACTATAATTTGTAGTTTTGTCGAACATCTACAAATGCATGCACTCTTTCAACACATGAACTAGAAGACAAAATATTAGGATAACTAATTAATACTGATCTCAACAATGAAGATCATTAAACTTCTATCAAATCAATAAATTTTTAGATATCATTTTTTTGACAATTTATAAAATAGTTTTTAGTGCAAGAAAATAGGAATAATTTTTTAAAACAATTATTAAAAAATCATCATTTTATACTAGGACCGATTATGGGCTTCACAACTTGAATTTTATCTTGAATTTTATTTGTAAGGTTAATTAGTAGTTTTAATTGAAGTTATTTATAGAGTAGACTATTTTGTTTATTTTCGAGTTGTCAAGCTCACCAATTATTACACTATTAATGATTAAAACAACTGTCATTTCAAAAGAATATAGTATATTTATTTATATTTAAAAGATTTAAATTTTAAGCTAATTGATAGGATCAATTATATAACCTATAAAGCACGAGTAAAACACTTTTTTTGGATAAATCAAGCAAGACGCAAGAGCTCAAAACCTATACGACAACTCTTTGCTAAAGGACTATAATTTGTAGTTTTGTCGAAGTTCAGCACGAGTAAAACACTATTGGGATGATTGAATCGGAAGGATTCGTTGTGACCACAGGAGGTGTTGATAGATTGAATCGGTTTAAGATCACCAAGTATGAAGGTGATAATAGTTTTTATCAGCTTTCTTTTTGTCCAATATCCGAACCCTTCTGTGAATGCTCATTGGTCCCAGTAGGCGTCAACAGTGACAAGCACTTGGCTCCCAATGTCGACCCTGTTCTTGTGATGTTTGAACCAGATGCATAGAGAGCACCTAAAATGGTGTCAGAATGATATTGATCAGTAATATTATCTGCTGCAATCCAGTATGACGGAGTTCGATTGACTACTATCATGTGTTAGGCATAAATAAAGCTAAAATAAATAAGAAGCTTTTTAGCTTTGGCTTTTCCTTAGTTTTTTTTCATGGCGTTTCCATATTTATACTTCGTTTGTTGCTTGATCTTGTCACTAGAAAATCATCTAGATGCTACGATCATTGGTTGATATCATCTAAATGTTCGGAACCAAATGTCAGTTTTCATGGCTATTGTTTTTTGCATATTTTAATGGGTTTTTAGGTCCTATTGATATATTGGTCAATTAATCAATTTTAACAAATATCGGAAATTTATTAAAATCGACATATTTTGATGTCCACAAACCTTCTCCCACTCGGTTCCTTTTGCGAGAAATGAACAAGTCCTTAACCTCTCCAAATTTAATGAAGGATCTTCTTAGGGGTTGATACTGAAGCTATCAAGGAAATCTTTCAAAGTATATCTTCACAGATTCAAAACGTGGTTATGATTGGTATTGGTAGGTGAAAGCTGATCTTTTTGTGAAGGTCGGAGTCTAGGGTCTTAGATAGGGGTGGTAATATGGTGCTGAGGATAAGGGTTTGAAAGAAGTTGCTTCTGTTGGAGAGGTCTGGTACAAGCTGCTGCTGCTGGCGTGGGAAGGGCTGTTGCTGCCGTGGAAGGGGATGCTGCGGCTACAATGATTTAGTGAGTATAATGGCATCAAATAACCATCTCAATCCAAGAAATTAAGTTATTAGATGAGGTTCTAAAAATAATTTTATATTATTCTTTAACAAATGATAACAATGATAACAGGGATTGTAGTGATTATGCTCGTTCACGAATATGTTTTGAAATGATAGAGGTTGTTTTGCAGATCAGGGCAGTGGAATGAACTGGTTTTTTCCACTGGTTTTTTTTTTTTGGCAGACCGGGTTAGGAGATGATTCATCTCTAAATTATGGTTATATATCAACAAATAACTATTCAGTAGGATCCAAGTCATTAGTCGAAAAAATTATTGTTACCATATGCTACCTAATTATCATTACCAAACACAAGAAATCAACCATCTCATGCTCACCTACTTCATCATCTCATTCATCTTTAGTTACATTGATCGCGTAAGCTCTTAAGATGTAGCCAGATTATTTTTTAAAATAGTAATGTATCTACAATTTGGAATATAACTTGGATTGGTTTTGGATTCGATTATATTGCGAGCATGCATATTTTTTAGCTTGATGTTTTACATTGATTTAAGAAATAAGTTTATATTTGTTGTGTTATAGATTAACAAATTTGTGATTATTGCTCGTATTTTAGCTGCATTGATCAATAGTTTTTTTTTAGAAATTCTACGTAAGGAATTGGTTGCGTAAAGAAAATATATTAATACCCCTAACATGTCATATCTGAGATAAGCTGCATAATTGTTTATTTGTTTGTTATGGTTTGATGAAGTCTATCTCTACTGACTTTCTATGACAAGTCTACTACAATAAATGAATCCTAATTTTCTAGGTCAGGAACTTCATTTAGTAAGGTGAAATATCATCAATTGTTGTTGAGGCTTCTTTCAAGGGAAAATTGAAAATCTTTTTTTTGGTTGTCGCGTCATTCCCAAATAATATTTCAGATTAAATTCCTTGCAGTTTTTTTATCTTATATTAGAAATGAATGAATTGTATTGCTACCAATAATATTTTTGATACTGATCTCATACAGATTTTTTATCCTTATATTAAAGGTGAGTAATAGATAAATTACTATATCTAATAATATTTTTGGTATTAACTCTTTTGTAGGTTTTTTTATCCTTTATATCAAAAGTGAATAATATATGTTTTTTTTTTCCTCAAATAAGTTTTTAATATTTTTTAAATTAAGGCCAAAATCCTTTAGAATTTTACAAACTTGTTGTGAAATCCATGTAATAGTTTTTAAAACATGCTAAAGTATTGAATTTTTTTATTATAAAATTGCTCAAATATTTTTTGAGGATTTTTGGCTATATACCAAATAACTTCTTTTATTTTTTTAAAAACAAATATTATTTTTTAGATGATTTATTTGGCAAAACCCTTTTTTTTATTTATGTAAAACTACCAAAATAAGCTTAAGGATGTGTTTTCTAAACACACCTTTAAGCCAAAAATTCCTTTATCAAAAAGGTTGAAAACCAAAGAGGGCCTTGCACATCTAACTCGAATTTGACAAAATCGGGTTGACCTGAAATCTTTAATTCGACCATAAATCAATCCGAAGATCACTAGTTTGACCCGAAAAAACAAACCAAAACTCAAAACAGATTAAACTTGCAAAAAACATAAAAACACAAGTTTTTTGTTTGTAAAAAATGAATCAAAAGCTCAAAAACTTAAGAACAAAAAGAACATTCAAAGCAAACACAACAATGTGAATTTCAAATCTGACCATATACAACGAAATCAAAGGTATAGGCATGATGAGAATCATTCACTGAATCATAATCAAGCTTCCAACATCAACAATTATCACTTAATAATTATGTTTCAGTGTAAAAACAAAGCTTTAGGATTAAAATAGTTATTGAAGCAAACTACTATAGATTATTAATTAATCAAGTCTCCTGAAGTGTCTAGTGCAAAGAAATGGACCAAAACTGTTTTAGAATACTTGGACATGTAATCTCATTTTAGCTTGACAACTTGAATTTGATTTTAAAGATTTAATTAGTAGTTTTAATTGAAGTTATCCATAGAGTAGACTATTTGTGTGGGTTTTGTTCAATTTTATATATGGTGTTTATTTTCAAGTTGTCAAGTTCACCATTTATTACACGATAAATGAATACAATGATAGTCGTTTCAAAAAAGTATAGTTTATTTATTTAAATTTAAGATATTTAAAATTTTAAGTTCATTGATGTAAAACACTTTTGTGGGATAAATCAAGTAAGCAAGAGGCAAGAGCTCAAAACCTACACGACAACTCTTTGCTAAAGGACTATAATTTCTAGTTTTGTCGGAAATCAGCACGAGTAAAACACTATAATTTATATTTTTGTGGATATTTTTAATTAATTCTAACAAATAATCCATATGCTTGCTCCATATAAATATATGCTCTCCATGCGTTGTTTCAACACAAGATCAACAAGACACATATTGAGATAACTAATACTCATATTCAACAAATATGAAGATCACTGAAGTTCTTGGGCTCTCGTTCCTTCTCTTTGCCTTCATAGGAACTTCATTTCCTGAGGCCGTTCATGCCAAAGATGCTGCAGCAGTGCTCGATGTCTTCGGTCATGAGGTGCAAGCTGGTGCTCGTTATTTAATCGTAGCCCCCTCGACTGACAATACAACAACTCTTGCAGTCACTATCAATGGCCAGGTCTTATGCAATTCAGATGTTATACTTTCCACATTGAACGAGAGCCTCCCAATAACATTTTCACCAGTTATACAATCCACCGATAGTGTCATCCGCGAAGGAACTCATCTAAATGTGAACTTTGCAGGGCCAAGTGCCATGTGCGCAATGGCAGGCGTGACACCCATGTGGAAAATCCGATTCAGTACAACACTGAAAGGATACATTGTGACCACTGGAGGTGTTGATAGATTGAATCGGTTTGAGATCACCAAGTATGAAGGTGATAATAGTTTTTATCAGCTTTCTTTTTGTCCAATGTCCGAACCCTTCTGTGAATGCTCATGCATCCCAGTTGGCGTCAACGGTGACAAGAACTTGGTTCCTGGTGCCGGCCCTCTTCTTGTTATGTTTGAACCAGATGAATAGAGAGCACCAAAAATCGAGAATAAAATGGTGTCAGAATGATATTGAGGGAAGTCGATTGCCTATTATCATGTTTGAACCAGAACTATTATCTACTGCAATCCTGTATGAAGGATCTCGACTGCCTACTATCATGTGGTGGGCATAAATAAATCTTAAATAAATAAGAAGCTTTTTAGCTTTGGCTTTTCCTTAATTTTCATGTTGTCTCCATACACACGCGCACTCTTCGTTTGTTGCTTGATATTGTTACAGATTAGAATCCATTACAAAGAAGAAAAAAGAGTTTTACTATGTTAGCGCGTTAATACCAAGTTAAGAATAACAAGAGACCTAGCCAATTAGTTAGCCAACCTTTCCTATTTATACATATAAGACAATGTATAATAAATAGTTAATGTAGAGATTAGAACACAAGAATAATAAACCTTTCCTGAATATATACAAGCCTATAATATGTAATATCCTAATATCCTATAATTTGTTAAATATCGACTCCCAATAGATATCCATGTCAATAGAAAACCTTGTGCAACTTGATTGAAGAGTATATATTAGGGTTCTTTAAATTGAATCTTCAAATTTTTTTGGAAAAAAAACTTACTCATTATGGATAGTTCATATATTATGTGAATCTTCTCAACTGCAATACATGTAGAAAACTATTTAATCAGCAAGAGTAAAACAAGTTTTTGGGGATGGCTAAGTAAGCAAAGTGGTCCCGAAACTTTTAACCTATACAAATATTATTTATGTTGTAGTCAGCATGCACAAGTTTGAATTAATATTAGGTACCTATCTTAAAATCCTTTCTCACTATATATATAGCAGTACCTATCTTAAAATAAGATGAGAAATATTTATTATTTTCTTCGAAAATGAGATGAGGAAATATTTGAATTGATGGAATCTTATAAACTATTAAGCACGAGTAAATAAAGTGGTCCAAAAGCTCAAAACCTAAACGACAACTCTTTGCCGCAGGCCTATAATTTGTAGTTTTGTCGACCAACAGGTGCACGTATAAATATTTGAATAATCCAAATGTTTGCACTCTTTCAACACATGAACTAGAAGACAAAATATTAGGATAACTAATTAATACTGATCTCTGTTAAGTGTGGACACAATCTGGTGGTGGTGGCAGTCATGTCAAGCATGACTGCTGTCAAACATGGCTGCATGGTAAGAGTCAATGGTGGGTGCCTAAACAAAGAAAACGGTGGCCACCATAATTGACTACATAAAGAAGATTGTCTCCCATATCAGCTATAAATAGAGGGTGCTATTGAGAGCTGAGATGTGAGACGTAGAAGAGAGAACAGATTGAGAACAAGAGAGAAACACAGAGAGAGAGCTAGGGAGAGTTGAGTTGAGTTGAGAAGATTTTTCTCCTCCTCCTTGTTTTGTTGTTTGTATTGTTTCTAAACTTGATTAATACAAACCAGTAGCTCCGTGGAGTAGGCAAGTTGCCGAACCACGTAAATTTGTGTGTGTTTGATTGCTTGAATGACCCAACAACTGGTATCAGAGCTTGTTCTTGAAAAAGAGGGTGTTTGATCCAAACTCAAAAATCAAAGTTCTCAAAACGTGTTTTTGAACATACCATCGTGTAGAGCAAGAGGAGACGAATTCACTGGTGAACACCCGGCGAAGAACCGACGTCCTGCATGCCCGCACGCGCCCACACGCGCCGACGAAGCCACTGCCTACGCGCGCCCACGCGCAGCACGCTCTCCACGCGTCGTCTCTACCCGGATACCTGCATCTGAACCGGGTTGACCCGCCACGTCATCCGCCACGCAAGCAAAACAGTACAGTCTCCTGCCACGTCACCTGCCACCTCAGCAAGTCAACTGCCACGTCATCCGACCAGTCAGCAGCCACGTCAGACACTGCCACGTCAGCACGGGACGCGCGTGCAGTTGCCACGTCAGCAAAAGTGGGTACCAGTGGGCCTACGTGGAAGCCACGTCATCTTGCCACGTCATCAAATGTGGGTTTTGATCCAGTGCTTCGCAGACGCTATTCTGGGCTGACACGCGGCTTCATCTGCACCGTCCGTTGATCCAAAACTTTGACTGTTAAGATCTGAGCCATCCGAAGTCCGATTGGGGTGATCTCAGTGTCGTTTCCAATATTTTTGGCCATTCCGGACACATCTGTAAGGTCAGATTTGACAAATTCAAATCGGAGATACAGTAAAAATGGCAGATGAAATAAAGGCTGCGGGAATTGAAAAATTTGATGGATCAGATTTTGGATATTGGAAAATGCAAATTGAAGACTATTTATATGGGAAGAAACTTCATCTTCCTCTCTTGGGGAGCAAACCGGAGAATATGCCAGAAGAAGATTGGTTGCTTCTTGATAGACAAGTTTTGGGTATTATCCGGTTATCCTTATCAAGAAGAGTTGCTCACAATGTTACGAAAGAAAGATCCACTGCAAGACTAATGGAAGCCTTGTCTGGGATGTATGAAAAGCCCTCGGCAAACAATAAAGTGCACTTGATGAAGAAGTTGTTCAACTTGAAAATGACAGAAGGCACCTCCGTCACGCAACATCTCAACAACTTTAATACCATCACAAATCAATTGTCATCTGTAGAGATTGAGTTTGATGATGAGATCCGTGCACTCATTTTGCTAGCTTCACTTCCAAGCAGTTGGGAAGGTATGAGGACAGCCGTGAGCAATTCAGCTGGAAAATCCAAACTGAAATATGATGACATCCGAGACTTGATTTTAGCTGAAGAAGTTTGAAGGAAAGACTCAGGTGAAAGTTCAAGTTCAGGATCAGCTCTCAACATTAACACTCGAGGGAGGAGACAGGATAGAGGCTTATCCAGAGGCAGATCCAAATCAAGATACAGAAGTAAAAGCAAGTCCGGACCCAGAAAGCAGGCTGAATGTTGGAATTGTGGCAAACCTGGTCATTTCATGAGGAATTGCACAAAACCGAAAAAACCTGAAGCTGACTCTGCAAACGCTACCACAGATGAGGTGCAAGACGCTTTGATTCTTGCTGTACAAAGTCCGATTGATGATTGGATTCTTGATTCTGGTGCTTCATTCCACTGTACACCACACCATGAGATGATGCAAAACTATGTTGCTGGAGATCACGGTGTAGTCTATCTAGCCGATGGACAACCAATGAAGATTGTTGGTATAGGAGAAGTGCATATCAAGACAATGAATGGATCTACATGGAACTTGCAAAATGTAAGGCATGTTCCTGGACTCAAGAAAAAGTTGATCTCAGTCGGACAACTTGATGAGAGTGGTCATTCAATCCTCTTTTCTGGAGGTATGTGGAAGGTATCAAAGGGAGCAATGGTTTTGGCTCGTGGAAAGAAAACCGGCACCCTGTATATGACCACAAGATGTGAAGATATTATTGCCTCTACTGAAGTAGAAAATCAAGCACAGTTATGGCACTGTAGACTCGGCCATATGAGTCAAAAAGGGATGAAGATACTTCAGTCGAAGGGAAAACTGCCAGAGCTTAAAAATGTTGATCTAGACATTTGTGAAAGCTGTGTTCTTGGAAAACAGAAGAAGCTCAGTTTCTTAAAGGTTGGCAGGGCCTTAAGACCAAGAAAGCTAGAACTGGTGCACACAGATTTATGGGGACCTTCTCCAGTGGCATCTCTTGGAGGTTCTCGGTATTACGTAACTTTCATTGATGATTTCAGCAGAAAGGTATGGGTCTACTTTCTGAAAAATAAATCTGATGTGTTCGAAACATTCAAGAAGTGGAAGGCTATGGTTGAGAATGAATCAGGTTTGAAGTTGAAATGCTTAAGATCTGATAATGGAGGAGAATACATTGATGGAGGTTTCAAGGAGTATTGTGCTGTTAATGGTATCAGAATGGAAAAGACCATTCCAGGCACACCACAACAGAATGGCATTGCTGAAAGAATGAACCGGACCATCAATGAACGAGCTAGAAGCATGAGGTTGCATTCAGGGCTACCTCAAACATTCTGGGCTGACGCAGTTCATACTGCAGTTTACTTGATCAACCGTGGACCATCAGTTCCTTTGGAGTTCAGATTGCCTGAGGAAGTATGGAGAGGAAAAGAGGTACAAATCTCTCATTTAAAGGTCTTTGGGTGTGTTTCCTATGTGCATATAGATTCTGATGCACGCAACAAGCTAGATGCCAAATCCAAGAAATGTTTCTTCATTGGCTATGGAGATGAAGAATTTGGATTTCGGTTTTGGGATGATCAGAACAGAAAGATTATCAGAAGCAGGAACGTGATCTTCAATGAGAAAGTTTTGTACAAAGACAGATCAAGTGCAGAAACAGATATGACTGATTCAGATACAAGTCCACAAAAATCTGAATTCATCAGATTAGAAGGGCTTCCTGATGTTACCGAGCATAACAAAACTCAAGAGTCTTTACAAGAAGATTCAAGCACATCTGTACCCACCACTACACAAGACGATGCAGAGCCAAGTGAACCAATTGTTTATGTTCGCAGGTCTTCAAGGACTATAAAGCCCCCACAACGGTTCACACTTCTACTGAATTATATTTTATTGACAGATGGTGGTGAGCCGCTAAGTTATGAAGAATCCTTACAAGATGGAAACTCAAGCAAGTGGGAGTTAGCCATGAAGGATGAGATGAGTTCGTTGCTGAAGAACAAGACCTGGGAGCTGACCACACTACCTGAAGGAAAGAAGGCTTTGCAAAACAAGTGGGTCTACAGAGTAAAGACTGAGCATGACGGAAGCAAACGGTTCAAGGCAAGACTTGTTGTAAAAGGGTTTCAACAAAAGAAAGGGATTGACTACTCTGAGATATTTTCTCCAGTTGTGAAGCTCACAACAATCAGAGTTGTTCTGGGGATAGTAGCGGCAGAGAATTTACATCTTGAACAATTAGATGTAAAAACAGCTTTTCTTCATGGAGAATTGGAGGAAGACATTTACATGCAACAACCAGAGGGGTTTGAAATACCAGGAAAGGAGAACCAAGTCTGCAAGCTAAAGAAAAGCCTATACGGTTTGAAGCAAGCTCCAAGACAGTGGTACAAGAAGTTTGACAACTTCATGTGTAGTTCGGGATACACAAGATGCCAGGCTGATCACTGTTGCTATGTCAAACATTTTGACAACTCCTACATCATTCTACTATTATATGTGGATGATATGTTGATTGCAGGATCCAACATTGAGGAGATTGACAAGCTGAAACAACAATTGTCAAAACAGTTTGAAATGAAGGATCTGGGAGCTGCTAAACAAATACTGGGCATGAGAATCATCAGAGATCAAGACAAAGGCATACTAAAGCTTTCACAAACAGAGTATGTCAAGAAGGTTCTCAGCAGGTTTAGTATGGATAATGCTAAACCAGTAAGTACACCTCTGGGGAATCATTTCAAGCTCAACAAAGACCAGTCACCAAAAACTGAGCTAGAAAGTGGATACATGGATAAGATTCCATACGCCTCAGCTATCGGCTCTTTGATGTATGCTATGGTCTGTACCAGACCAGACATTGCCCATGCAGTGGGAGTTGTAAGCCGATATATGAGCAATCTTGGAAAGCAACATTGGGAGGCGGTGAAATGGATCATGAGATACTTAAAAGGTTCATCAGAGACATGTCTTACTTTCACAGCTGGTGGTTTGAAACTTGAAGGTTTTGTAGACGCTGATCTAGCAGGAGATGTTGATAGCAGAAAGAGCACTACAGGATATGTATATACTCTAGGAGGGACTGCTGTTTCCTGGAGTTCTACCTTGCAAAAGATCGTCGCTCTTTCAACAACAGAAGCTGAATATGTTGCAGTCTCAGAATCTGCAAAAGAGATCGTATGGCTGCAGAGTTTTCTGAAAGAATTGGGCAAGATGAAGGAAAAGGGTACTTTGTACAGCGACAGTCAGAGTGCAATCTTCCTTGCCAAGAATCCAGCATTTCACTCCAGGACGAAGCATATTCAGATCAAATATCACTTCATCCGACAATTGCTAGACGAGGAGCAACTAATGCTAGAAAAGATCTGCGGAAGCAAGAATCCAGCTGACATGTTAACCAAAGGAGTTACTCTTGATAAACTGAAGCTGTGTAAAGCTTCAGTTGGTCTCAGAAATTAAAAGACAGATCTAGCACCATTTGTGTCCAAGTGGGAGATTGTTAAGTGTGGACACAATCTGGTGGTGGTGGCAGCCATGTCAAGCATGACTGCTGTCAAACATGGCTGCATGGTAAGAGTCAATGGTGGGTGCCTAAACAAAGAAAACGGTGGCCACCATAATTGACTACATAAAGAAGATTGTCTCCCATATCAGCTATAAATAGAGGGTGCTATTGAGAGCTGAGATGTGAGACGTAGAAGAGAGAACAGATTGAGAACAAGAGAGAAACACAGAGAGAGAGCTAGGGAGAGTTGAGTTGAGTTGAGAAGATTTTTCTCCTCCTCCTTGTTTTGTTGTTTGTATTGTTTCTAAACTTGATTAATACAAACCAGTAGCTCCGTGGAGTAGGCAAGTTGCCGAACCACGTAAATTTGTGTGTGTTTGATTGCTTGAATGACCCAACAATCTCAACAATGAAGATCACTAAACTTCTATCAAAACAATAAATTTTTAAATGTCGTATAGTTTTTAGTGCAAGAAAATAAGAATATATTTTTTTGACAATTTATAAAAAAATCTTCATTTTATACTAGGACATGTAATCTCATTTTAAATGACCGATTCCAAGCTTCACAACTTGAATTTTATTTGGAAGGTTTAATTAGTAGTTTTAATTGAAGTTATTTATAGAATAGACTCTTTCGTTTATTTTCGAGTTGTCAAGCTCACCAATTATTACACACGATTAATGATTAAAACAATTGTCGTTTCAAAAGAATATAGTTTATTTAATAAATTTAATTTTTTTAAGTTCATGGATCAGATCAATTATAACATTTTAAGCAAGTGGTGCCAGCGAGAAGAGCTCAAAATCTATACAACTCCTTGCCATGGGACTATAATTTCTACTCAGCACGAGTAAAACACTATTGTGGGATAAATCAAGTCAGCAAGAGGCAAGAGCTCAAAACCTACACGACAACTCTTTGCTAAATGACTATAATTTGTAGTTTTGTCGAAGGTCGGCACGAGTAAAACACTATAATTTATATTTTTGTGGAATTTTTTAATTAATTCTAACAAATAATCCATATGTTTGCTCCATATAAATATATGCTCTCCATGCGTTGTTTCGACACAAGATCAACAAGACACAATATTGAGATAACTAATACTCATATTCAACAACTATGAAGATCACTAAAGTTCTAGGGCTCTCTTTCCTTCTCTTTGCCTTCATAGGAACTTCATTTCCAGAGGCAGTTCATGCCAAAGATGCTGCAGCAGTGCTCGATGTCTTCGGTCATGAGGTGCAAGCTGGTGCTCGTTATTTAATCGTAGCCCCCTCGACTGACAATACAACAACTCTTGCGGTCACTGCGACTGGCAAGATCATATGCAATTCAGATGTTATACTTTCCACTTTGAACGAGAGCCTCCCAATAACATTTTCACCTGCTATAAAATCCAACGATGGTGTCATCCGTGAAGGCTCTTATCTAAATGTGAACTTTGATGCACCCTCATGTAGGATGGGGGGCGTGACAACGATGTGGATGATTGAATCGGAAGGATTGATTGTGACCACTGGAGGTGTTGATAGATTGAATCGGTTTAAGATCACCAAGTATGAAGGTGATAATAGTTTTTATCAGCTTTCTTTTTGTCCAATGTCCGAACCCTTCTGTGAATGCTCATGCGTCCCAGTC
This sequence comes from Populus nigra, assembly GCF_951802175.1. Taxonomy (NCBI): domain Eukaryota; kingdom Viridiplantae; phylum Streptophyta; class Magnoliopsida; order Malpighiales; family Salicaceae; genus Populus; species Populus nigra. Next base: position 21,437,556 of record NC_084857.1, on the reverse strand, counting down.
GGCGTCAACAGTGACGAGCACTTGGCTCCCAATGTCGGCCCTCTTCTTGTGATGTTCGAACCAGATGCGTATTGATATTATCTACTGCAATTCTGTATGAGGGAGTACGAGTGCCTACTATCATGTATTGGGCATAAATAAAACTAAAATAAATAAGAAGCCTTTTAGCTTTGGCTTTTCCTTAGTTTTCATGGCGTCTCACTAAAGAATATGATTCACCGCTAATTTTTTATTTCTCAAGTGTGACTGGTCAATTAATCAATTTTAACCAATATCTGAAATTTATTAAAATCGACATATTTTGATGTACACAAACCTTCTCCCACTCGGTTCCTTTTGCGAGAAATGAACAAGTCCTTAACCTCTCCAAATTTAATGAAGGATCTTCTTAGGGGTTGATACTGAAGCTAGCAAGGAAATCTTTCAAAGCATATCTTCACAGATTCAAAACATGGTTTGGATTGGTGTTGGTAGGTGAAAGGTGATCTTTTTGTGAAGGTCAGAGTCTAGGGTCTTAGATAGGGGTGGTAATATGGTGGTGATGAGGTTAATGGCTTGAAAGAAGTTGCTGCTGTAGTTTCAAAGAAGTTGCTGCTGATGGCGTGGAAGGGGCTGTTTCTGCCGTGGAAGGGGATGCTGCAGCAACAATGATTTAAGTGAGTACAGAGAAGCATCTCAACTCAAAAGGTTAAGATGTTAGATAAGGTTTAAGAATAATTTTATATTACTCTTTAATACATCCTCTAAAATAAAAATTCTTTGGACTTAAAACTTGTATAAATTCATACTACTTTTTGTGTTATTTTTTATCAAATAAAAAAAAGATGATGAGATTCGAACTCATAATCACTTAAGTAGATTAGTGGTAGGATCCGTTAGTCTTGTTTTGCAGACTGGGTCAGGAGATGGCTCACCTCTAAATTATGGTTTATATATCAACAAATAACTAGTCAGTAGTATTCCAGTCATCAGTCGAGAAAAATATTTTTACCATCTACTACCTAATTGTCATTAATAAAACAAGAAATAATCCATCTCAAGCTCACCTGCTTCATCATCTCTGACCTTAACATCTTTGGTTCCTTTGATCGCATAAGCTCTTATGATGTAGCCTGATTAATGTTTTGAAACAGTAATGCATTTACATTTTGGAATATAATTTGGATTGGATTTGGATTCGATTCTATTCCGAGTATGATTATTTTTTGGCTCGATGTTTTACATGGATTCAAGAAATAGGTTTATATTTGATGTGTTATAGGTTGACAAATATGTGATTATTGCTCGTATTTTTAGGTGCATTGATCAATGGCATGAACTTGATTCCTGAAAAATGTTAGATTTTTATTAAATTTGATTATTATTATTGTCGTAGCCTCCTCACGAGAGCAATGTCACAACGAAAATTCTCGGGCAGTGTCTTTTGGAATGGTCTTTGGTTTGTTTGGGAAGTCATCACCTAGTATTATAGCTACTAGGAAATCTAACTAGTTTATTTTAAGAGATTTTAGGTAAGAGACTTGTTGTGTAAATGAAAGATATTAACACTCCTAATGCGCCTTAGCTGAGATAAGGTGCATCATTTTTATTTGTTTGCTAATGTCTAATGAAGTCTATCTCTACTAACTTACTATGACGGGTCTGCTATGATGAACAAATCCTAATTTTCTAAGTCAACAATTTGGTCTCGCAAGGTGAAATATCCTCAATTATTGCTGAGGCTTCTTTCAAGGGAAAAATAAAATTATGTTTTTCGGTTGCCGCATCATTCCTAATAATATTTCAAATAAAATTATTTCTAGATTTTATCCTTATATTAGAAGTAAATGAGTTGTATTATTCATAATAATATGTTGGATATTAACCTCATATAAGTTTCTTATCTTTATATTAAAGTGAGTAATAAAATTATTATCCCTAATAATATTTGGAATATTAACCCCTTTTATATTTTTTTTCCTTTATTAAAAGTTATTAATATTATTATCCCTAATAACAACCCCCTAACGGTATTTTTTTATCCTTATATTAAAAGTAAATAATATGTTCTTACCAAAAAAATTAAAAATATTTTTAAAGATAAATCGAAATTCATTGGAATTTTATGCACTTGTTGTCAAATCTAATGCAATATATTTTTTTAAACAATGCCAAAAGTGTTTAAAAGTTTCTTTAAAAAGATGCTCAAAATAAATTTAGTATTTTTGGTCATATACAAAAAAAGAATTACATATTTTTAGGTTTTAGAAAGAAGAGGTTTGATTAGTAATCCTGTGGAGGATAGTTGATGATATCAACAAATTGGTATTAGCATTTTTTAAGGAATTGTCTTTCAACATTAACATATGATATTGGTCGGAAAATGTTAATGAATCCAGAAAGGATAATACCAGAAGTATTAAAAATGGAATCAGATGAAAAATTGTAAAGAATATGATAGCATGTAGCCTTGAATATATATGGTTTGATTACTAATGTTGTCGCACGTCAGAAAATCCGCGCGGCGTCGGCTGGCGATTTTTCGTTATGTTGATTTGATTGGTTCGTTGGGAGTCGCCACCTAGTAATTTATTGAAGGCTACTAGGAAACCCAGGTACTGATCTTATCAGAGATTCGCGGGTAAGGAACTGGTTGTGGTTAGAGAAGGTATTAGCACCCCTAACGCACCCTACCTGAGGTAAGCTGCTTCGTGGACGTGATGTGTTAAAAGAAGTTTTAAAAATTCTGTTCTTTCATCGAATTTTAGAAATACGACTTACATGTAAGTTCATAATTCTTTATCCGCGAAGAAATCAAAATATTAAATTCTTCTTTATTCTTGCAATTTTATCATAGAAAAAAAAACATTCATAAATAAAATTCAAATCACACATTCACTATACTTTTCTTTTTTTCTTTTCTTTTCCTTCTTTTTTGGTACATCCACATTACAAATTAAAAAAATTCAACACTAAACAAAAATTACATTACATAATTTAAAAATTACAAAATGGTCCCTAAAACTCCAGAAATTACAAAGGAACCACTTCTGGAATCGCAGCAACAGTGCTGGAACAGTGGCACTGGCGGCGCGTGGCTTCACGCGCCGCCGCTGATGCCGGAAACGGGTGGATCTGCCCTGCTTTCTCCTACTCTGCCCTTCCCTGCCGGAAGTGAGAGACACCACTACCTGCAAAACACGAAAAAAAACACAAGCAACGGTCTGTTTTGCTTCACTGCAGATCTGATTCCTTCGGGTCTGTCACGGGTGGATCTGCTTCACTGCAGATCGGTATCCGCCGTTCATCCTCCTCTCCGTTCCATGCGTTGCGCGGCAAGGGAGAACAGATGAGGGAGATAGCTGGTCTGTCGGCTGTGGGCAGAAGCTGCCGCTGCTGGAGGTCGGCTGCAGGCTGAAGATGAGAAGAAAAAGGGGGACGAAGCCGTGTCTTTCCTTCTTTGTAAAAGCTTGGGGTCGCCGGCTGGTCTGTTTTGCTGAGAGTGAGAGGGTGATGTTTTTTATTGCTGGGGAAGTCAGCCGAGAGAGGGGGGAAATGGAGGAGAATAGGGAAGACTGAAAATGGCAGGGGGAGGGACGTGGGGCTGGCCCCAGTTTGGGAGAAGAAGCTCCCGATTCAAAACCTCAAGGCCGGGGTCTCCCTTCAATTTTTTTGGATGGAGGCAGTCGGTTGTCTCTTGGAGGAGAAGGGGCTGCTGCTGGGTTGTTTGAGAGAGAACCGGCTGAGGGAAGAAATGGCCGAGAGAGCAAGAAGAAGAAGCAAGGTGCTGGGAGGCAGGGGAGTGAGCGGCCGATAGAGGGGAAGGTTCCAGCGGCGGTTTTGAAAGGAAAATGGAGTGGGAGCAGAATGGCTGCTCTGGTTTGGTTTCAAAGAGGGGGAAAATCTGTTTTGGCCGGCTGCTGTGGTTTGTTGCCAAGGGAAGGGGAGATGGTGCAACCGGCTGTTTGGGCGTGTGTGGGGGCGCTGGTTCTGGCCAAAAAACCAGAGGAAAGGGAGGGGGGCGGCGCTCCCTTGAAAAAGGATGGGTTTAGGGTTAGGTTTTTTTGTATTTTTTCTGATGTTGTCAAAATTGCCCCCCCTTTGTTTGAGTTGTGGACCAGTATTTATAGGTAAAATGTTGCATGGATCTCAAAATTGGTCCCTCAACTTTCTTTTTTTTTTTTTGTAAAATTTGATTTTTCTTAATTTTTTTGTATTTTTTGAAAACGAGCAATATCAACGTCGACTCAATGAAGAAAATCAATGATTTTAAAAATAACGCGTTAAAAGTTGAACGCGTTCCAAATGTCTTTGAAAATTTAAATTCTTTTAAGACGATGCTAAAAATGCTAAAAACGATGCAAATGTATTAAAAATGTATTTTTTGGATTTTCAATGTTTTTCGCTATTTTTGGATTTTTCTGAAAATTTATCAAAACATGGGTCAAAAATTGGGTAGCAACAGATGCCCCCTCTTTACAATGCTTACGAAGCAAAACTCCTCAATGTTTCGCATAGTAAGCTTTGTAAAGAAAAACTCTAAATGTTTCGTTTTTTTTCTTCTTCTTCTTTCTTTCTTTCTCTCTTTTTTTATCTTGAGATCCCATCTGGCGATCTCCTTTTCCAAAACCAAAGAATGTGTGTAGCTCAGTCAACCTGAAATCCCATCTGGCGATTTCCTTTAACCAAAGCTACATGAGATCCCATCTGGCGACCTCATTAAACCAAAACAAAGAATAAGTGTGTAACTCGGTCAACCTGAAATCCCATCTGGCGATTCCCTTTAACCAAAGCTACATGAGATCCCATCTGGCGACCTCATTAAATCAAGACTAAAAATGTGTAAAAAGTGGTCTCATTGTAATGGGTGACCTACCCAGGTGGAAAGAATGTAAAAAACAGTCTCATTATGATGGGTGACCTACCCAAATGGAAAGAAGGGAAGAGTGGTCTCATTCTTATGGGTGACCTACCCAGGGGAAGAATGGCCTCATTATAAGGGGTGACCTACCCAAGTAAAAAAAAAGATGGAGAATGGTCTCATTCTAATGAGTGACCTACCCAGAAAAAAAAATGATGGTCTCATTATGATGGGTGACCTACCCAAGTGGAAAAGGAAAGAGTGGTCTCATTCTTATGGGTGACCTACCCAGGGGGAAGAATGGCCTCATTCTTATGGGTGACCTACCCAAGTAAAAAAAATGGAGAATGGTCTCATTCTAATGGGTGACCTACCCAGAAAAAATGGTCTCATTGTGATGGGTGACCTACCCAAGTGGAAAAGGGGAAGAGTGGTCTCATTCTTATGGGTGACCTACCCAGGGGGAAGAATGGCCTCATTATTATGGGTGACCGACCCAAGTAAAAAAAAATGGAGAATGGTCTCATTCTAATAGGTGACCTACCCAGAAAAAAATGATGGTCTCATTATGATGGGTGACCTACCCAAGTGGAAAGAATGTGAAAAACGGTCTCATTATGATGGGTGACCTACCCAAATGGAAAGGATGTGAAGTGCGGTCTCATTATAATGGGTGACCTACCCAGATGGAAGATAGAAAAAATATGGAGTGGTCTCATTGTTATGGGTGACCTACCCAAATGGAAAGAATGTGATGTGCGGTCTCATTATAATGGGTGACCTACCCAGGTGGAGGATAGAAAAAATATGAAGTAGTCTCATTGTAATGGGTGACCTACCCAGGTGGAAGATAGAAAAAAAATGTGAAGTGGTCGCGTTATAATGGGTGACCTACCCAGGTGGAAGATAGAAAAAATGTGAAGTGGTCGTGTTATAATGGGTGACCTACCCAAATGGAAGATGGTGGTCTCATTGTGATGGGTGACCTATCCAGAAAAAAATGATGTTTTTTTTTTCAATTTTTTCAAAAAAAATGGTCTCATTGTTACGGGTGACCTACCCAAAGATAGAATGTGACTTACCTGGCAAAAAGACTTGGTTGGAGCAGTCCTGACAGGACAAGGCTGATAAACGGCGCTTCCTGATTGCAAGGTTTACTTGAAGACTCCTCTTGATGATGGGGTTAATCTCCTCGTTTCTTTGAGATTCTCCTACTGGCATGGTTCATCTCATTCTCTTCTCGTTCCAGGATCTAAACCGATTCTTTCATCATCAACTCAATGATTCTTTCTTTGTCCACAACCTTGCTGGACTTCATTGAGGATCTTTCTGTAACAAATCACAAGTATGTGCAATGCTTTGAGGTTAGATGACATGCATGCATCCTTACCTGATGTGAAATATAGGTCCCCCCTTTTGATGATCCATCGTCATAGGGTGCTTTTGTTTGCTAACCAAGGCCTTCTTTGGTTTTCCCATGTACTGGCTCATTCGTATGCTAGCCTTCCACTCACATGTAAGTGCAGTGCCCATCTCGGGCTATCTACGACGATTACTGCTCTTGTTGTTTATCAAGCTTGACTCTGCCCCCAAGTGTGGTGTTGCTTGATTCATCATGAAGGATTTTATCTCCTTTGGATTCTTCTGAGAATTATCCTCTGATTGGTTGTGTGCATCATGCCAACCCATCAAGATTGTTAATCAGTCATGAACTTGCCTCCAGTTGAAACATACCCTTCAAGTATATGTTATCATCAACCTTCTTGGAAACTATCAAGTCATCTGGGCATGCATCTCATAGCTTGCAGTAAAAGGCTCATCGTTGTAAGCTCAATGTTCTTCTCCATGGATTCTTCTCAGCTTGTCAAATCAGATCATGAAAGGAAATGTGTTGGCATCATCAATGATGTTCATCACCCATATTCATGCGGTGAAGTGTACATTTGAGCTTCAAAGCAGATGGTCCCACAGTCAGTCTTGGTGGGTGCATCTTTCCAACATTCATTCAAATGCAACTATGCGATAACATCATTCAAAAGTCATAGCCATATTGGAGATGATAAACCAAGATGAAAATATAAAAATATCCTTCAAATGCAGCGTTGCTCATCAATTGCTGCTAAAATTCACTATATCACAGACTGTTTTTGAACAATATTGCCCCCTGCAATGATTTGAATGCCCGTTCTGCTGATTAGCTTTCTTTAAACACCATTGTCCTCAGTGCATTGATTCATCATTTGATCATCTTTCATTGCCCCCAGCTGATCTGAATACTATTTGTTTTCCTTCTCTGGATCCACTGTATTGCTCCAAGGTGGTCAACTTTTTAAGGAGTCTCGAGAAGTGTTGATGTCATTTCTATCAAGGATTTTGCAAACTCAATCGATGTTTTTGTTTGACAACATTTCTTGTTTTGGAATCAAATCTCATATTTCAAAGATCATGTCTATTCATGTCTAATTATTGAAATGAAATCAAAGAGATATCAGTTTTGGAAAAGATCTTTTGAAAAACAAGCTTTTTGGTCAAAGACCCAACACACACTATTCAATATAGTCCTTTGATTGTCTTGTATTTTGAAAACAGAAATAACCCTTTGTAAGATTAAAATGACTTTTTTCATGGTTCTTTGTATCAGTTTTAATCTTTGATCTTGGGTATATCTTTTGAGGGTATGTGATGAGGTGACCTTCTATTAATTTCAAAGAAAACTGGTGACTCAAAGTCAAAACTTGAGGATTCATCAAGAAAGATTGTTTTCCTTTTTTAGAACCAATTTTATCAGTATACATAATAACCAGTAGCTTAATTCATGAAGCCACGACTCTTATGGAAAAGCTCTTCAAGTTTTGAAAGCGCCATTTATCGGTTCAGATTGCTTACTTGATCAAAAAGGGCTTTTAAAAGCACGTAATGCAGGCTATGGTTCATGGCTTATGAAAGAAAGGAAAATTCAGGCTCAAAAGGTGTTTGAGGGTTTCAAAGACTTAGGATCAACATTAACTATTCATCAATTCTCTTTCTCTTGTTGTCATAGTAGAGAAAGTGACATATAACCTTGTTATTCTCAAATATCAGAATTCTCTTAACATAGGTCATAACCAAATCCAACTTTTCTTTGATGAATAACCAATCTCAATCATCTGATAACTTCAGGGCTTTATCATGGATGCCAAAGGTCATGGCTTTCACATAGCATTTCTCATAGTTTTCTAACATGCCCCCAGTCTAGGTCTTCTTTCTTTTAACTCACTCTCAAACGTTGAACTTTTGTTCTAAGCCTTCTCTTTCACTTTTGTCTTCTCTTATTTGCCCCCCAGTGTGGGGTGTGATCCTAGTCTGGGTTTTCTTGAAAAAAATATTCTATCAGGCTCAAATGGGGACCGCAAGGGATAATATTTTAAGAAATGTGAAAGGATAACAAAGATGGCCTTTTCTCATTTCAAGTAAGGTCGGTTAGAATCGATAAATTTTGACCTCATCCAATGTAATGATTTGGACTTGTAAGCATCATGATTCATAGTCCATGACTACTGAATCCACTACATGTCATTATGCATACTTAAAATTTAGCTACATGATGTGTGGCTCAGTTTCAAGAGGTATGAGTTCAAAATTGTTTGGTCACCTCATGTCATTTTCAAACATCAAGTTATTTCTGCAATCAAAATACTTTTAATCTTCAGGATTGATTAATCTTAATCGCATGTTGGAGCTTGATCAAAATATTTTGTAAAAATACCCTTTGAAAGAAGCATCTCTTGATTTCAAAACAACAGGAAAACAAAGGAAAGACATGTTTCGTTCAAGGATGAGATGTGACCCCAAAACAAAATGCAAGATGGCAAAATCCATAACAAAAATGATTGACAGTTTAACCCCTTCCTAGATCAGCCTCTTTGGCAATATCTCTGTTTTGCCAAGCAATTCCGATCACTCGTCATTCTGAGGATGTTCTGGCGACAAAATGATCGATGACAAGCTCCTTCACAGATTCCTCTCGTCTTTTACTCACCAACTTCCGGATTCGATTCTTGCAATTGTTCAATTGAAATGGCTGAGGACCCCACCATGACATCACATCTCTTGTCTGGATTATACCACCTAAAAAACAGTGGTTGGATGGGATCTGTCAGAGTCAGGCAAAAGTCTGGAATCTGGCAGATGCTGGTAAATAAAACCCACATGGCAAAGGAATGTCTATCTTTGGCAAAGACATTGGAGTAGTTGATGCTTGAGCAAGACTTGATGAGGCAAAATAACTGAAGTTTCTCAATTGAGAGTCATCTTCTGATTCAACTCTCATCACTGTCATGGAATCCATGGTAGATCCTTCAATCTTTCCTCTCTTGATAGCTAGCTCAATTCTTTTGGCAATCCACACAACTTCATGTCAATATTTCAATGTTGTTGTGGTTGGTTGAGGGTTGTTGGAAACCTTTCAACAGCTTGGTAATCTTGGCAGCGCATAGAATCATGCAGCGCTATCACTGTCAATGTGTGAAATGATGCATTGTTTTTATTGGAGGAGAAACTGCTGAATATGAAACTCCTTTGTCTCCTCTTTGATCCCTCACTGACAGTGCAGCAAACAGACACCTGTAGAGGGAGCTCTGCTCTGTTGAAGTTTCAATCTTCTTTCTATTTTTCAGCCGAGGTCTGTCTCTTTTCCCTACTTTTGCATTTTCAAACTAACATCGATGAGAGAAAATTATAGATGATCAAAAACTACTGCATCCCTTCTTGGAATCTCCACTTGTAGATCTACAAACAGATTTCTGCAGAGAGAGCTCTGCCACGGTGAAGTTCTATATTTGCTCCTGTTTTCTAGCTCAAGTCTAGCTTTTCTGCCTACTACAGTGTTTCGATGCTGAAACTGGTGGGGTAAGTTTTCATATTGTTTGGAACTACTACATCCCCTCTTGCATTCCCCACTTGCAGAGCCATAAACGGGTTTTTGTAGAGAGAGCTCTGCCACGTCAAAGTTCGACGACTGATCATGTTTTCAGACTAGGTCTCACTCTTCGGCCTACTCCAGTGTTTCAGTGCTGAAATTAATGAGACAAAGTTTTGTAGCATATGAAAATACTGCATCCCCTCTTGCATGCCCCACTGGCAGATCCCCAAACAAATCTCAACAGAGAGAGCTCTGCAACGTAGAAGTTTGATGTCTGTTCATGTTTTTTCAGACCAAGTCTGGCTCTTCAACCTACCACGGTGTCTTTGTGCTGAAACTGATGATAGATTTTTATAGCATATGCAACTTATAAATCCCCTCTTGCATTCCCAACTTGCAGAGCCATAAACGGATTTTTGTAGAGAGAGCTCTGCCACATTGAAGTTCAGCGTCTAATCATGATCTTTTTTTTTTTTTTTTCTTTTGCTACTGAACTGGAATTAAGCTCACAGTAAGGGTAACCTCAAAGAAGGCTAATGCACCATGCACAGAAGGCTAGTAGTTAGTTGGTGCCATTGAAAGATGTGGAGGCGATGGACAATTAACAGGGCAATTGACCGAGAACAAAAGTTGTCATTAGTTATGACTGAAGGCATTGTTGTCGTTGTTCATGATTGAAAAGGAGAGGTGCCGCTTCAATGGGACGTGGAAGAGTAGTGTTCCCACAAAAGATTGTGCAAACATTCCCTTTCCATTTGATGCTCAACACTTGTTCAGGCAGATCTGAGTCTAGCTACTTCCCCTTTGATGCTCTCAACTTTCTTTGTGATAATGAGCCTCTATCTGACATCTTTCTTCATTTCCATCATCTTTTTCAATCACGTGTAGCAAACCTCGGACAGGGGAACCTATTTTTCCTCATAGTACATGCATGATAAATGTATGAACATGTAAACTATATGATGAACTCGCCCTTCGAGGGGTGACATATGGTCGTAACTCTTGTATGATGAAACAAGAATCTTGATTCTTGCCCAAACTCTACAATGAAAATTTTCTGAGTGACGGCCATTGGGTCACCCACAAGTCTTGAGTTCAAGATGCTTCAAGAAGGGTTTGCCCTGATGCAAAACAATGTATACGGAGCACACATCCTAAAGGCAGGTTCTAATCTTTTTAAGTGAGACAAGAGGTAGGTTTACTGCTTGGTCTCTAAAAAGGGTCTCTAGCTGTCCCAGTGATCGCCCTTGTAAAGGCAATATGGGGGTTCAGCAGATAGTGGGATGGCACATGTACCAATCACTATCAGTCTAAACACTCAGCAAAGAGTTGGGGTTTACACAAACTTAAACCTTGACTCAAGTCATAAGGCAAGCTGCTAGTCCCCCACCTAACCTAAAGCTTGTGTGTGCTTTCAAAAATTAAAACATGTGATGCATGAGACAATTCTACACAATGCATGAATAAAAAAATAAAACAAAAAGCAAAAATCTAAACACATCAAAAACACAAAGCTTAGTCCAATAAAGTTGAAAACAATACCTTCCCCAGTGGAGTCGCCATTCTGTCGCACGTCAGAAAATCCGCGCGGCGTCGGCTGGCAATTTTTCGTTATGTTGATTTGATTGGTTCGTTGGGAGTCGCCACCTAGTAATTTATTGAAGGCTACTAGGAAACCCAGGTACTGATCTTATCAGAGATTCGCGGGTAAGGAACTGGTTGTGGTTAGAGAAGGTATTAGCACCCCTAACGCACCCTACCTGAGGTAAGCTGCTTCGTGGACGTGATGTGTTAAAAGAAGTTTTAAAAATTCTGTTCTTTCATCGAATTTTAGAAATACGACTTACATGTAAGTTCATAATTCTTTATCCGCGAAGAAATCAAAATATTAAATTCTTCTTTATTCTTGCAATTTTATCATAGAAAAAAAAACATTCATAAATAAAATTCAAATCACACATTCACTATACTTTTCTTTTTTTCTTTTCTTTTCCTTCTTTTTTGGTACATCCACATTACAAATTAAAAAAATTCAACACTAAACAAAAATTACATTACATAATTTAAAAATTACAAAATGGTCCCTAAAACTCCAGAAATTACAAAGGAACCACTTCTGGAATCGCAGCAACAGTGCTGGAACAGTGGCACTGGCGGCGCGTGGCTTCACGCGCCGCCGCTGATGCCGGAAACGGGTGGATCTGCCCTGCTTTCTCCTACTCTGCCCTTCCCTGCCGGAAGTGAGAGACACCACTACCTGCAAAACACGAAAAAAAACACAAGCAACGGTCTGTTTTGCTTCACTGCAGATCTGATTCCTTCGGGTCTGTCACGGGTGGATCTGCTTCACTGCAGATCGGTATCCGCCGTTCATCCTCCTCTCCGTTCCATGCGTTGCGCGGCAAGGGAGAACAGATGAGGGAGATAGCTGGTCTGTCGGCTGTGGGCAGAAGCTGCCGCTGCTGGAGGTCGGCTGCAGGCTGAAGATGAGAAGAAAAAGGGGGACGAAGCCGTGTCTTTCCTTCTTTGTAAAAGCTTGGGGTCGCCGGCTGGTCTGTTTTGCTGAGAGTGAGAGGGTGATGTTTTTTATTGCTGGGGAAGTCAGCCGAGAGAGGGGGGAAATGGAGGAGAATAGGGAAGACTGAAAATGGCAGGGGGAGGGACGTGGGGCTGGCCCCAGTTTGGGAGAAGAAGCTCCCGATTCAAAACCTCAAGGCCGGGGTCTCCCTTCAATTTTTTTGGATGGAGGCGGTCGGTTGTCTCTTGGAGGAGAAGGGGCTGCTGCTGGGTTGTTTGAGAGAGAACCGGCTGAGGGAAGAAATGGCCGAGAGAGCAAGAAGAAGAAGCAAGGTGCTGGGAGGCAGGGGAGTGAGCGGCCGATAGAGGGGAAGGTTCCAGCGGCGGTTTTGAAAGGAAAATGGAGTGGGAGCAGAATGGCTGCTCTGGTTTGGTTTCAAAGAGGGGGAAAATCTGTTTTGGCCGGCTGCTGTGGTTTGTTGCCAAGGGAAGGGGAGATGGTGCAACCGGCTGTTTGGGCGTGTGTGGGGGCGCTGGTTCTGGCCAAAAAACCAGAGGAAAGGGAGGGGGGCGGCGCTCCCTTGAAAAAGGATGGGTTTAGGGTTAGGTTTTTTTGTATTTTTTCTGATGTTGTCAAAATTGCCCCCCCTTTGTTTGAGTTGTGGACCAGTATTTATAGGTAAAATGTTGCATGGATCTCAAAATTGGTCCCTCAACTTTCTTTCTTTTTTTTTGTAAAATTTGATTTTTCTTAATTTTTTTGTATTTTTTGAAAACGAGCAATATCAACGTCGACTCAATGAAGAAAATCAATGATTTTAAAAATAACGCGTTAAAAGTTGAACGCGTTCCAAATGTCTTTGAAAATTTAAATTCTTTTAAGACGATGCTAAAAATGCTAAAAACGATGCAAATGTATTAAAAATGTATTTTTTGGATTTTCAATGTTTTTCGCTATTTTTGGATTTTTCTGAAAATTTATCAAAACCTGGGTCAAAAATTGGGTAGCAACAAATGTTTGTATTTCTTTTCATCATAATTATTTTTCAATGTTATGTTTGTTTCAGGTCCATCATATTCACAACAAGATTAATATTTTAGGTTCTCTATTTTTTGTGTCATTTAGAACTAAACAAGTGCTCGTGTATTTTATATCTCAAGAAACTATTATGACTTGGATTGTAATAATATCTTTTAAATTGAATTTTTGAATGTAATTTATACTATCATGTATTCATACTTGTCATGCATGTGTGTTTTTCTTATTTACTTATTCTTAAAATATAGATATTTGAGAAATTGTGGTTGGAGCGATAAATATTGGATTAAAACCAATGATAATTGGGTCGTGATTGGATAATGATTAATAGAAGTGTACAGGTTGTTGGTCGATAACTTGAGACTTCCCAGTATAGGGAGACTGTGCTGAAATTTCCATAGAAATTACAATGAACCTTGTGTCGCATGTGTACGATGTCCCGATGATGGTTCACCCTCAGGTATGTATATGGTATCTATCTAGCAAATATGGAAAGACAAGGAATTTTTGTCTTTCATCAGTGGAAAATGGAATGGGAGTCATCACCTAGTATTTGGTCACTAGAAACCTCAACTAGTCTCAAAGATCGAGTACGGGGACTGGTTGCGTAAAGGAAAGGTATTAACACCCCAACTACACTTTACCTAAGGTAAGCTGCATTGTTTTATTGTTTGATATATGCTAAGGCTTCATCGTATTTCTAATTGTTGGTCCGTCTACGGTTTAAGAAAAGTTCTCCTCGGTAAGGAGATCCTTATCTTATCAGGTAAAACCTAGTCATTCTAACGTCAGCAAAAGAACTACCTTTTTAATATCGGAAATATGTTTTACGTATAAATACATAATCCCTAATACTAAAACAAAAAAAATAGTTTTTTTGGATTTTTTGAAATATTCGCCAAGTTCTCGTGTCTTTAATAAACTAGTTATTAAAGCCAAAATGCATGCTAAAACATATTTTTTGGAAGTTTTCTTTGTTGTATGAAAATACAATATGATTTTTTTAGCTTTGAGAGACTTGGTCGTATGCATGAAACAATTTTTTTTTTCTTTCGATGAAAACCAGGTATTTTAATAATGGATTTGTATCTTTACAGTATAAAAATACAAACCGATATTAACCATAATGGATAACAAAAACACATGAGAAAATCACAAATTTTTTTTTGAAAAATATTTTTAAATTTTTTTGGAATGGGCTAGACCCGACCCAAAAAGAAACTAGGCCAAGATCAGCTTAAAATAAAATACAATCTATCTTATATTAGGCTGGACTCAGCCCAGCTGCGTGGATTGGGCTAGTGATCTAACCCGGACTAGTTCCTGTGCCCATGCACAGTAACCGAGTAATTATTTTTCCTTGCTTGCAGAAATGTGCACATTGCATGTTTTGCATGCAAGAAGATGAAACGGGAAATAGAGACGAGGGGGAGAGAATCACTAACAATGTTCCCTTTTCATAATGCGTGACTCCACTACTGATGATGTTAAAATAAGGAATCCAATTACAATTTATCTGGGGGCTTGATTACAAAATTACAAAACAATCCAATGACTAAATCAGAAATATTCATTTTGAATTTTGAAATGGTGTTGTTTCCTTGACAACTGTTCATTGCCTTCTTCATCAATAATGGTGTCGGCAGTAAAGGCAGTAAAGACGTTAGCAGTAAAGAACAGTGGAACTGCTTCAATTAGGGGGCACGTCTCACGAATGCTATCCCTTCCCTAGCCACAACCAGTCCCTTACCCGTGAATCTCTGACAAAGACTAGCACAATCAAGTTTCCTAGTGACCCTGAACCAAATATTAGGTGGAGACTTCTAAGAACAAACAAACAAATGAAAATCGCCATCGACGCTGGGCGGGGACGTGCGACAGGGTTAAGCCGTCTCTGATGCTCTACTATTGGCTTGACTTCATCGTCTAACAAAATTTTGTGCGTGCAAATGAAGGGACTGATGCCTTTGATATCTGCCAATACCCGCCTGAGAGCTACCTTATATTTTCTCAACACCCTCAACAATTTTTCTTCCACTATTTTGGATAGCTTTACAGAGATTATCACAGGATAAGTGGAAGCTTCTCCAAGATATGCATACCGAAGGTGCTCTGGCAGAGGTTGCAATTCCATAACCAGTGCTTGTTCATTGGTTGATTTTATTTTTGGTATTGCCTGTCCCAAATCTTCAAAGTATCTTCTGCGGTTAGGTTCAAAAGAGTCCATCCAACATGCATATTATGTTATTTCAGCATCCTCCTCCATTACATTATTTACCAGACATGCTTGAAACAGGTCATTTGGATGCTTGACTTTGTTGTTAATTAAGGAGTCCACCACTTGAATGCTGAAGCAGCTCTCCCCTATACTCCCCCATATCTGGTTGTTTGATGGCTTTGAACACATTGAAAATCACCTCCTCTTCATTCATCCTTAACCGCAACTCCCTTTTCTTCACATTAATTAACGCACCTCCAGTGGCCAAGAATGGCTGGCCACAAGCAAGATAGGAATCTCATTATCCCCTTCCATATTCAGTATGATGAAGTTTGCTGGAAAGATGAACTTGCCCACTTTCACCAGTACATCAATTATTCCTCTTTTATCCATTTTGGGGCCCCTCATAAACAAAAAATATAAAATATAAAAAAAGGGGAAAAGAGAAAATAAAAAAAAACTAAAAGAAATGTTGGAAGAAATAAAAAATACATATCAGTTGAGAAGAACATACCAAAACGCTCAAGAAATTGCCAAAAGATTGTTATTGGGAAAAGAAATGGGTTTGGGTTTAGTCATAAAATTTTGATTAAAGTTCAAGACTCACAACCTAGTATTATGATTACTAGAAACCTATGGTCTACGAGAGTCTAGGTAAGGGACTATTTGTACAATGGTAAGACGCATCACCCTAGTGCACCCTATTTAAGGTAAGCTACATTATTGTTTGATTGTTTTTCTAGGTCAAGTTTCTATTTGTTGGTCTCATCTACAGTTCGAGGTAGATCTCCCTTTATGAGAGAGTCTCTACCTTTGTCGCACATCACTCGCGCGACGTCGGTTAATGATTTTTTGTTTGTTTGTTTGCTTTGTTCTTGGGAGTCGCCACCTAGTATTTCATTGAGGGTTACTAGGAAACCCAGATGTACTGGTCTTGTCAGAGATTCACGGATAAGGGACTGGTTGTGGTTAGGGAAGGTATTAGTACCTCTAACACACCCTACCTAAGGTAAGCTGCTTCATGGCTTTGATGTGTTAAAGAAGTTTTTAAAATTTAGTCTTTTCATCGGATATTAGGAATACGACTTACGTATAAGTTTATAATCCTTAACCGTGAGCAATCAAAACATAAAATTCTTTTTTATTCTTTGCAATTTTTATCATAAAAAAAACATTCATAAAAAAAATACAAAGAACACTTTCACTTTCACTATATTTTTTTTGTTTTCCTTTTTGACATCCATATTTGCACACTACAAATTATAAAAATTCAAAATTAAACAAAAAATACATTAAATAATTTTAAAATTACAAAAATAGCCCCAAAACAATCTGGAATTACAGGGAAGGCCTTCTGCACCACCAGAACAATGGCGGCACATCTCCTCCACGCGCCCCCGCCACTGGCAGCACGTGAACCAAAGGGGTCTGCAACAGCTTCTTACCTTCCTCGCCGACGGTGACCTACATAACACAAAAAAACACAACAAGTAGTTGATTTTAGCTTTTCCTTCTCTTTCTTATGATCTGCTCCTCTCTTTCTTCATATCTATCGAATCTGGAGCCAGGTTTCATTGCACACACTGCCGCCAGACCATACATGTGGACGGTTGGATTGGCGACTTTCTTCCTCCTACATTATTTCTACTCTAGCGGTGTCGTCGACCGTTGCCATGGTTGGGAGATCGACGCCCTTGTAGTCTTGGTTTTCTGCTCCTTCTTTAATGTCCTCTGGCCTCCCTTCTTATTTCTCCATCTTCTCTGCAATGAGCTGCTGTTAGTAGCTGGGAGGAAGGGGCGGCGGACTGATCTGGGTCCGTAGGGGATGCTCTTGCTGAAGACGAAGACCGGCTAAGAGGAGAGTGAGGGAGTGTCTTAACCGGTCTGTGGAGGAAAGGAAGGCTGAAGAGCAGCGGGGAGAGTGAGGAAGCTGGAGGTGGGGATCTTTGGTTAGCTAGGGTTGTTGCGGCTTTGATGAAGATGAGAAGAAATGGAGGCGATGGGGATGGAAGGAGAGAAGTCAAATCGGGGAAGAGAGAAGACGGAGAGCTGAAATGGCAGGGGGTCCTTTGCTCTGTTCTGGGAGAGCAACCACCAAAGACCCCGGGGGACAACGACTTTGTTTCCAAAAAAAAAAAACCAATGTGGGAGCTGCGGCTTCTTTTGATCAAGAGCAAAAACAGTGGCTCCTCTATAAATGGGTTTACGTTTATGGTTTTTTGTGGTTCCTCAAATTGTGCAAAATTGCCCTTCCCTTTATGTGTGTTGGAGAGACTAGTATTTATAGGTAAAAATATTGATAGGTTTCCAAACTTGGTCCCTCAACTTCTTTTATTTTTTGTAAATTTGATTTTTCTTATTTTTTTATTTTTCTTATCAACATCAACTCGAATGAGAAAAATCAGTGATTTTAAAAATAACGCGTTAAAAGCCGAACGCGTTCTAAAAACCTTTGAAAATTTAAATTCTTTTGAGACGATGCTAAAAAATGCTAAAAATGATGCAAATATATTTAAAAACGTATTTGTTTTTGGATTTTTGTTGTATTTCGCTATTTTTTGGATTTTTTCTGAAAATTTATCAAAACATGGGTCAAAAATTGGGTAGCAACAACCTTATCGAGTTAAATTCTAATTGTTCTAAAGTCTTAATTTTAACATCACATTTATTTTACATTTTGTATTTTTAATACCTGAGAGTGTACTCTATCATGTATTCTTACACCCCACAAATTATTCAAATCTACATTTAAACCCTAAAAAAATATTGGAAAAGCGTTTTTGATATTTTAATGGAACCCTAATAGATAATCATAAACTAGTTACAATATCCATTTTGCATTTTCAAACATGAGAAAGATGCAATTTTTTTTCCCATGAAGATATGCTTGGAAATTTTTTAGGATTTGACCATATGTAACAAAACATTTTTTTTCTCAAAAGGAAAATTAATTTAAAAGTTTTGAAATTTTTTCTTGAATTTTTTTGGAGAAAGTTAGGTGTTTTAATATAGGGTTTGTATCTTATAGTGTAAAAATATAACCCATGATAGGCTGGGTTGGCCCCTCTTTTATTTTGGTACTCTGCTTCTGAATTTTTATATTTTGACCCTCAATTGACCAACACACTTTCAATCTGTTCAATTTGGCTCCTGATTTGGTAAATTTCAACTCCTGCATTCATGTGTCTTTTCTAGCTTGGTCCTTTGTTTTTTATTTCTTTAATTAAGTCCTTAATTGCCTATCAAACTTTTATATTTATGCAATTAAGCCCCTGATTTGACCAAATTAACTCTTAAAAATTACAATTCAACCCACAGACTTTAATTTCTTAGAGCCCTTGATAAATTCAATAAAACCTTGAAAAAAAATCTAATTGAGCCCTTAAACATATAATTTTAAATTTCTATCCTCAAGTTGAATTTTTTTTTATCAACAGGGCCTTCATCAATAAAAAATATACTGTTAAATTTTTTAATTTTACATTCTTGATTCTCCTCGAACAATCTTTGGCAATTCTCTCGGTATTTAAATATACTCTTCTTACTAGTAAATTTTTTGATATTCTTCCAACATATTTTTAATTTTTTTTTGTATTTTCTCTTTCCTTTTTTTTTTGTTTATGTGGGGCCAAAAGAAAAGACTAACAACAATAATCTTTTAAGTTTAGTACTTATAGTGAGCTGTTGGATTTTTACAGGACAATTTTATAGGTTCCATGGTTCTCAATCTTTTTAAGTTTGATATGACAATAATAAGGTATGAATATATATGGTCGAAATGAACTGTCCTATATTTTTCTTACTAATGCTTGCATTGGGCAATTCATGAAGAAAAAATACGGAATATGTGTGTCTATATGCTTTTATTCCTAGATATAATTATTCACAATCACAACCATTTGGCAAACACGCATTCTGTCCGCCAAGTGGTCCCGAAGCTTTTAACCTATTTGATCAGCACGATTAAAACAAGTCTTGCGGGATGGCTTACTAAGCAAAGTGGTCCCGAAGCTTTTAACCTATACAAAAACTCGTTGCCATAGGACAATAATTTGTAGTTTTGTCGGACAAGATGAGCACGCTTAATGAAATGTAACAAATATTCCAAATCTATGCACTCGTTCAACACATGAACAAGAAGGTGAAATAATGAGAATGTCATAACCATATTTTTGGACCTTTTTTATTTTTTTGAAAACCAAAACAATTGCAAAATACAACAAAAAAAAAATCAAAAAAGATGTTCTTGATATATGTGTTTTATTTTTGATATTTCCAGTGTCTTCCTAAAAGAATTCAAAACTCAAAATTTTGTTTCCAACATGTTCAGCTACTAACAAGCCTATTTTAAAATTATTGATTAATTTTTTAACTCAATCAAGGAAGGTACGTCCTTAGTTGTGTATAACGGATTCAATCTATTTGGATCATTTGTTGCTATTTATTTTTATTAGGCAGTTATATTTATAATTTACAACTTACCACCAGGAATGCGTATGAGATTAGAGTTCATGTTTTTGTATACAGATATACACCTAACAATGTATCGGGATAACAGTGGTGTTTGTGCTAATTTTAATTGATGGAATCTTGTAAACTATTAAGCACGAGTAAATAAAGTGGTCCAAAAGCTCAAAACCTAAACGACAACTCTTTGCCGCAGGACTATACTTTGTAGTTTTGTCGAACATGTACAAATGCATGCACTCTTTCAACACGTAATCCAAATGGTGCACTCTTTCAACACATGAACTAGGAGACAAAATATTAGGATAACTAATTAATACTGATCTCAACAATGAAGATCACTAAACTTCTATCAAATCAATAAATTTTTAGATATAATTTTTTTTGACAATTTATAAAATAGTTTTTCGTGCAAGAAAATAGGAATAATGTTTTTAAAAAATTATTAATTAAAAAATCATCATTTTATACTAGGACCGATTATGGGCTTCACAGCTTGAATTTTATCTTGAATTTTATTTGGAAGGTTAATTAGTAGTTTTAATTGAAGTTATTTATAGAGTAGACAATTTTGTTTATTTTCGAGTTGTCAAGCTCACCAATTATTACACTATTAATGATTAAAACAATTGTCGTTTCAAAAGATTATAGTTTATTTATTTATATTTAAAAGATTTAAATTTTAAGTTAATTGATAGGATCAATTATATAACCTATAAAGCACGAGTAAAACACTATTTTGGGATAAATCAATTAAGTAAGCAAGAGGCAAGAGCTCAAAACCTATACGACAACTCTTTGCTAAAGGACTATAATTTGTAGTTTTGTCGAAGGTCGGCACGAGTAAAATACTATTGGGATGATTGAATCGGGAAGGATTCATTGTGACCACAGGAGGTGTTGATAGATTGAATCGGTTTAAGATCACCAAGTATGAAGGTGATAATAGTTTTTTATCAACTTTCTTTTTGTCCAATGTCCGAACCCTTCTGTGAATGCTCATGCGTCCCAGTTGGCGTCAACAGTGACAAGCACTTGGCTCCCAATGTCGACCCTGTTCTTGTGATGTTTGAACCAGATGCATAGAGAGCACCTAAAATGGTGTCAGAATGATATTGATCAGCAATATTATCTGCTGCAAATCCAGTATGAGGGAGTTCGATTGCGTACTATCATGTGTTGGGCATAAATAAAACTAAAATAAATAAGAAGCTTTTTAGCTTTGGCTTTTCCTTAGTTTTCATGGCATCTCCATATTTATACTTCGTTTGTTGCTTGATCTTGTCACTAGAAAATCATCTGGTTGCTACAATCATTGGTTGATATCATCTAAATGTTCGGAACCAAATGTCAGTTTTCATGGCTTTTGTTTTTTGCATATTTTAGTGGGTTTTTAGGTCCTATTTATATATTGGTCAATTAATCAATTTTAACAAATATTGGAAATTTATTAAAATCGACATATTTTGATGTCCACAAACCTTGTTCCACTCGGTTCCTTTTGCGAGAAATGAACAAGTCCTTAAATTCTCCAAATTTAATGAAGGATCTTCTTAGGGGTTGATACTGAAGCTAGCAAGGAAATCTTTCAAAGTATATCTTCACATATTCAAAACATGATTATGATTGGTATTGGTAGGTGAAAGCTGATCTTTTTGTGAACGTCGGTCTAGGGTCTTAGAGAGGGGTGGTAATATGGTGGTGCTGAGGATAAGGGTTTGAAAGAAGTTGCTGCTGTAGTTTCAAAGAAGTTGCTGCTGTTGGAGAGGTCTGGTACAAGCTGCTGCTGCTGGCGTGGGAGGGCGTGGAAGGGGATGCTGCTGCTACAATGATTTTAGTGAGTATAATACCATCAAATAATCATCTCAACCCAAGAAGTTAAGCTATTAAGTGAGGTCCCAAAAATAATTTTATATTACTCTCTATAATACATCCTCAAGTGAAAGTCTTTTGAGCTTAAAACCTGTACAGGTCCACACTACGATGTGCGTAATTTTTTATCAATAAACAAGGAAATGGTGAGATTCAAACTCATAACTACATGATAAAGAAGGTTCTGATATTATATCAAAAAATTATTTCAACATAATAACTTAAGCTATTAGATGAGGTTTCAAGAATAATTTTATATTACTCTCTAACAAATGATAATAGGGATTTTAGTGAGTATGTTTGTTCATGAACATTTTTTGAAATGATAGAGGTTGTTTTGCAGATCGGGGTAGTGGAATAAACTGGTTTTTTTGTATAGATCGTGGTGGGATCTGCTGGTTTTTTGTTTTTTTGCAAACCAGGTTAGGAGACTATTCATCTCTAAATTATGGCTTATATATCAACAAATAACTATTTAGTAGGATCCGAGTCATTAGTAGAGAAAAATATTGTTACCATATGCTACCTAATTATCATTACCAAACACAAGAAATCAACCATCTCATGCTCACCTACTTCATCATCTCATTCATCTTTGGTTCCCTTGATCGTGTAAGCTCTTAAAATGTAGCCAGATTATTTTTTAAAACAATAATGCATCTACAATTTGGAATATAACTTGGATTGGTTTCACTACAAGATTTAACAATTTTACCGACGGAATTTTTCCGTCGGAGTAAGACACATATTCCGTCGGTAATTAATTTACCAATGAAATCACCGACGGAAATGCTCCGTCAATGAATCTTTCATCGGTAATTTTTTGTCCGTCGGTAAATTCGTTGGTAATAAAAAAATATTATTACCGACGGATTTACTAACGGAACAAACGCGTTAAAAAAAATTACCCGCTTCATTTCGTTGGTATATCCCTCGAAAAATACTATCGGTAATTCCGTCGGTAATTATTTAAAAATATTTTTAAAAAATCCATTTTATAAAATTATAAAATAATTAAATTAACATAAATCAACACTCTATAATATATACTCAAAATGCTTGGAAAAAAGAATAAGAAAATCAACTCAAACAAATTTGCAACAAATAAATAAAATGAAAAAATAAATTCAACTAAAAAAAATTCATATGAAAAAAATGAAGTTGCAATTGCTAAAAATTTAAAAATCCTATAAATAAATAAACTAAAAATTGATCTCATATGAAAAAAAAATCTCACAACAACATTTATACAATTATTAAGAATAAAAACAATTAAAAATAAAATAAAATAACAAATATAGTGAAAAAATCATGAAAAAAGAAGAAAAATAAAAAATCTTACCTTAATGTAGTTGCAAGTGAAGCTAAGGAGAGAGAAAATTTTTCATAAAGCATATTAATTAAAAAAAACTAAGAGGATAAAAGAAGAAAGAAGAAGAAGACATACCTGAGCATAAAGAAGAAGAGAAGGAGATGAGGATAGAAAAGAAGAGAAAGAAATAGATTTTGATGTTTTTTACATATAATGAAGAAGAAGAAATGAGTTTGTCTCTTGTGAAATAAGGGGATTCGGGCTTTTTATTGGGGCACATTAGCAACAAAATTACCGATGGATAATTAAATATTAATATTTTTAATTATTCCGTCGATAATTCCGTCTGTAATATTTAATTTAAATTTTCAATTCCATGAAAAGTTTTCAGAAACCGCCAAAAATCACCGATGATTTTTCAATCTGTCGGTGATTCCGTCAGTAATATTTAAATGAAAATTTTAAATTAATTGAATTTTTTCAGAAAACCGCCAGATAACACCGATGACTTTCAATCCGTCGGTGATTTTGTCCGTAAAGAACAACAACTAACAATGCAATTGGAAAGTGAATAGTTCTGGAGCTCTCTGAAAAATACCGATGGAAAATTCTGTCGGTAATTCCCTTTGTAATTGACATGATGAACAGTGTTCATAGTTTACCAATTGAATAAATTCCGTTCGTAATTCCGTTGGTAAAAATGACACGTCATCATTTTTTTGCTTTGTTTTAATTTTTTTCCCCTCTGTAATTCCCTCGGTATATACCGAGGGAATATTTCCTTCGATAAAATCCCTCGGAAATTTGCCAACAGCAATATTCCCTCAGTATTTCCATTTGTATTTATCAATTTTCTAGTAGTGTTTTGGATTCGATTCTATTGCGAGCATGCATATTTATTGGCTTGATGTTTTACATTGATTTAAGAAATACGTTTATATTTGTTGTGTTATAGTTTGACAAATGTGTGATTATTGCTCTCATTTTAGTTGCATTGATCAATAGTTTTTTTTTTAATTCTAAGCAAGGGACTGTTGCGTAAAGAGAATATATTAACACCTTTAATGTGTCATACCTGAGGTAAACTGCATCATTTTTATTTGTTTGTTATGGTTTGATGAAGTCTATCTCTAGTGACTTACTATGACAGGTCTGCTACAATAAACGAATTCTAATTTTTGAGGTCAAGAACTTAGTTTGGTAATGTAAAATATCATCAATTATTATTGAGGTTTTTTTCAAGGAAAAACTGGAAATCTATTTTTTGGTTGTCGCGTCATTCCCAAATAATATTTCAGATAAAATTCTTTACAATTTGTATCTTATATTAGAAATGAATGAATTATATTACTACCAATAATATTTTCGATATTTACCTCATAATATTTTTTTATCTTTGTATTAAAGGTGAGTGATAGGTAAATTACTATCCCTAGTAATATTTTTGATATTAACTCTTATGTAGGTTTTTTTATCCTTTATATCAAAAGTGAATAATATATGTTTTTTTTTGCCTCAAATAATTTTTAAATATTTTTTAAATTAAGGCCAAAATCTTTTAAAATTTTACAAACTTGTTATGAAATCCATGCAATAGTTTTTAAAACATGCCAAAGTATTGGATTTTTTTATTAAAAAAATGCTCAAATAATTTTTGAGGATTTTTGGCTATATACCAAAAAACTTATATTTTTTTAAAAACAAATATTATTTTTTAGATGATTTATTCAGCAAAACTCTTTTTTTTTAATTTATGTAAAACTACAAAAATAAGCTTAAGGGCATGTTTTCTAAACACACCATTAAGCCAAAAATTCCTTTATCAAAAAGGTTGAAAACCAAAAAGGGCCTAGCACATCTAACTCGAATTTGACCACATCGGGTTGACCTGAAATTTTTAATTCGACCATAAATCGATCTGAAAATCACTAGTTTGACCCGAAAAAACAAACTAAAACCAAAATCAAAACTCAAAACAGATTAAACTTGCAAAAAAACATTAAAAAATAAGTTTTTTGTTTGTCAAAAATGAATCAAAAGCTAGAAAACTCAAGAATAAGAAGAACATTCAAAGTAAACACAACAATGTGATTTTCAAATCTGACTAAATACAACAAAATCAAAGACATAGGCATGATGAGAATCATTAACCGAATCATAATCAAGCTTCCAATATGTGTCGGTGTAAAAACAAAGCTTTAGGATTAAAAACAGGTATTGAAGCAAACTAACCTAGATTATTAATTAATCAAGTCTCCCAAAGTGTATAGTGCAAAGAAATGGACCAAAACTTTTTTAGAATACTTGGACATGTAATCTCATTTTAGCTTGACAACTTGATTTTGATTTCAAAGATTTAATTAGTAGTTTTAATTGAAGTTATCCATAGAGTAGACTATTTGTGTGGGTTTTGTTCAATTTTATACATGGTTTTTATTTTCAAGTTGTCAAGTTCACCAATTATTACACGATAAATGAATACAATGATAGTCGTTTCAAAAAATATAGTTTATTTATTTAAATTTAAGATATTTAAAATTTTAAGTTCATTGATCAGATCAATTTTAAGCACGAGTAAAACACTTTTGTGGGATTAATCAAGTAAGCAAAAGGCAGGAGCTCAAAACCTATACGAAAACTCGTCGCCACAGGGCTATAATTTCTAGTTTTGTCGGAAATCAGCAAGAGTAAAACACTACAATTTATATTTTTGGGGAATTTTTTAATTAATTCTAACAAATAATCCATATGCTTGCTCCATATAAATATATGCTCTCCATGCGTTGTTTCAACACAAGATCAACTGGAGGTGTTGATCGATTGAATCGGTTTATGATCACTAAGTCTAAAGGTGATAATAGTTTTTACCAGCTTTCTTTTTGTCCAATTTCCGAACCCTTCTGTGAATGCTCATGCGTCCCAGTTGGCGTCAACGGTGACAAGAACTTGGTTCCCGGTGCCGGCCCTCTTCTTGTTATGTTTGAACCAGATGAATAGAGAGCACCAAAAATCGAGAATAAAATGGTGTCAGAATGATATTGAGGGAAGTCGATTGCCTATTATCATGTTTGAACCAGAACTATTATCTACTGCAATCCTGTATGAAGGATCTCGACTGCCTACTATCATGTGGTGGGCATAAATAAAACTTAAATAAATAAGAAGCTTTTTAGCTTTGGCTTTTCCTTAATTTTCATGTTGTCTCCACACACACACACACCTCGTTTGTTGCTTGATATTGTCACTAGAAAATCATGTGGTTCTTACAATCAATTGAAAATTGTATGGGCTTTAAACTTGCATAATCTCATACTTTTTTATACTTAACTTTTATCAAATGGAATAAGGATGGTGAGATTCGAACTTATGACCACTTGGTCAACAAGATTCTAATACAAAATCAAAAAATCATCTCAACTTAAAAGTTTAAATTGTTAGGTAAGATTTCAAAATTTTAATTTTGTACGTACATGCTATTTTTTTTCTTGCCTATTTTAGTGGGTTTTTAGGTCCTATGTATATACTGGGCTTGGTTAATTTCGATATAAAATTCTTTCAATTTTATTGCAATCCGCATATAGGAAAGGCATCTGACAAAGTAGGTTTGATATTAATAAAAAATAAAGGTTGCCACAATTTTTTTATTTCTTATGTCTGATTGGTCAATTAATCAATTTATATTAGTATTAATAAATATTAAAATTTTATTAAAATCGACATATTTTTACATACACAAACTAGATTCAGGTTGGGCCCAATTTTCATATTTTTTTTACTGACAATGTTCATATGTTGACGTACACAAACTAGTGTCCTACATTTTTTTAATAATACTTGTATTGGGCAATTCATTATGTTTATGGAGAAATCTCATTGAATCTACGTGTGTACACACTTATTCCTAGATATAACTTATGATGTTTGATTTGCCTATTGATTTTAATTCACAATCACAACTATTTGTCAAACATGGATTGAGCCCTATCCATATTAAAGATTTTTTTGTTGTGGTTTAGAATAATAGGAGTTTTAACCAATTAGTTAGTCTACCATTCACATTTATATATGTAAGGCGATGTATAATAATTAATGTAAATATTACAATATAGGAGTAATAAATCTTTCTTTTATATATATATATATATATATATATATATATATATATATATATATATGCCTATAATGTGTAATATCCTATAATAAGCTAAAGGTGGAGGTTTAACTTGAAGCTTGAACTTAATGTTATTACTCATTTTTTGGGGCTTGGGGCCCACGTAAATAAAAAATCAAAAAGGGGGCAAAAGAGAAAATATAAAAAATTAAAAGAAATTTTAGAAGAAAAAAAATACATATCAATTGAGAAAAACATACCAAAATGCTTAAAATATTGTTGAAAGACTGTTTGAGGAAGATTAAAATTGGATTTGACAGCATGTCTTCGACTAATGAGGTCTCCTTATTAACAAAGGAAATTCAATTTAGGGACGAAAATTCAAGCTTGGATGTTTAAGGACTCAATTTTTTTTTTAAGGTTTAATTGAATTTAATGAAGGTTTAATTGCAAGACAATTAACCTTTTAAAGTTAATTTACGCTCTAAATGGAAGAAATTAAAGTCTAGAGTTTAAATTGTAATTTTTAAAAGTTAATTTAGTCAAATCAGGTGCTTAATTGCATAAAATTCAAAGTATGATGGGAAATTAGGAACCTAATTGAACAAATCAAAAACTAAGGACCAAATTATAAGACACACAAGACTTCAAGTTTGAAATTGGTGAAATCAGGGGTCCAATTGAAATAATTAAAGGTTTGATGGTCATCTAGTGGTCCAATTAAACAAATAAG
The DNA here is from genome assembly GCF_951802175.1 of Populus nigra. NCBI lineage: Eukaryota > Viridiplantae > Streptophyta > Magnoliopsida > Malpighiales > Salicaceae > Populus > Populus nigra. The sequence goes on along the minus strand of NC_084857.1, from coordinate 21,409,547 downwards.
AAACCAAAGACCAAGTTGTAAAAGACACTTAAATTTGGGGCTGGCAATTAAGTTTGGGAGGGGTGAAATTGCATAAAATTAAGGGTTCATGATGCAATTACGAGTGAAATTAAAAGAAACTGTAAAAATAGGGATTAAATTGAAGTTTTCCAAATTCCAAATTAAAACCTTAATTTGTAGGGTTTAGCTTCGACGACGTGTCGTTTGACTACTTTGTAATTGTTAGATTTTTTTTATTATTTAAATGCAATGTTTTAAGTGTATTAACATGATGATTATTGCCTTAATATGTCAAGTTTACACTTTAGTTTGATTTGAAATTTGCCAAATATGGCAGCAAGTTTATGATTTTTTTTCTATGTTAGTTGATGCATGTTTCTGGGTTTCTGAGTTTTGTTTGGTTCTTGTTAAAGGTTTAGAACGACATTTTGAATCTAAATTGCATAAATATATAGACTGTTTTAAGTTGATAGTTTTGAAGCTTGGAATATTTTACATGATTTTGATGATTTATTGTTTTTATTAATTCTTTTTTATTCAAGTATATTTGGTTATGATAATATGCATTGTTGAGGCTAAAAGAGTTTGATTTGGAGGCTTAAAATGTGTTTTATAGGTTTGACAGTGTATGTTGGTTTTTCTTGGCAATCTCAGTTCATGTTCTTCATCTTCATCGGAACAACATTATCTTAGGTCTTATTTTGATTCAATTTTGATTTCTGCAAGCCCCTTTTCATGAATCAATAACATGTTTTTGTGGATTTTAATCTAAGGGTTTCGGTTTTGAACCGAAACTCATTTTTGACAAAAAAAATCATGATGTTTTGAGTAATAATTGAAGCAAAATAACACTTAATTCTTGATCTATGCTTAATTGCGAATAAAACCTTGTATTTTATTGCTTGAAATTTGATCTAGTTTGATATTTACATTGCTGGGTTTCAGTTTGAGTGTCTTCATGTTCTTCATTTTTTGTGTTTTGATTCGTTTTGCTTAAGAAAATAATTAGCTTTTATGTTTTCTAATGTTTAATGTTTTTTGGATTTTTCAGGTCAACTCGGTCGGGTCAACCCAGTCAGGTCAAAACCGGGTCAGTCATATATACCCTGTTTGGTTTGCCATTGTTTTGTTAAGTTTTTTTTTTAAGGGTGTGTTTGGCAAACACCCCTTGAGCCTATTTTGGGTGGTTTTTTTAATTTAAAAAATTGATCTTCTTAAATATGGCCTTATAGAAATACAAAAAAATAACTAAAAATAAAAAAATAACCCAAAATATAGTAATATAAATGTTTTTTTTGCATGTTGCATGTGACAAAGTCTCTCAAAAATAAATTATATTTGCATATGTTAGCATAATAAAAAAAAGCACAAAAAATATTCTTTTAATTTATTTGCATGCATTTTGGATTTAATAACTAGTTTACTGAATCCATGAAAATTTGGCTGATATTTCAATAATCTCTAAAATTTTAATTTATGAGCATTAATGCTCAATATTTTGGTATAAATGTTGGACCTATAATTAGGCTGCTATTTAAATATCAGGAATTGACTATAAAATTCTAAGAATTATTCTGAATATTCACTATTTTTAATTGGATGAATTTTTTATCACAATATACGAGCTGTGGAAAATCCTTTCGCCTTTCAAGATAGATGAACCCTGTCAAGGCACCTACCTAGACCCTTCCTATAAGAATTCATTTGGGCACATAAGCCCATAATAAATTTGAAACACAAGATTTATTCACACAAATGAATCTTTATCTTGTGCTATAAAATTAGGGGGTAAATCCTTTACCCCAACATCGCGCACTCATACACGACACCTAAGATCGATAAAAGAAGCAGTGGAAAGGGGCTTGGTAAGAACATTGAAAAGTTGATCCTTGGAAGAAATAAAGTGAATTTGAATGGCCTTTGTAGCAACTCTATCATGTACAAAATGATAATCAACCTCAAAATGCTTAGTATAAGCATGGAAGATAGGTTTCATAAACAAATAAGTAGCACTCAAATTATCACACCAAATCATAGGCACAAAAGGAGAGGTAATATACAGATCTAACAATAAATATTGAAGCAATATAACCTCAAATGTTTCATCGGCTAAGGCTTTATACTTAGTTTCTGAAGAAGAATGGGCAACCGTGCGTTGTTTGCCTTACTTCCAAGAAATCAATGTATGACCAAAATACAAGATATCCACCCATAGATTTATGATCATCAATATTATTAGCCCAATCAGCATCTGTAAAACCATGCAATGAAAAAAGAAGAGCTACGAGTGATATGGAGACCAAAAGAAATCGTACCTCTAAGATAACACAAAATACATTTAATTGCAGCCTAATGTGCACCTGTAGGAGTATGCATATACTGATAAATTTCTGGTCTAGTAAAAGTGTGATATTGAAGAGCACTAATAATTTGTCGAAAATATGTAGAATCCTAAAACAAGCAAGCGGACACCATTACAACCTTTGATGTAGAAAGAGGAGTATCAATAGGCTTGCAAAAACACATACCTACTCTGTGAAGGATGTCAAGAATATACTTATCTTATCATAGCATGATACCTATAGTGGTAGGATGGACCTTAATGCCTAAAAAATAATGAACAACTCCTAAATCCCAAAACTTAAATTCTAAGTTCAGCAACTATAACAATTAGTGAAGCATGACTGAATTGCTTCCTATTAGTAAAATATTATAGGAACTAGAGAATTGTTATTGGGCAAAAAGAGTTGATGGTGGTTGACCTGACATGGGTAGCAAAGGAGCACTGTCAACAACACCTATGGATTGAAGGGAGGTGTAACACCCTCAAATTATAATGTCATAAAATCTCAAACATTTATTTACTAATGACAAGTATTGAATAATATGTCTAAGATTATGGGATTTTTTTTTTGAAAATTTCAGCAGAGTTTCCTTTGTTTTTTTAATATTACCAAGTTATCGACTAGACTTCATTCAATCACAATACTCAAATCTTCCACTTCGATCCAACCATCCTGGATCATATCCCATCTCATCATACAATATTTCACATAACCATACTTCATTATGGTTTTTCATCCTTACATCATCAATAAATAAAACATTAACTACAAACAAATATAAACTCAAAGGATTCATATTGAACTAATTATTACATTAAAATGCATCCATCTTTTAAACATGCATGATTATAATTACTAAGTATTCTTTTCGAATAGTTTTCTAATATTAGTTCCTTACTCATACTTTCTAAATGTATAAATACCAAAAGCAAATATCTTTAGGATACATATATTAAAATCTATATATAATACAAATTACATATAAAACAAAAGATATTACATCCCACAAAATAAACAAATTTAAACACAAAGCCAATATTTAACGCTCCACATCACCTTGTGAAAAACCTATATACATAACATTAATAAGAAATAAGGAAAGATAACACATTAAAAATGATAAAGTTATTATTTTCACAATTCTTCAAAATATATCAAATTGTCTTTCATCACTAACTTACTACATATCAACATTAATAACCCATTCATAATTTATTAATTCTATACTTATAGGACCTCTACAACCAACACTCATTGCTTAATTTTTAATTTTGTAATTCACAATTTTACCTCAAACCTGGCTAATCCTCTTCGATAGCTAACAATCAAACCAATAATTCCATACGAATTACCCAACATCCGATTATTCTCCATCAATAGCCAATCTAATTGGTAGTTCCAGACATATTACCCAACATCTGACTATTCTCCATCAATAGCCAATCTAATCGGTAATTCTATACGAATTACCCAACATTCAAATTATAATACAAACAAGTTTCTTCTTCTACTTTTTCCATATCAATATGTCATAAACAACTCATAACTAATAATGAAATTGAATTTTAAAAGAAAGTGATGAATCACCTACCGTCTTCTCGTGATGGCCTAGCTCCTCCAGCCTTTTGCCCTACTCCTGAAACAACTCCTGAATCAATCAAATTGCACTACATTATTAATCCATTATTATTTCTCCTACGTGCCTAAATTTGAAGCACGTAATATCTTTTCTTTAATTGGGTTTCGTACCAAAAATTTCATTCATTTGTCACCTCATTTTGAACATATAGTTTTAATCAATTTTCTTCTTTTAACTCACTTAAAGAATTCTTCCATGAACTATTCCTACCATTTATTTAATTCTTCTTTTCACATTCTTATGATGTTTCTTCACTTGTTCATATTTTGAATACTTCAAATAAGATAAAGAACATCATTTCTCAAACATAAAACAATCAAAACCTCATTCCTTGATTTCCTCATCCTTTGTTACAAGTTCATTTCTTCAAACTTATTCAATTTCTTTCTTAATTACTACTTACATTCACTATTTCTATACTATTCTACCTCAATTCCATCATGTTTACTACTTTTCTCAAAATCTTTAAATTCTCATAGGAACCCTAATTTAAAAAGTCAAGAATATAAGAAATTAAATTAAATTAAATTGTCATTGTTTGATAGTTTACTCAAATAAACTCAAAAATACTTCATTCAATTAAGAATCTTAATTTTTCATGCTTACCAATCTAAGTTCTCCCAACTTCTCTTCTCCTCCTAGTGTGGCCAGCCCTCCTCTCCTTTCTTATATCATCCTTGACTTGATTCTTCCTTAATTTAATGTTCCAAGTCTTTCAATCTTACAAGTTTCAAAACTCTCTCTCACTTTTTCTTGGATTTCTCTTGATTTATAACGTTCTTCTCTTTTTTTTTTCTTTTCACATTTTGTTTCTGCCCAATTGGCAGCTTATAACAGTAAAGGAGTTGATTTGTTTTATTTTTAATGGAAAGTAATCATTTTACTCTTAATGAGTCTTTTTGCTTCTATTTGACGGTCCTTATTTTTTTGCTAGCACTACCGAGCTCCGTTCATCCTAAAATTTTAACCAGATTGTATTCAATATATTTGAAGGTTTCTCATATAATTTCAGCTCAATTTGATGGTTGGATTGAAAATTACATCTAATAATGTAAAATTAGTCAAATTGTGATTTTTCGTTAAATTTCTAAATTTCTCTAAAAATTCAGAAATTTTAACCTAAGCTAAGGCATCATATTAGAAGGCTTCACACAAATTTTTCAAATTTTCTAATAACCCGATCGAGAGTTATGAATTTTTTTTACATGAAACTAGTCAATTTATGATTTTTCACCTAGAGGTTTTACAGAAGGTCTTGTGAAGTAGCTTATGAGTAAGGAGATGACTATGAAGATCTGCATACGAAAGAGGTTCTGCCTTGGTCGCAAGGCTGGCTATTAAGTATTTCAACTCACCTTAAAGACCATGAAAAACATATAAATTAAAATCCTCTAGCAAAACTAGTTGGCTAGCAACTGCCAATTCATCAAATAAAGCCTTTTCTTTTTGCATATATATTATCGCACGTGTGCGGCGTCACGACAAAAAAAAATCCACTCCCAAATACTAATGTGTGTGGTATCCTAGAAAAATTGAAAAAATAGAGGGACAAGGAATTCTTATCTTTTATCTGTGAAAAACAGGGATAAGAGTAGCTATAAACCCCTAGAAAAATAAATAAATAAATAAAAGTAAAGAAATTCATGCATATGGTTAAATAAAAACAGGAATTCAAAAATTTTTGAATATAAATTTCCGGGCGAAATAATTAGAACCCATCCAAAATTAAGGGTTTATAGATGGGATAAACACTTGTGTGCAAGGGATTAACAAGAAAATTGAACAAGAAGAAAAGAAGGAGGGAGTTGAAAATCTTCAACTAGTTGAAGATCAAAATCTTAATTCGTACCGGGTAAAGTGTTCTAAACATGATCTTAAAAATTCATTTCAAATTCGATAATGAATTGATGCCTTGATATTGAATTATAGGTTAGGGTTCTTAGACATGAATTGGGGAAAAAGTAGTTGTTGTTAAAATTAAGTTAATTCATGTGTGGTATGTAGTTTATGAAAGTATTGTGTGAAGGGAAGGGGGTGACGAATCTGGACAGACTCGTCTCCTGACTTTCGGTGAGATTTCGGGTAGGAGGATGAGGGAATTAGGATTGGGTTCCTTCATAGACATTGTAGATTTGGATGTTAGCTAACCAAGGAAACTAGTCTTGCTCAATTTAGAGATGTAGAACTCCAGTTATGGGTTACCAACCGAGACTGAGTCGTGACTGATTCTGTAAGGCAGTAGGACTAATTAGTTTATGAGCAATTTTGACTATCTTGGAGGTAGAACTGGGTTCTCCTTCCTCAGAGAACTTTTAGCCTCGTGTCTTAACTTTCTAACGAGATCAATCTAACTTAAAATGGAATTCTAGAACTCTAGATATAGTTAAAAATCTAATGAGTGTTCAGACAGTAACAGTTGGATAGTAACAGTTCAATGTCTAGACAGTAACGATTGAATAGTAACAGTTGGACAGTAACAGTTCAATGTCTAAACAATAACGATTCAATGTCTAGATAGTAACAATTGGACAGTAACAGTTGGACAGTTAGACAGTAACAGTAGATTATCACGTGAATACTATATATAAGAATATAAAAAAATTTAGTCATACGAACACTTGCACATTGAGATACTAACTCTGAAAATATACATGATATATGTATGTATGCTAATATGAGGAAACGAACATGTATAGAAAGTAACATATGAGTAATGGATGAATATGGATTCTCTATAATACCGGCTTGAAGGAATCATAACCAAAAACTTCCTTGTGATTCAGGAGGAGCAACCAGGATTGGATTTTTTGTTAGGGGAGGTCGCAAGACAAGCGAAGCAGGTGTGTGATTTTCCTCCTATTTGCACTTATACAATTTAAAATTCTTTCGGTGAATGCAATTACAATAAATATCGTGTTCAGTGTAAATAAAGTCTACCGTATTTACAAGATTAGTTTCGGCTAATGGCATCCGTGATAGGATTGCCGGGAGATGATTTACAAGATTAGCTTCGGCTAATGGCATCCGTGATAAAATTACCGGAAAATGAATTACAAGATTAGACTTTGCAAGGTCACCCAGTTCATGCAAGTAAATAAGAGTATTCAAATTAAGAATATAAGTTCTTTGTTAGAATTATTATGAATCCGACAGAAAATTAATACTTCATTCGTATACATTACATGAGCATATATATATATATATATATATATATATATATTTCTTTATCAACATAATGGTATGTTTATTTATGTAACAAGTCCATAAAATATCCAAGGAGATCCTTAGTTTAGGACTCTACTTTGTCAAGCTTATGTAAATATTTAACTTCAACAAAAGAGAATTAACGCATTTATATAGTATACTTTTGTGTAAACCTTGATGTATTTATAAAAGTTCAGCTTAGCATGTAGTATTTTAGTTATCTTGTAATTAACCCTTTTGAAATGTTTAAGAACACTTATTATGTTGTAAATGCTTTCTTTGCGTGTTATTATTCCTTTTCTTTTAAATTTTATGATATGATATGTGGACTATGTTTATATTGAACTTAGTCGTAGGATATATATAGTGTGGATTGTATAAGGTGTTGAATTATGATGTTTGATATAAGGTCTGGAATTATGAGACCTTGTGATGATGGGTTGATTGAGTAAATTGATAGTAGTCGATAACTTGGGATGTCCTAAATACAAACGAAACTCTGCCGAATTTTTGTAAATTAAAAAAAAATAACCTCAAATTAAGAGGATATGTTGGGATCTTTTAACATTGATCAAGTCGTAAAGTCGGACTGTTACTGTGCTTCTAATTACATTTCCTTTGTCTGCTGAAACGGCCTTTGAAGAAGACAATGAATAGAGCCTTTGAAATTGCACCATTTTCCTATTCAAAATGCATATTTTTGATTTGGTCATTGGAGTTTTGTATTTTTGTAATCAAATCCCCGGGTAAATTGTAATTGGATCCCTTGATTTTAGTGTCATTTACAAGACAATCTTTGGTTTTTGATTTATGCAATTTGACCTTCAATTGAATAATAAATTTCCAATTTCTTCAATTTAGCCTCTGATTTAGTCAATTTCAGCCTCTCTATTTATGCGTCTTTTTCCTATTAGGAGCAGGACACGACAAAAAGCCGTCAACAAATTTGAAAACACCTTGTCCAAGAAGCTACAACTTCATCTACATTCGTCAATAAAGATAATTGGTGTTTGTAACCTTCAAAAAAATAACTTGTAGAGTATTGGAAAAAGGAACAATCATGGCAATTGAAGTCTCTATGAGATAAGATTCACGGCAACAGCAACGGAGGATTCCAAAGTAGAGGAAGAACAAAAGCTTTGAACTGGTGACTCAAAAGAAGCGGCGGTTTGTGGTGGGTTGAAGGTGGCGACAACCAGATTAGAGTTCATTACAAAGAAGAAAAAAGACTTTTACTATGTTAGGGCTTTAATACCAAGTTAAGAATAACAAGAGGCCTAACCAATTAGTTAGCCAACCTTTCCTATTTATACATATAGGACAATGTATAATATATAGTTAATATAGAGATTACAACACAAGAATAATAAACCTTTCTTGAATATATACAAGCCTATAATATGTAATATCCTAATATCCTATAATAGCTATAATTTGTTAAATATCGACTCCCAATAGATATCCATGTCAATAGAAAACCTTGTGCAACTTGATTGAAGAGTATATATTAGGGTTCTTTAAATTGAATCTTCAAATTTTTTTGGAAAAAAAACTTACTCATTATGGATAGTTCATATATTATGTGAATCTTCTCAACTGCAATACATGTAGAAAACTATTTAATCAGCAAGAGTAAAACAAATTTTGGGGGATGGCTAAGTAAGCAAAGTGGTCCCGAAACTTTTAACCTATACAAATATTATTTATGTTGTAGTCAGCATGCACAAGTTTGAATTAATATTAGGTACCTATCTTAAAATCCTTTCTCACTATATATATATATAGCAGTACCTATCTTAAAATAAGATGAGAAATATTTATTATTTTCTTCGAAAATGAGATGAGGAAATATTTGAATTGATGGAATCTTATAAACTATTAAGCACGAGTAAATAAAGTGGTCCAAAAGCTCAAAACCTAAACGACAACTCTTTGCCGCAGGACTATAATTTGTAGTTTTGTCGACCAACAGGTGCACGTATAATTATTATAACGAATAATCCAAATGTTTGCACTCTTTCAACACATGAACTAGAAGACAAAATATTGGGATAACTAATACTGATCTTAACAATGAAGATCACTAAACTTCTATCAAAACAATAAATTTTTAAATATCGTATAGTTTCTAGTGCAAGGAAATAGGAATATTTTTTTTGACAATTTATAAAAAAATCTTCATTTTATACTAGGACATGTAATCTCATTTTAAATGACCGATTCCAAGTTTCACAACTTGAATTTTATTTGGAAGGTTTAATTAGTAGTTTTAATTGAAGTTATTTATAGAATAGACTCTTTCGTTTATTTTCGAGTTGTCAAGCTCACCAATTATTACACACGATTAATGATTAAAACAATTGTCGTTTCAAAAGAATATAGTTTATTTAATAAATTTAAATTTTTTAAGTTCATGGATCAGATCAATTATAACATTTTAAGCAAGTGGTGCCAGCGAGAAGAGCTCAAAATCCTTGCCATGGGACTATAATTTCTACTCAGCACGAGTAAAACACTATTGTGGGATAAATCAAGTCAGCAAGAGGCAAGAGCTCAAAACCTACACGACAACTCTTTGCTAAAGGACTATAATTTGTAGTTTTGTCGAAGGTCGGCACGAGTAAAACACTATAATTTATATTTTTGTGGAATTTTTTAATTAATTGTAACAAATAATGAAAATGCTCGCTCCATATAAATATATGCTCTCCATGCGTTGTTTCAACACAAGATCAACAAGACACAATATTGAGATAACTAATACTCATATTCAAAAAATATGGAGATCACTAAATTTCTAGGGTTCTCCTTCCTTCTCTTTGCCTTCGCAGCAACTTCATTTCCTGAGGCCGTTCATGCCAAAGATGCTGCAGCAGTGCTCGATGTCTTCGGTCATGAGGTGCAAGCTGGTGCTCGTTATTTAATCGTAGCCCCCTCGACTGACAATACAACAACTCTTGCGGTCACTGCGACTAGCAAGATCATATGCAATTCAGATGTTATACTTTCCACTTTGAACGAGAGCCTTCCAATAACATTTTCACCTGCTATAAAATCCAACGATGGTGTCATCCGTGAAGGCTCTTATCTAAATGTGAACTTTGATGCACCCTCATGTAGGATGGGGGGCGTGACAACGATGTGGATGATTGAATCGGAAGGATTGATTGTGACCACTGGAGGTGTTGATATATTGAATCGGTTTAAGATCACCAAGTATGAAGGTGATAATAGTTTTTATCAGCTTTCTTTTTGTCCAATGTCCGAACCCTTCTGTGAATGCTCATGCGTCCCAGTCGGCGTCAACAGTGACAAGCACTTGGCTCCCAATGTCGGCCCTCTTCTTGTGATGTTCGAACCAGATGCGTATTGATATTATCTACTGCAATTCTGTATGAGGGAGTACGAGTGCCGACTATCATGTATTGGGCATAAATAAAACTAAAATAAATAAGAAGCTTTTTAGCTTTGGCTTTTCCTTAGTTTTCATGGCGTCTCACTAAAGAATATGATTCACCACTAATTTTTTATTTCTCAAGTGTGACTGGTGAATTAATCAATTTTAACCAGAAACTGAAATTTATTAAAATCAACATATTTTGATGTACACAAACCTTCTCCCACTCGGTTCCTTTTGCGAGAAATGAACAAGTCCTTAACCTCTCCAAATTTAATGAAGGATCTTCTCAAGGGTTGATACTGAAGCTAGCAAGGAAATCTTTCAAAGTATATCTTCACAGATTCAAAAGATGGTTTGGATTAGTGTTGGTTGGTGAAAGGTGATCTTTTTGTGAAGGTCAGAGTCTAGGGTCTTAGATAGGGGTGGTAATATGGTGGTGATGAGGTTAATGGCTTGAAAGAAGTTGCTGCTGTAGTTTCAAAGAAGTTGCTGCTGTTGGAGAGGTCTGCTACAAGCTGCTGCTGATGGCGTGGAAGGGGCTGTTTCTGCCGTGGAAGGGGATGCTGCTGCAACAATGATTTTAGTGAGTATAGAGAAGCATCTCAACCCAAAAGGTTAAGATGTTAGATGAGATTCAAGAATAATTTTATATTACTCTCGATAATACATCCTTTAAAATGAAAATTCTTTGGGCTTAAAACTTATATAGATCCATACTACTTTCTCTGTTATTTTTTATCAAATAAAAAAGACATGATGAGATTCGAACTCGTAATCACTTAAGTAGATTAGTGGTAGGATCCGTTGGTCTTGTTTTGCAGACCGGGTCAGGAGATGGCTCACCTCTAAATTATGGTTTATATATCAACAAATAACTAGTCAGTAGTATTCCAATCATCAGTCGAGAAAAATATTGTTACCATCTACTACCTAATTATCATTACCAAACACAAGAAACAAACCATCTCAAGCTCACCTGCTTCATCATCTCTGACCTTGACATTTTTGGTTCCTTTGATCGCATAAGCTCTTATGATGTAGCTTGATTAATGTTTTGAAACAGTAATGCATTTACATTTTGGAATATAATTTGGATTGGTTTTGGATTCGATTCTATTCCGAGCATGATTATTTTTTGGCTCGATGTTTTACATTGATTCAAGAAATAGGTTTATATTTTTTGTGTTATAGATTGACAAATATGTGATTATTGCTTGCATTTTAGCTGCATTGATCAATGGCATGAACTTGATTGCTGAAAAATGTTAGATTTTTATTAGATTTGATCACTATTATTATTGTACCCTCCTCACGAGAGTGATGTCACAGCGACAATTCTCAGGCAGTGTCTTTTGAAATGGTCTTTGGTTTGTTTGGGAAGTCATCACCTAGTATTATAGCAACTAGGAAACCTAACTAGTTTATTTTAAGAGATTTTAGGTAAGGGACTGGTTGTGTAAATGAAAGATATTAACACTCCTAATGCGCCTTATTGAGGTAAGGTGCATCGTTTTTTATTTGTTTGCTATTGTCTGATGAAGTCTATCTCTACTAACTTACTATGACGAGTCTGCTATGATGAACAAATCCTAATTTGCTAAGTCAAGAATTTGGTTTGGCAAGGTGACATATCCTTAATTATAATGAAGATAGGCTAGTGCACATAATTGTTTTGCCAGAAGAATATTGTATTTTCTTATTTTAACAAATACAGAGATTAGTGTTCTATATATATACAAAGTCCGCATAATCTATTCTTAACAAAGGGAACTAAAATTAAGGATATTTTGCCTAACGGTTACAAAAATTGAAAAGGCAAAGTTACCATACACAGATAATTATTCCTTTTTATTTCCTAGCTGTTACATGCTTGATTGTTGACAGATTTGTGACTTACAGGATCTGCAACATGATTCAAGGAATCATTCTTTATACGCCCCCGCAAGATGGAGTCACCATCGGTTACTCCAATCTTGGCTCGAAGGAGTTCTGTCCGTTGACGAGGTAGAGGTTTCGTCAAGAGATCAGCAAGCTGATCATGTGTATTGACATGATGAACATGGAGAGTACCCTTCTGGACAATATCACGAACAAAATGCAAATCAATCTGAATGTGCTTCATCCGAGAGTGTTGAACCAGATTGAAACTTAAATGTGTGGCACCCAAATTGTCACATAGGAGCTGTGGAGGAGCTGAGGTGGAGTAGCCAAGTTCAGTAAAAAGTGCTAGAAGCCATAACGTTTCAGAGGCAGCATTGGCAAGGGCGCGATATTCGGCCTCAGTAGATGATCGTGCTACAGCTCGTTGTTTTTTTGAACTCCAGGAAATAGGATTAGAACCAAGGAAACATATGTATGCTGAAGTGGACTTTCGATCATCACAATTACCTGCCCAATCAGCATCAGAATAGGTGATGAATTTGGGGGCCATGTCTCTGCGAATATGAATGCCATGAAAGATTGTATGCTTCAAGTATCGAAGCAATCTTTTTGCAGCTGTCAAGTGTGTAGTCATTGGTTTATGCATAAATTGGGACAGCTTGTTAACTGCAAAAGAAATCTCAGGTCGGGTGAGAGATAAGTATTGCAGGGCACCAATAATACTCCTGTATTCAGTGCTATCAACCGAGGATGTGCCATCAAGAAGCTTGAGGATAGTAGTGGTGGATAATGGAGTGATAACCGCTTTGGCACCATGCATGTTCAGCTTTGTTAATAGGTCTCTGATGTATTTGTGCTGGGACAAAAAAAGACCTGTGGTAGTAGGAATAACCTCCATGCCCAATAAAAAATGTAGTTGACCCATGTCTTTGACAGAAAACCGGGTACTTAGTTGAGCAATGATGGATGAGACAAAGACGGAATCATTTCCTGTAATAACCAAATCATCCACATACACCAAGAAGTAACAAGTAACAGATGGTGTCTTATAAATGAACAAGGAGGAATCAGCTCTTGAGTTTACGAAACCAAAGTCTAAAATGGCACCCCTAAGAGTTGAATACCAAGCCCGTGGGGCTTGTTTGAGTCCATAAATTGCTTTGTTCAGGTGACAGACATGGTTAGGGTGGATATCATCTTTGAAACTTGGGGGTTGAACCATATACACATCTTCATTTAACAAACCATGCAAAAATGCATTATTAACATCAAGTTGTCTCAATTGCCAGCCTTGAGTGACAGCAATGGTCAATACAAACCGAATAGTAGCCGGTTTCACAACCGGACTAAATGTTTCTTTGTAGTCTAGACCAGAGCGTTGATGGAATCCTTTTGCAACAAGTCTCGCTTTGAAGCGATCAATCGACCCATCAGCGTTCCTCTTAACCCGAAACACCCATTTACAGCCAATGGGAAGACAATGGTTCGGGGGAGATACTAAGGTCCATGTGTTGTGTCTCATCAGAGCCGTAAGCTCTGCAGACATGGCTTGTCGCCACCGTGGATCACCTAATGCCTGGCTCACACAACTAGGTTCAATAGCATGAGGGAGGGGATGTTTGGTAACAACATGAAATTGCTTAGGTTTGTGAATGTTATTCAATAACCTAGTAATCATGGAATGAGTTCGCTGGGGTTGAGGATTAGTAACAACATCAATCATAGTGGAAGGAAGAGGAGCAGGGACAACAACATCAGTGATGAGTGGTGAAGGAGAAGCCCGTGTTAATGGCAAAATTGGTGAGGAGATGATATCCTCACCATGATGAATTATAGTAGGGCTAGAACATGGAGAATGAAATGATAAATTTTCTTCAACAGAAAAGGGAAGAGTAGAGGCGGTACCTGAAGGTGATACAGAAATGGCAGTACGATCCAAGATCACTGGTGAAGGTTGCGGTGGAGCGGGTACATCGATGAGTGGCACAGCTGCCGAAGAGGAGGGAGTGAGGGAGCTGGATGCAGGGGAAGGTGTATGAAATGGTCTGTGACTTTCATCAAACAGGACATGGCGAGAGAGATAAAGTTTGTTGGTGGATAGATCTATACACTTGTATGCATTCTGAGTTGTAGAGTATCCTAGAAACAAACACATGGTGGCTTTGGGTTGAAGTTTATTGGTATTATACGGTTTTGTGATGGGAAAACAACGACATCCAAATTTTTTTAATTTGAGATAATTAGGGGATTGATGAAATAAGATTTCAAATGGGGTTTTGTTGTTTAGTAGGGGAGTTGGTTGCCTATTAATGAGATATGCAGCTGTTGAAAATGCATGAGGCCAATAAGATAGAGGAAGGGATGCATCATGTAGTAGGGTCAGACTAGTTTCTACTAAGTGACGATGACGACGTTTCGATACACCATTTTGCTGAGGTGTATGAGGGGCAGTGGTGTAGTGACTGATTCCATGTATAGAAAAATATTGTTTGAGTGCAACAAATTCACCACCATTATCCGAATAAATGCTTTTGATTTTGGTGTGAAATGTTTTTTCAACAAGATGTTTAAATTGAGGAAAAATACGGCTGACACAAGATTTATTTGACATGGGGTAAAACCATATATATTTGGTAAAATGATCAACCAAAATCAAGTAAAATCATGAACCATCAAGACCAATTGTATTGGAGGGTCCCCAAACATCGGTATAAATGAGATCAAGTGGTGCATGACTCACAAGACTAGTTGGACGAAATGGTTGCTTATGAGCTTTATTGATTGAACAAGATGTACAAAGATGAGGTACTTGATCTTTGTGTTTTATTGGAAGGGAAAAAGACTTGATAATCTGTGTAACAAGTTTTTGAGACGAATGTCCTAGACGTTTGTGCCATTCATCAAGTGACGTCCGTTCATGCACATTTGCAACCATTTTTGGAGAGGATACCACTGAGTCTGGAAGTGTGTAAACACCATTTTCACATACACCTTTGAATAGAATCGCCCCCGTGATCTGATCCTTGACAAGAAAAAAGAATGGGTGAAATTCAATGAAAACATTATTTCGAAGAGTAAATGGTGCACAGAAATAAGATTTTTGTGTATATTGGGAACGCAAAGAGTATCAGTGATATGAAAGGTACGAGTGGGTGAATGAAATGCTAATGATCCAGTATGTGAGACACGCAAACCTGGTCCATCACAATGACAACCTCATCAGTACCATCATATTCGGAGTGAACAGATAATTTCGCAAGATCGCCGGTGATATTGTGAGAATTGCAGAGTCAACAAGCCATTTAGTATCCTTAACTTGTGATGTGGAGGCACAATTAACCGTGGCATTACAGGAGTTGAATTGCGGGCAATGCTTAGTAGTGTGACCAAATTGATCACATATTTGGCATTTTGGTGAATACCGGCGTTGACCATTAGATTGGTTGTGCTTCTTATGGTCACGTGGGTTACCATTATAATGAGACAAAACAGGAGGACCATCATATTTAGAGTAGCCTCCTTTGGCTGGTTTGTTAAAGCTCCTGTAAACATTACCTCCATTTGAAGAGCTGGAGGACGAGCGATGATTGGAGAAATTGGCTGTCGCGATGAGCTGCTGTGTGGTGGCATCAAGACGACGCAAATAGCATTCATGACTGACAAGCAAGTCATGAAGTTCTTCAAAAAACAGTGGGCGCTCCCGTGCCCAAATTGGTGCTGCAATTTCTCTGTAGTCGGGTCCCAAACCATTTAGAATGTAAAGAGTAAGATCATCCTCTGAAATGGGATGATTGATGAGTGCAATCTCATCAGCAAGAGCCTTGACAGCGTGCATATAGTCTTGAATCGACCGATTGGCTTTCTTGATTAAAGTAAGTTCCTCTTTTAATTGCATGGCACGACTGCGTGATTTGCTGGCATACATGGTGTTTAATTTACACCAAGTGACTTGGGATGTTGTTGCAGCAGAGATAGCACTTAGAATCAGCTTGTCTTGCTGGACCCAATGAGATTTTTGAAGAGAAGAAACAGAGGAGTTGTTTTGGAGAGGACATGGTTTATCACCAGTAACATAGTTAATGAGATTGTAGCCAATTAAAAGGGCTTCAAACTGTGCACACCTCTGAGAGAAGGTTGAGGGTGTAAGTTTCTCATTGATTTGGGTTGCAATATTTAGGGCAATGAGTGGAGCTTCTGTGGTGGAATGCGGGTTTGTGATGGGCGGAAGAAAATTTGCAGGGTTGGGAATCAAGTTCTCGGTGGAGTGATGCTCTGATACCATAATGAAGATAGGCTAGTGCACAGAATTGTTTTGCCAGAAGAATATTGTATTTTCTTATTTTAACAAATACAGAGATTAGTGTTCTATATATATACAAAGTCTGAATAATCTATTCTTAACAAAGGGAACTAAAATTAAGGATATTCTGCCTAACGGTTACAAAAATTGAAAAGGCAAAGTTACCATACACAGATAATTATTCCTTTTTATTTCCTAGCTGTTACATGCTTCATTATTGATAGATTTGTGACTTACAGGATCTGCAGCATGATTCAAGGAATCATCCTTTACAAATTATTGCTGAAGCTTCTTTCGAGGGAAAAATAAAATTATGTTTTTTAGTTGTCGCATCATTCCTAATAATATTTCAAATAAAATTATTTCTGGATTTTATCCTTATATTAGAAGTAAATGAGTTGTATTATTCATAATAATATATTAGATATTAACCTCATATAAGTTTCTTATTCTTATATTAAAGTGAGTAATAAAATTATTATCCCTAATAATATTTGGAATATTAACCCCTTTTATATTTTTTTTCCTTTATTAAAAGTTATTAATATTATTAAAAGAATTACATATTTTTAGGTTTTGGAAAGAAGAGGTTTGATTAGTAATCCTGTGGAGGATAGTTGATGATATCAACAAATTGGTATTAGCATTGTTGAAGGAATTGTCTTTCAACATTAACATATAATACTGGTCGGAAAATTTAGGGATGGAAAGGAAAATGTTAATGAATCCAGAAGGGATAATACTAGAAGTATTAAAATGGAATCAGATGAAAAATTGTAAAGAATATGATATCATGTAGCCTTGAATATATATTGTTTGATTACTAATGTTTGTATTGCTTTTCATCATAATTATTTTTCAATGTTATGTTTGTTTCAGGTCCATCATATGCACAACAAGATTAATATTTTAGGTTCTCTATCTTTTGTGTCATTTAGAACTAAACAAGTGCTCGTGAATTTTATATCTCAAGAAACTATTATGACTTGGATTGTAATAATATCTTTTAAATTGAATTTTTTAATGTAATTTATACTATCATGTATTCATACTTGTCATGCATGTGTGTTTTTCTTATTTACTTATTCTTAAAATATAGATATTTGAGAAATTGTGGTTGGAGCGATAAATATTGGATTTAAACCCAGGACAATTGGGTCGTGATTGGATAATGATTAATAGAAGTGTACAGGTTGTTGGTCGATAACTTGAGACTTCCTAGTATAGGGAGACTGTGCTGAAATTTCCATAGAAATTACAATGAACCTTGTGTCGCACGTGTGCGACGTCCCGATGATTGTTCACCCTCAGGTATGTATATGGTATCTATCTAGCAAATATGGAAAGACAAGGAATTTTTATCTTTTATCAGTGGAAAATAGAATGGGAGTTGTCACCTAGTATTTGGTCACTAGAAACCCCAACTGGTCTCAAAGATCGAGTACGGGGATTGGTTGCGTAAAGGAAAGGTATTAGCACCCAAACTACACCCTACCTAAGGTAAGCTGCATTGTTTTATTGTCTGATATATGCTAAGGCTTCATCGTATTTCTAATTGTTGGTCCATCTACGGTTTAAGAAAAGTTCTCCTCGGTAAGGAGATCCTTATCTTATCAGGTAAAACCTAGTCGTTCTAACTTCAGCAAAAGAACTACCTTTTTAATATCAAAAATATGTTTTGCCTATAAATTCATAATCCCTGATACTAAAACCAAAAAAAGTATTTTTTTTGGCTTTTTTGAAATATTGGACAAGTTCTTGTGTCTTTAATAAACTAATTATTAAAACCAAAATGCATGTTAAAACATATTTTTTTGAAGTTTTCTTTGTTGTATGAAAATACAATATGATTTTTTTAGCTTTGAGAGACTTGGTCGTATGCATGAAACAATTTTTTTTTCTTTCGATGAAAACCAGGTATTTTAATAATGGATTTGTATCTTTACGGTATAAAAATACAAACCGATATTAACCGTAATGGATAACAAAAATACATGAGAAAATCATAAAAAAATTTTGAAAAATATTTTTAAATATTTTTGGAATGGGCCAGACCCGACCCAAAAAGAAATTGGGCCAAGATCAACCCAAAATAAAATACAATCTATCTTATATTAGGCTGGACTCAACCCAGCTGCGTGGACTGGGCTGGTGATCCAACCCAGACTAGTTCCTGTGCCCATGCATAGTAACCAATCCATTATAATTAGCCGGGTACTGTGCTCATGCATAGTAACCGAGTAATTATTTTTCCTTGCTTGCAGAAATGTGCATAGTGCATGTTTTGCATGCAAGAAGATGAAAAGGGAAATAGAGATGAGGGGGAGAGAATCACTAAGAATGTTCCTTTTTCATCATGTGTGACCTCCACTACTCCATAAGAAAACACCTTAACAACTGTAAATGGTCCTGACCACTGTGATTTAAGCTTGCCAGGAAACAAGCGAAGCCATGAATTGAAGAGCAATACCTGTTGACCAGGGACAAACTCCTTACATACAATGTGCTTGTCATGCCATATCTTGGTTCTTTTCTTGTATATCTTGGCATTCTCATAGGACTCATTTCAAAATTCATCCATCTCGTTAAGTTGCAGGATTCTTTTCTCACCTGCAACCTGCAGATCCATGTTTAGTTGTTTCATTGCCCAGGATGCCTTATGCTCTAATTCAATAGGAAGATGGCATGCTTTCTCAAAAACTAATTGATATGGAGACATTCCCAACGGTGTTTTGAATGTTGTCCTATACGCCTATGGTGCATCATCTAACTTTCTTGCCTAGTCTTTTCGAGAGTTATTCACTGTCTTTTCTAGAATGTGCTTCACTTCTCTATTTGACACCTTTGTTTGGCCATTTGTTTGAGGGTGATAAGCTAATGCTCTCTTGTGTCTGACTCCATACTTAGATAACAATGCTTCAAACTGCTTGTTGCAAAATGAGTTCCTTCATCATTGATGATGCCTCTAGTAGTACCAAATCTGGTAAAGATGTTCTTCTGTACAAAATTAAGTACCACCTTGCCATCATTTGTAGGCGTTACAAATGCTTCTATCCACTTTGATACATAATCCACAGCTAAAAGAATATATTTGTTGTTGTAAGATGAAGGAAAAGGTCCCATGAAATCAATGCCCTAAATGTCAAATAACTCAACTTCTAGGATATTTTAAAATGGCATTTCATTTCAGCGAGATATATTCCCAGTATGTTGACATCTATCACAAGTAGTAACAAAAGCATGAGCATCTTTAAACATAGTGGGCCAATAAAAACTAGACTGCAAAACTTTGGTTGCAGTGTGTTGTGCTCCAAAGTGCCCCCCATATTCAAGTGTGTGGCAGTGATTTAGTGAGTTTGTCATTTCCTCTTCTAGAACGCACCTCTTGATGACTTGATCTGCATAATGCCGATAGAGTATCAGCTCCTCTCAGAAATAGTGTTTGACTTCAGCAAGAAATTTCTTCTTTTGTTAGTAAGAAAAATCTGGCGAGATGATCTTACCTGCAAGAAAATTGACATAATCTGTATACAAAGGAATGAAATTGTTAGTGGAAATTGCTAAGATTCTTTCATCAGGAAAGCTTTCATTTATAACCATGAATTTAGACTCTAGATGCTGTGCCAATTCCAGCCATGAAAGATGATCTGCCACCACGTTCTCAGTCCCCTTTTTATCTTTAATTTCTACATCAAATTCTTGTAGTAACAGGATCCAACGGATAAGTTTGGGCTTGGCATCTTTCTTGGAAACTAGGTGTCTAATTGCAATATGATCAGTATACACTAGCAACTTGTTTCCCACCAGATAAGGCTAAAACTTATCAAAGGCATAGACCATAGCAAGCAACTCTTTTTCAGTTGTGGCATAATTAAGCTGGGCATCATTGAATGTTCTGCTAGCATAGGATATGGTGTGAAACATGTTGTTTTTTTCACTGCCCTAATTGCATAATCACTTGCATCATATATCAGCTCAAATGGTTTCTCCCAATCCGGTGTACTTACAATAGGAGAGTTGTCACTAACTTCTCTTTCAATAGCATAAAGGATGTCATGCATTGTTCGTCAAATTGAAACTTCGTGTCTTTTAGCAGCAGATTGCATAGTGGTTTGGATATTTTAGAGAAGTCTTTGATGAACCTCCTATAAAATCCTGTATGGCCAAGGAAACTCCTAACCTCTTTTACTGTAGTTGGCGACAAAAGTTTGTCTATTGCCTCAATTTTAGCTTTGCCTACCTCTATTCCTTTTTCTGAAATCCGGTGCCCCAACACTATACCTTTCTTTACCATGAAGTGATATTTTTCCCAGTTCAATATCAAGTTTGTCTTCCAAAACCAATGCCAACTTTGCAAGACAGTCATCGAAAGAAGTTCCAAATACAGAAGAGTCATCCATGAAGACCTAAATGATCTGCTCCACCATATCTGAAAACATAGCCATCATGCACCTCTAAAAGGTAGCTAGTGCATTACACAACCCAAAAGGCATTCTTCCAAAAGCAAAAGTACCATAAGGGCAGTGAAAGTGGTCTTCTCTTAGTCCTCAGGTGCGATGGCTATTTGGTTGTATCCTGAATAACCATCTAGAAAACAATAGTATTCATGCCCGGCTAACTTGTCCAACATCTAATTAATGAATGGTAGGGGGAAGTGATCTTTGCGAGTTGCCTTGTTGAGCTTTCCGTAATCCATGAAAATCCTCCATCCAGTTACCATTCTAGTAGGTATCAGTTTGTTATCTACATCCCTTACCACTGTCATTCCTCCTTTCTTTGGCACAACTTGAACTGGGCTCATCCATCAGCTATCAGAGATTGGATAAATAACACCAACATCTAACAATTTCAGAACTTCTTTCCGGACTACCTCTTTCATTGTCGGATTTGTTGTTACCCATTTTTAGGTCCCCACATAAAAAGGAGAAAATACAAAAAAAGAGTTGAAAAAAATTCAGAAAAAAGAAAATAAAAAAATATGTAGCAGTGAGAAAAGATGCCGGAGTGCCTAAAAAATAGCCAAAAATTGGTTGAGGAGGTTAAAAAATGCAAAGATTGAATTTTGACACTATATCGTTGACTGATGAGAGCCCTGTTGATAAAAAAATTCAATTTGAAAAAAATATCCAAAATTAATTTAGACCGATAGAGTATCCATGAAAATTCAATGTTTATGGACTCAATTAAAAGTTTATTGATCAATTGAAGGTCAAATTGCATGAATCCAAAACCAAAGACCGTCTTGTAAATGGCGCTAAAATCAAGGGATCCAATTACAATACATCCAGGGGTTTCATTACAAAATTGCAAAACAATCCAATGACCGAATAAGAAATATTCATTTTGAATTTTGAAACGATGCCATGTCCTTGACAATTGTTCATTGCCTTCTTCATCAACAACGGTTTCGGCAATAAAGGCGTTAGCAGTAAAGAACAGTGGAGTTGCTTCAATCTAGGGAGCACGTCTCAGGGCTGATATCCCTCGCCTCCATGATGCATGCTTGCCGTTACAACCTCATGGCATTATCTAGCCTTATAAAAGCTAGAGAAAGGCCATGAAAAAAAATAAGGAGAAAAAGGAGAAGAAGATTAGTGAAGACGCAGATAGACACGGGAGAATAGAGGCAAACAAAGAGCACTGAGAGAAACCAAAAATCCCAAATGATAGAAATGAAATTACACAGCACACTGAACTAAAAAACCAAAGGAAGAACGAACAAGGAAAGGACAGAAAAGAGAGAACAGGGACGAACAGAGGAAGCCTGGGAATAGAGATGTGAAAGAGTAAGACAGAGGCACAAAATAGAAGGAAAGGAGTAGAGAGAGAAGCAAACAAACAGAAATAGAAAAGAAAAAACACACAGAAGAATACCAGGAGGGAGGAGAAGACAGAGACGAAAGGGAAGAACATAAAATAGAAACAGAGAGAACAGGAGACCAGAAACCAGAGAAGAAGGAAATAGAAAACAAAAAGAAAGAGAGGAGAATCGTCCAGCCATCGTCTTCGGCTCTACCTCCCCGCACCTGGTAAGTTCTTTTTTTTATTTTGTCTTTTGTAGTTATATAACACTGTGCGAAGGTAATTTTAATTACCTTCATAATATGCACTACGTGAGTGAATAGTTCACGCATGCAGGCCTTAGTCAGTAGGGTTAGTGGCTTGGGCTAGTGGCCCGGCTAGGCCTGCTGGGTACAGCCCAGCTACATGGGCAAAGCTGGACCCAACCCAAAAATAAAAATAAAATAAAATATGTATGCATAGATTTAAATTCATTTTATTGGTTTATTCACTGACGCCAGAGTTAGGAATATCATTTATTTTGTTTTTTTGCTACGTAATATTTACCAACGTCAGAGTTGGAATTATTCGTAGTCGAATATTCACTGATGCCAGAGTAAGGAATATTATAAGTAAACTATCATAGCATAAATAACAAACTCTTAGCAATTTAAGATAAAACCAGTAATGCAGTTTATCTTCGGTAAGATGTGCTAGGGGTGCTAATACCTTCCCTAGCCACAACCAGTCCCTTACCTGTGAATCTCTAACAAAGACCAGCACGCTCGGGTCTCACAGTGACCCTGGACCAAATACTAAGTGGTGACTCCTAATAACAAACAAACAAACAAAAATCGTTATCCACACCGCGCGGGGACGTACGCCAGAATGACAACTCCACTAAGGACCTTTAGGACTAAGCTTTGCCTTTTGTTTGATAATTGTTATGATGTTTGTTATGTTGTGTTTATATGGTTATCACTTTTTACTGCTTTAGCATGCATCCTTGTTTATAATGTCATGTCACGCATCATTTTGAGACCACACACCTTAAAATATAGGATAGGTAGGGAAGTAACGGTACTCCAATAGCTTTAGCCTGGGTAAGACTCGTAAAACCATCCAACTCTCGCTTGATTGTTTATTTGAAAGTGGTTGATATGCAAAACTGATATTACTTAAGCCTTCTATCTTCACACTACTTGCAAGCCTCATATCAACCTTTTGAGGACGATCGCTGAGCATGTGATAGACCATTTGAGACTAGATAGTAACCTACCCGTTGATGCACTAAAAGATCTTTGTCACCCCGTGAAGGGTGAGCCCACATTTCATATGTATTTTTCTTATTGAATCAACATTTTTGCATAATTGCATGATTTTCATTTAGCAGGTTGAAATATATATGAAAAAAAAATGAAAATCATGAAAATCATGCATATATAATCATGAAATGGGTTATGAAAAAATATATAATTGCATGATTTTCATTTTCCCGTTGAAACTTGTCTATAACACTCGATTGCAAAAAAAAAACAAATGGATAATGAAGGAAAATCCCAAAAAAAAAACAAAAAAAAAATATATTTTTTTCATAACCCATTTATGTGTTATTCTCCAATTCACATTTTTTTATCTTTAAAAAAAATAAAAAAAAAATTATACCAGTGAAAAAAGGATGCCAAAACGCTTAGAAAATGGTCAAAAATTGGTCGAGGAGGTTCAAAAATACAAAGATTGAAATTTGATGGTATTTTGTTGAGTGATGAGAGCCTTGTTGATAAAGAAAATTCAATTTGAGGAAGAAAAGTCCAAAATTAAATGTTTATGGACTCAATTAAATTTTATTGAAGGTTTAATTGAATCTATGAAGGGTTTGATTGCAAGAAAAAATGATTTAAAGTCAATTTAGGCTTTAATTCGAAAAAATTAAAGTTTTGGGGTCAAATTATAATTTTTTAGAGTTAATTTGGTCAAATTAGGGATTTAATTGCATAAATATTGAAGTTTGATAGCCAATTAGGGACTTAATTGAAGAAATCCAAAAACAAGGACCAAAATAAAAAATGTGCGTAAATAAAGGGGCTACAATTAAACCAAATCAGGGGCCAAATTAAAGAAATTAGAATTTTATTGATCAATTGAGGGTCACATTGCATAAATTCAAGACCAAGGACCAAAGTGAAAAAGGCGGGCAACTTCAGGGTCGCTGTTTGCTTTTTGGCAGGGATGCAATTGCATTGATTTTTAAATCAAAATTGCAATTGAAGACTCGATTGAACAAATCACAAATTGAGAACTAATGTGAACTCTGACATGTTTTTTTGTCATCTTTCCTTTTAAATGAAACAGCGCGTTTTGTACAAAACGGCGCCGTTTCATACACTATTCATTAAAAAAAAAGGAAAAGCCCAAAACGGTGTCGTTTTGAACGGCACTGTAGCCTTTCTTCTTCCCCTGGACGCTTGAGGCAGGGGAACAAGAAGACTTTTCTCCCCTGCTTTGCATGTTCCCTCTTTCTCCAAAAGCACCAAAAAGACGCCGATCCAAAACACCCCACATGCCTAAGTTCTGACCCGTGGCCTACCACGAGGTAAAGATAAATAAAGGGGATGTGCCCCTTGGGTTGTTGTGGGGCTGTTGCGATGTCGCAGTCACACAAATTAATTACCCTAACTTCAAGCACAACACACAAGATAGTATAAAGCAAGCAAGGGGTCGATCCCACAAGGAAGATTCAAGTCAGATTTTTATGCTAGATGATATGCAATTTGGGGGGGGGGGTTTGGACGTTATCTAGGCTAAAGCAAAAGAAAATGGAAAACTATCAAACGAAATTTAATAAAATCAGAAAATTATCAAGAGAACAAACCTTGGTCACAAGCACACATCCACCTACAGAAATCAGAACTGATCATGAAAACGAAAGATCAATTTATATTTTGAATATTTATCTCTTCTTAACATTGGTTAGTTAACGGATCCGTCGTATAACTAACCCTAACCATCAAACAACCACAGTGTCCGCACTAGTAATTTAATTCAATGGCAGCCTTAAGAACTAGATAATTGATTAATCAAGAAAACATAATTGTTCGCAGTCTATGTTTGATTTGATTGAATGTTCTCCCTAAGATTAATAACGTAGATCCGTCACAATTATTAAACTCAGTTGCTTCACAAGTTCATATACCACAACTCCGGTTTTGATATCAAACTTAGCAATAGATTGTCTACAATAATAACTTAGAGTCCGCTCTAACAATTAAGATAAACAATCATAGAAAAAATAAGCATAGGAGAACAAATATATTCATCATATAAACTGAAAAGAAAAGGTAAAATAAATCTCACAGTTCTTGAAATCCGAAGGTTTCCATGTCATTGCAACCAAGAAAAAGTGTTTAGCCTTGCATGTTTGTTGAACAACTAATCAAAAATAAGAAAGAATGCATAATTTAGGGTTTGTTAGAGGAAGGGGTCGTTTTTCTCTTCTTGGCTGGCTGCCCCCCTTCTCTTCTCTCATTCTTTTTATATCTTAGGAAACCCTAGGTCTCTATTTTACAAAATAGTCTTCCATTAAGTAGACTGTTTATATTTAAGTACTTCAATAACTATTTTCCTAAAAAAGGAGAAATAGCCTTGCATGAAATCTTCAAGCTTTGATTTAGAGGAGCTAAATTGCTGAATTAAAAACTTGTATATTGCTTTAGATGCTTCGAAACGTAATTTGGACTTCTTTCTTCACGAAACTTGTTTGCTGGCAAAATTCAGATGTCATCTTTTAAAAATCATATCTCCCTCATATGACATCTTTTTTGGCTGAAATTTGGAGCATTTATAGAACTTTGAGTCATGAATCCAAAAAAATTTAGTTTGAATCAATTGGACTTCTGTAGCTCCAGATATTCAAGTTGGAATGACCGAAGGTCAACATTGGCAGATTGCGAGATTTGACTTTGGAGGCTACGATTTCCATGCCTTCCTTATTTTATTTTCTTGCCTTAGATTTCCAGAAAGGTATGGATGTTAGCTTTTTAATGCCACTAGAATCACTTCATTTCAACCTCTAGAGCTCACGCTCTGCACAAAACATCGACTGAAGGTCAAATCTGCCAATTATCTCCAATTTTCTCCTTTTTGCATCTTTCATCCAAAAATGCCTTCAAAACATAAAACAAAGGAAGAAGAAGACCTGAAAAGGAAGAAAGAAGGGAAAAAGGAAGAAGAAAAAAACAGAGGAGGAGCTGCCACCAACACCGCCCCTGCTGGAACCACCGCCACCGCTGGCCATCACTGATGACTGAGGCTGCATTTCACTTCTCCAGGTAAAAACTATGCCCTTTTTTCTTATGCTTTGTTTCTTCCCTCGCCATGCAGGACGTGCACGGTTCACGTCTCTATAGGCGAGGTGAAGCTAGTTATTGTGCCCATGCACAATAACCTGCTAAGGTGGGCTGGGCTCATGGATATTTAGCCGAGTCCAGTCCAACCCAGCAATGGTGGGCCGGGTTCGGCCCAACAAAAAAATAAATATATGTTTAAATATTTGTGATTTCCCTACGTGTATTGTTTTTTGCTGTTTTTTTTAATCTCAATCTATTTTTTTGTCATTTCAAAAAAACACGAATCCGGTATTAAAATACTTGGTTTTCTTGAAAACTTTCAAAAATACAAAACAAATTGAAAAAAAATATGTTTTTGAGCATATGGCCAAGTATCTCAAAGCTAAAAAATCATATTGTGTTTTTCATACACCAAAAAACAATGTTTTAGCATGCATTTTAACTTTAATAACCAGTTTATTAAAGTCAAGAGAACAGCGTCCCTTTCAAAACGACGCCATTTGGAGATAAAAGGTGGCCATTTTATGTTTTAACCCCTGCAGTTTCAAAAGTCTTGTAATTAAGCCCCTGGTTTAAATTGTAATTGGCCCTGCATTTCGACGCCTTTTACAAGTTAGTCCTTGGACTTTAATTTTGCAATTTTGACCCCCAATTAACCCCAAACTTTGCTATTTATTCAATTAAGTCCCTAATTTCATTAATTTAGTTAAATCCAAGTCCAATTAAATCTCAAAACTTATCAATTCTCCAATTAAACCCTTGATTGGATTAACTAAATTAATTCCAAGCTCAATTAAGTCTCAAAACTTATCAATTCTCCAATTAAAACCTTGATTGGATTAACTAAATTAATTTCAAGCTTAATTAAGTCTCAAAACTTATCAATTATCCCATTGGATTAATTAAATTAATTCCAAGCTTAATTAGATTAATTCCAAAGTTTAATTAAACCTCAAAACTTCCAATCATTTTGCCCTTAACCCAAATTTTAATTCATTCTTCATTTACTTGTTTTTCCAACATTATTATTTTTTTCATCATTTTTTCTTTTCAGTAAATAAAATAATAATAATAATTAAAATAAAATGGTCAAAAATTTGGTTATGACAGTTGCCCCCTCTTTATAATATTTACTATGCAAAGATATTGGAAAATTTCATTTTCCTTTAGCTTTGTGTAGTAAATTTATAAAGAAAAGTAGATACAAAAAGAACCTTTGCTTTTTTTTGTTTTTTGTCTTGAAAACTTTGAAAACAGCATATTGACACACGACTTTTACAGAGAGATGTAGAAATCAAGAAACAAATAATTTGGAAGACGACTCACCTTTTTTTTTTTGTTTTTTTTTGTTGTTTTTTTTTCGTGTTTTTTTTTAGAAGTGGTCTCATTGTAATGGGTGACCTACCCAAGTAAATAAATAAAAATAAATAAATAAATAAAAAATAAAAATGAGGGCTTGAAGGCGCACTCAAAAGAATGTGAAGGCTCGTAGGCGCACTCTAACGAATGGTCGAGGGCTCATAGGTGCACTCGAAAAGGAAGTGAGGGCTCAAAGGCGCTCTCAAAGAGAAAAGCAAGTGCTCAAAGGCACTCGAAGAGGAAAGCAAGAGCTCAAAGGCGTGCTTGAAGAGAAAAGCAAGTGCTCAAAGGCACTCGTAGAGGGAAACGAGGGCTCAAAGGCGCTCCAAGAAGAAAGCGAGTGCTCAAAGGCACTCAAAGAGGAAAGCGAGGGCTCAAAGGCGCGCTCGAAGAGAAAAGCAAGTACTCAAAGGCACTCGAAGAGGAAAGCGAGGGCTTAAAGGCGCGCTCGAAGAGAAAAGCAAGTGCTCAAAGGCACTCGAAGAGGAAAGCAAGTGCTCAAAGGCACTCGAAGAGGGAAGTGAGGGCTCAAAGGCGCTCGAAGAGGAAAGCGAGGGCTCAAAGGCGTGCTCAAAGAGAAGCGAAGGCTCAAAGGCGCTCGAAGAGGATAGCAAGTGCTCAAAGGCACTTGAAGAGGAAAGCGAGGGCTCAAAGGCTCGCTCGAAGAGAAAAGCAAGTGCTCAAAGGCACTCGAAGAGGAAAGTAAGTGCTCAAAGGCACTCGAAGAGAAGCAAGGGCTCAAAGGCGCTCCAAAAGAAATAAGGGCTTGAAAGCGCCCTAAAAATGATGATCAAAAGCTTGAGGGTGCATTCGAAAGGAGGTAAGGCTCGAAGGTTTTCTTGAAAAGGGAGGTATGGTTAGGAAACGCAATACCTTGGATGGTCAAAGGGCTCGAAGATACACTTGAAAGGAGATAAGGGCTTGAAAGCGCTCTGAAAATGATGATCAAAGGCTCGAAGGCGCATTCAAAGGAGGTGGAAAAACATAGAGATTTTCCAGATGGCCTATTTCTTATAAGCGGCCTGCCCAAATTAAAAAATTCTCAAAAATGAAAAATTTCCAACAGCAATTTCGATGTTTGGCCATTTCAAGTTGGCCTTCCACTTGATGGATTCTGTTGGAATTTTCTCATCTGAAATTTGCAAAACTCATAGTCCAATGTCTCAAAGTTTAGATGATATGCATGCATTTTTACCTGTTTTGAAATATAGGCCCCCATTTCTTCTTAGTCTTCTTGTTACTTAACTGATGAGGACTTGCTACCTCTGATTTAGGTCATCTTTATCGCTTGGCTTCTAGCCCACTCGAGTTGGCCCATGGAAATTCATTTCTAGATTTGTTTGCATAACTTAGCCTTTATGGTGCCCATCGTGACCCACTTGCTTGCTAGAGATTTTCTATCTCGTTAAATAATTTGAGAGGATCACTCACTACTTCTCGTTTCACTGCTAAAAACATTCGGTGTCAGTTGCTGAAAAGATCAAATTGTCTTTCATAAACCAAAATGCCCCCTTATCTTGTTGTAGGAAATGTTCCTCTCTTTTTCTAGAAGAGATAGATTTTCTTTAAACACAATGTTGCCCCCTTGTATTGGTCATGGTCCCTAAGTGTGCTATGTCAGCGACTTAGACAAATAATGGTTTTAAGAAGTCATTCTCTCATTTCTCTCCTTTTCACTTTTGTTGTAACCCATTTTTGGGTCCCCACAAATAAAAAAAGAAATTGAAAAGTGTCGTTTTGACACCGTTCCTCTTCCCGCATGCTACTAGAGCCCCACGCCCCTTGTTTAACAATGACTGCATGCTGCTCCCAAAACTTAGAGCCCCACGCCCTCTGCTTGAAGATCTCGCCCGGTGTCCCCTGCTCCCCATGCGCAGCAACGTCCCCGCTCCCCCCTGCGCCTATAAATACTGCTCTTAGCAGCTGCAACAAGAGGGGTTTTTTTAGAGGGAAGGCCGAGAGTTAAGTTTTTGAACGAGAAAGAGAGAACACCCAAAACCAGTTCCCCCCTTGGCCATTCCCCTCTCTCGGCCATTTCTTCCCTGCACCCGAAGCAGCCTTCTCTGTCAACGGAGCCCCAGACCAGCCTCCCCTGAACCGCTGACAGAAGGAAACACCAGAGACAGAGGAAACAAAGCAAAAAATAGAAGGGAGGGAGCCGCTGCAGAGAGGAAAGAACAGCTGCTGTCACCGGGCTCCCTCAGCCACCAACCACTATCACAGCGGCACTGCCCACGCCACCACCATCCTTCCTCAGCTCATCATCTTCCAGCCACACGCCGTGTCACCATCGAAGAAAAACAGGAACCTGCACCTCTACGCAGGCGAAGAAAACAGCTACAAGGCACTGCCCAACACTAAGGACAACTCACCATCTTCTTCCCAACCGCAGCAACACCACCAGGAACAGAGCACTTCCTCTCCACCGCCACCAGCTGCCATTGCCATCTCAGTCAACAACAGCCCCGTGAAAAACAGAAGGAGGAAACGAAAACAGAGGAGAACAGAACTAAAGAAAAAATGGGCAGAGAGGGAGGAGGAGGGAAAACAATGAGACAGTGAGGGGACGACTGATTAGTACTTAAAAGTGCATTTTTATCAAGGTTTTATATCATCATTTTGCACTTAAAGTATCGATAACTCCTTAACTAAAGCATGTTTTATAATAACATATCTAATTATATAAGATACCTTTAATTTATGGTAAATGTTCATCTTACATGCAGGCCTATCACATAAATGAAAAAATTGATTGATGAGTTGAAGTACTGAAATTGAAAGAACAAAGAGATGGCCAAACTTAGAAAAGAGATGCTGGTGCAGTCCAAACTTGAACACTGTTCGGTAATTGGGTCATATCTGGAGCTGTAGATCTTGGATTTAGGTCCATTTTATATGGATGGAGAGATAAGACATAGGCCTACAACTTTCGTGTGGAGCCCAAGATTTAACAAGGCCGTTTTCAAGTCCAAATTGTAGCAACAACGAAGAAGCCCGAATCTGTCCTGCAGCCCAGACACTGTTCAGTGTTCAGCCCATATCTCGAGTTCTAGAAGCTCAAATGATCTCAAATTTTTACCCTGGAAAGATAAGACAATTTCCTAGAACTTTCATGATTCAAGTTTGTTCAAATTATGACGTCATCAATGACGTTTTTGGCAGACAAGAAGATAAGAATTGTCACCAAGTCAAGATGTGGCCACCCACTCATCAATTAGTCAACAAATCAATAGTTCCGAATTTTGGCCTATAAAAGGAGGCATTTGCCATGTATTTAGGCATCTTGGTGTTCAGATCAAGATCATGCTCTTGCTTTCTCTCTTTGTATTGCTTATGCTTTGCTTTCATTAATATCAAGTTTATGCCTTTCATTTCCTTTCCTTTACTTAGTTAACTTTTATCTTACTTATGTTCTTATCTTGTTTATTTATGTTTCTTTCTTTCATTATGTCTAGCTAAGTTAATTATGTCAAGGTGAAAAGGTTACACTAATGGTGTAAGGATAAGTATAATATAAACTCAACATGGACTTTAATGTTGGATACTAACATGCTTTATATTTATTATCTTATTCACTTTTAATACTTTGCTTGTTAAATGGTTAATCTAGATTTATGTTGTATAACACTTGGTACAACAAATACTTGGCACTTTCATAGCCCATACTGTATGGTATAACCGACACCTGAGCTATGAAAGGAACTTGATTTGTTGTTAACATAAGTTATAATCATGAATGCCTGAAAACATTTACAAGTATTAGCATTATTCGAATAAGATAGCTAATGTAATCATGTTAACAATTTATAATCTGATTGGAACCTCCTTGTGTGTGGTTTCCAATTGAATAATAAGAGTTTATACTATACTTGTTTGAAATACCATTAGTGGATCCTCTAACCTTGACATTTGTTGTTATCATTGTTTAATCCTTACGTTAATCTTCCATCTCAAAGTCCTCATCAACTTCTTCCTCTTCTTCTTCACTATTATTATTATCACTGTTATTATTATTGTTGTTGTTGTTGTTGTTATTATTACTTTTGTTTTATTGTTATCTATAATTTATACAAGTAACCTCCCTGTGGTTCGACCCCGGTCTTGCCGGGTTATTTATTACTTCGACACTCCTGCACTTGGGAAAAGACATCAATCTTTTGGTCGTGTCAAGTTTTTGGCGGGTTATTTATTACTTCGACACTCCTACACTCCTGCCTTCTAGGCCGGGTCTGGCCCAGAAGAGAATATCAGACTTTGTTGGGCCGAGATTGGCCCAATCCATTTTAGGCCAAGATCGACCCAACACCTTTGGGGCTGAGTCAGGCCCAGTTGGTTGGGCCGGCCCAGCCCAACCCATTTAATATTATATATTATATATTATATTGTTTTGTACTATTTATATATGTATACATGTTTTAAAACCAGAAAAAAATCAAAAACAATTCTTCAAAAATCATTTCAAAAAATATGCGATTTTCTGTAATTTTATTACTATATTTTGATCAATATCGGTTTGTATTTTTATACTGCAAAGATACAAATCCGGTATTAAAATACTCGGTTTTCGTCGAGACATAAAAAAAAATGTTTTGTTTTCATGCATACGGCCTAGTCTCTCCAATATATATATATATAAATATTATAACATTATATTTTCACACAACAAAAGAAATTTCAAAACAATATATGTATTAGCATGCATTTGGGCTTTAATAACCAGTTTATTCAAGCCATGAGAACTAGGCCAATATTTCAAAAATTCTAAAAAAATCTTGTCTTTTTAGTATTCCTGATATTAAAACGTATTCCTGATATTAAAAATATGTTTTTTTACATAGACATTAGAACGGTTAGGTTTTACCCGATAAGATAAGGACCTCCTTATTAAGGAGGATTTTTCTTGAACCATAGATGGACCAACAACTAGAAATACAATAACACCTTAGCTTTTTATCAGACAATTAAACAATGCAGCTTACCTTAGGTAAGGCGTATTTGGGGTGCTAATACCTTCCCTTTACGCAACCAGTCCCCGTGCCAGATCTCTAAGACTAGTTAGGGTTCCTAGTGACCAAAATACTAGGTGGCGACTCCCATTCCACTTTCCACCGATAAAAGACTAGCTTTTCTTGTCCCCCTATATTTGCCAGATAGATACCATACACACTTTCCAGATAAAGTGGAAAACTCGCCGCGACGCCGTAACACGTGCGACAACTTTGGTGAAGGAGTATGGGTCTAGAATGAATCTTGAAATCTTGATCTTGCATTTTGAAAACAAAAGTTATTTGGATGTGAGTCTAAAACAATTTGCTTTTGAAATCTTGCAACTCCGTGGTTATTTTCTTTTTGGAAAAGAGATTATTTGCTCTTGTGTTTGGCAATGAGGTCTTTGGTGAAAATACATCATGAGATGACCTTTTGTTTTTATAGGTTTTCAAAGTGGAGGGCTTGAGAGAAAGAAAAAAAAACTCGAGATTTTGTATGAGAAAAACTTGTCTCTTTTTGAACATTCATTTTTATCAGCATGAATAATAATGAGTAGTTTATTCTTGATGTCATGAATCTTATGAAAAAGTATTCTTTGCATTTTGAGAGCATTGTTTATTGTTCTAGGTTGCTTGCTTGCTTGATTAGAAAGGACTTCTACAGGCACGTAACGTAGGCTGTGGTTCTTGGTTATGAAAGAAAAGGATTCATAAGGCTCAAAGAGTGTTTTAGGGTTTCAAAGACTGAGGATCATTATCAGCAGTTTGACTCTTGACGTCATTCATATTTTCTTTTGCCGCTCTTATTTGATTTGCCCTTTTTTCTTTTTTCTTTTTTCCTTTTCTTTTACATTGCTTTGCTAGAGCATACTCACTTTATCTTGGTTATCACTTTTTCTTGTGATTTGGGCATGCCCTCTAGCATTTGAGTTTCTTGGGCTCTTTTGCCTTTTGGCTTTCTCACGGTTTTATTATCTTTCTTGATCATTGAAATTTCACTTGCCCCCAAGTGTGGGGTGTGATCCTAGTCGAGATTTTTTTCATGAAAGAAAAATTATTTAGGCTCAAAAAGGGATCGCAAAGGATGTACTTATTTCAGAACATGAAAGGAATAACAAAGATGGCCTTTTCTCATTTCAAGTGCAAGCAGTTAAGATCAATAAACTTTGATCTCATCTAGTGTGATGGTTTGGTCTTTGCAAAGATGCATTTCAAGGGTCACAAGCAACGAGTTCACTACATACCATTATTTATACATTTAAAAACACATGATTCAAGAGTCATGGGGTAAGGGTGTTTATTCATATTTTTTTCTCTCTCTTTTTTTTTGTTTATAATTTAGCCACCTCAATGATGGAGTTGCTTGATTTACTTGTCATTCTACAAGTAGAATGTTAAAAATATGTTTTTTGGATAAACATCAAATTATTTTCGGAATCAAAATGCAAGATCAATTTTTCAAAACTCCAATAGGGAAATGGATTTTGGCAAAAGAGATCAATTAGGTCTATGAGATCATGCGAGGTTGTAAAGGTATTTTTTTTTTGGGTTTTTTTTTGGCAAGCACCTTTTACAAAAAAAATATGCAAAGAGAAATCATTGGCCCAATCTTATTTATTGATTTGATAAAGACTTGTATATCATGGATAATATTTCTTTATAGAATCTGAGTTTACAGGCCTAACTATGTCTTCCCCATCCATTCTTGTTAGCATCAACGCCCCTCATGAAAATGCCTTCTTCACTTATAGGGTCCTTCATAATTGGGTGCCCATTTACTGCGATCTTCTCATGGTAGTGACAGAATTTTCCTCAATACTAAATCTCCTTCTTTGAACTCTCTTGGTCGAACTTTTCGGTCATATTCCTTGGCCATCCTTCTTTGATACAAGTGGTGGTGACAAATTGCTGCTAACCTTCTCTTGCTAATCATATTTAGCTGCTCATATTGTATCTTGACCCACTCAGTCTCCTCGAGTCCAGATTCCATGAGGACTCTTAAAGATGGAATTTCTACTTCCAATGGTACCACTGCCTCCATTCCATATACTAAAGAGTATGGTGTAGCCCCGGTTGATGTCCTCACTACTATTCGATACGCATGGAGAGCATAAGGAAGCCAGTCATGCCAATCTTTGTAAGTAATCACCATTTTCT
Source organism: Populus nigra (assembly GCF_951802175.1). Taxonomy (NCBI): domain Eukaryota; kingdom Viridiplantae; phylum Streptophyta; class Magnoliopsida; order Malpighiales; family Salicaceae; genus Populus; species Populus nigra. The sequence continues at coordinate 21,374,147 of NC_084857.1, read as the reverse complement.
GAAAAAATTTCTTTATATTTTTATTAGCAGCTTCTACGACGCCTTTCATCTTAGGTCTGTAAGGGGACGAGTTGGAATGCTTGATCTTCCACTTCATGCATAGCTCAGCTATCATCTTTCCATTGAAGTTTTGAGCATTATCAGTCACTACTCTCTCGGGTACACCGTATCTACAGATTAGATCTTTCTCGATGAACCATTTGACCACTTTCTGAGTCACATGGGCATATGAGCAAGCCTCTACCCATTTGGTGAAGTAATCAATCGCTACAAGGATAAAACGATGTCCGTTACTGGCTTTTGGATTAATAGGCTCAATCATATCTATTCCCCACATTGCAAAGGGCCAAGGAGACACCATGTTAAATAAGGGTGTAGGAGGCGCATTGACTTTGTCGCTATAAACTTGACATTTGTGGCACCTTCGGACAAAATTTATGCAATCCTTCTCCATGGTCAGCCAAAAATTACCTGCTCTTTGCATCTGCCTAGCCATCATGTGTCCGTTTGCGTGGGTAGCACAAATCCCTCCATGCACTTCTTGTAGGGCCTTATTGGCTTCCAGATCACCCAGACACCTCAGCAAAGTCCCATCAAATGACCTTTTATACAACATCTCCCCATCTATGTAGTACTCCATGGCCATTCTTCTCAAGGTCATTTTATCTACCTTCGAGGCTCCTGACGGGTACTCTTGATGATGAATGAATCTTTTTATATCCGTGTACCATGGGTCTTTGTCCGTTTCTTCTTCTATTGAACAACAATGAGAGGGAGAATTTTTGATCTCGATGTTTACAGGCTGAATTTTGGCACCACAATCAATTATAGCCATAGAAGCTAAGGTAGCTAACGCATCGACAAACTGATTTTTGTCTCTCCCCAAATGAGTAAATTCTATTTCATCAAAGCTTTCAACCAATTTGGAGAGGTATTCCTGGTATGGTCTCAATTTTCCATCCCTTGTCTGCCATTCACCTTTTACCTGACAGATTATTAGCATTGAGTCTCCATATACTTCTAACTTCCCTACTTTCTTCTCTAATGCAGCTTCCAATCCGTGGATGCAAGCTTCATACTCAGCTGTGTTGTTTGTACAACTAAAGTGCAACTTTACCAAGATAGGATATTGCTTTCCTTGTAGGGAAATTATCACAGCACCTGCCCCGTTGCCCGATACATTTACTGCGCCGTTAAAATACATGGCCCACCAACCACTCTTCTCTTCCTTCTCCATTACTAGCACATCTTCATCAGGAAAGTCGAAGTTCAATGGCTTATAATCCTCAATAGCATTATCGACTAAATGATCAGCAATTGTGCTTCCTTTTACTGATTTTCTTGTCATGTAGATGATGTTATACTCAGCCAGCAGTACTTGCCATCTAGCTATTCTACTCGACATGTATGGCTTTTCAAAGATGTACTTCAGTAGGTCCATTCTTGAGATCAACCAGGTAGTGTAGTATAACATATATTGTCGCAACCTCTTCGCACTCCACACTAGACTACAACATAACTTCTCTACCATACTGTAACGGGATTCACACTCGGTGAACTTCTTACTTAAATAGTAGATGGCGTGCTCCTTTCTTCCTGATTCATTCTATTGCCCTAACACACAACCCATAGCTGATTCGGTCACAGTTAAATACAGGATGAGTGGCCTTCCGTGCACGGGCGGTACCAACAATGGTGGTTTTTATAAGTACTGTTTGATCTTATCAAAAGCTTTTTGGCAATTTTCATCTCATGTTCTAGGATTCTTATTTCGGAGTAATCGAAAAATTGGTTCATATGTGACTGTAAGTTGTGAGATAAAACGGGCAATATAGTTCAAGCGCCCCAAAAAGCCTCGAACTTCTCTTTCAGTCTTTAGAGCGGGCATGTCTTGTATGGCTTTTACTTTGTCGGGGTCCACTTCTATGCCTTTATTACTTACCACAAATCCTAATAATTTGCCTGATTTCACCCCAAATGTACACTTTGCAGGATTCAATTTCAACTAATATTTTCTCCAACTTCTTGAACAATTTCCTCAGAGCTGGGATGTGGCTTTCTTCATCCTTGGACTTCGTGATCATGTCATCCACGTAGAACTCAATTTCCTTGTGCATCATATCATGAAAAAGTGCTACCATTGCCCTTTGGTATGTTGCTCCAACATTCTTTAATCCGAGTGGCATCACCTTATAACAGTAAGTTTCCTATGGGGTGATAAATGTCGTCTTTCTCTTATCTGCTTTAGCCATTTTAATCTGATTATAACCGGAGAAACCATCCATGAAAGAGTAAGTGGAACTCTTAGCAGCATTGTCCACCAACACGTCTATATGAGGTAACGGGAAGTCATCCTTCGAGCTTGCTCTATTCAAATCCTGAAAATCCACCCACACCCTGATTTTGTTGTCCTTCTTGGGAACCGCCACAATGTTAGACACCCATTCAGAATATTCTACTACTTCCAGGAAACCTGCATCCCACTGTCTTGTTATCTCTTCTTTTACCTTGAGCAATACATCAGGTCTTGTCCTTCATAGCTTCTGTTTGACTGATCGGCAATTCTCAATCAAAGGTAACCTATGCACTACTATTTCAGTATCCAAACCGGGTATGTCAGCGTATGACCAAGCAAAAATATCCACATACTCCCGCAAGAGGGCGACCAACTCACCCCTCATATCTGTAGTTATCAACATCTCTATTTTCAACTTTTTTTTGTCATGCTCGGTACTTACGTTTATTAATTCTAATTCCTCTTTTACTGGCTCCCATGCATGCTCGGATTGTTTTATAAGCTCTTTGAACTCCTCAATGTCGTCTTCACCGTCTTCTTCCTCATCCATTGAAGTTATAGTTTTATCAAAATTAGGCCAATTATTCTCAATGTAATGGGTTTGTAAGTTTATCGTTGTCCCGCTTTCAGATTCCCTAAAAGTGGAAAGTGCCTTTGTTATGAGTGCATAATGGAAAAGGTGAAACTAGAAGGCATGATGAAGGGAAAAAGAAAGCATGATCTCATTAAAACTTAAAATGATAGAAGGGCTCAAAACAAAATCTTGTTGCCAATATCTTGAGCCACGATTATTGGCAACGCAAATTTATTCAAACAAAATGCAGCAAAACATGAAAAGCAAGCAATCAACAGATATTTACTTTTTAAAGATAATTGGGACTTCTTGAATTTCCCAATTGTTCAACTCTTCCCCTTCAGCTAATCTTCTCACAAACTCAGGTAGACCATCCTCTAGAGCACTCACAGTCAGTTGGGGTAGTTCTTCACAGGGGTTCTCTTCATCTTCCAAACCTCCTTGGGGTTCTTGTTTGTTGATCTCTTCCAGATAGTGGATGGTAGCACCGCTAAATTCTTTGCTCATCCTCTCAACTTCACCTCCAGTATTGATCACTTGTGCAGGTCGTGGGAATGTTATGTGGATTGGAGGGATCTGGATTCGGCCCTCATTAGGCTCCCTTCCTTCGATTCGAGCCATTCTCCTTTCTCTTTTAAACTCAGCCGCTCTCTTGAAATCTTCCTTCCTAGGTTTAAAACCTAAACCGAACCTCTAATCAGTGCATTTCATCTTTATTACGTTGATCCTCTCAGGCATTCCTATGATAGGGTCATACCAGAATGGCAGTCCGTGCTTCAGAAAATATTTAGCAGCTATCCTTGCAGCCTCAGAAACGTCTGGTTTCCTTCGCATTGTATTCTCAGGTACCCATTCAGCATTTACTACCTCAAATGCATGTAGGTTTCCGTCCTTACTTTCTTCAACCTCTATATAAGGAATTGACATGTTTCTCACCATAGTTAAAGCCTCTTCAACCTTTACTGTCACCAAGTTCCCATTGATGATAAACTTAACCCGTTGGTGTAATGAGGATGCAACGGCTCGTGCGGCGTGGATCCAAGGTCTTCCTAACAATATGCTATATGTGGGATGAATATCCATCACTTGTAAAGTTACTTGGAATGGTTGGGGGCCAATTACAAGCTCAACATCAATATTTTCCATAATCGGCCTTGGCGAACCATCATATGCTCTAGCCGTCATGGTACTTGGCTTCATATGAGAGACGTCAACTGGCATTTTATCAAGCACATGCCTTGGCAACACATTCAAAGCGGAACCATTATCTATCAGCACCTTGGCGATCACACAATCCTTACATTTCACAGTGATATATAATGGCTTATTGTGACCAGTTCCTTCATGATCTAATTCATCATCTATGAAATAGAGATAGTTAGTGGCTTGAATCCTTCCCACCAAATGTTCTATAGAATCCTGTGTGATATCTTGAGGAATTTATGCTTCGTTAAGGACCTTCTGGAGAGTGTTTCTATGCAACTCTAAACTCAAAACTAATGATAATAGAGAGATTCTGGCAGGGGTCTTTTTCAACTAGTCCACCACACTGTATTCACTATGCTTCATTAGCTTCAAGAACTCGTTAGCCTCCTCATCACTCACTGGTTTGTTGACCTCATCCATCTTGGCCAACTCCACCACATTCTTTCCTTTTGCCCTCCTTTGGTCTTCTAGCTCTTCAGGAGTATAGTACCTTCCACTTCGGGTTAAACCCCCAACTTCAGCATGAAAAGTAGGAGCCGGTCTCGTTGTATGGAAAGAATAACCATAATTATAAGGTATGGCATTATACTTTCCACTAACTGTGCTTGTAGGTCTAGCCAAAATCATTCTTGGGGGTCCTCCCTCCGTTGGTTGATATCTACAGACTTCAATTTTCTTGTCGAAGCCAGTCATGGTTCCTACTAGGTTTTCTCCAGGCACCCCTATCCTCAACACTTCCAATGTCATCATGTCTTCTACTTTCACCCGAAACTCTTTACAAGAGTTTATATGGTGTCCCATATACTGGTGATACTCACAATATTCACCCTTATGCTCTGCGGCTTGCTTTTTGATGGGTGTTTGGAGGTACCTAGTTTGCTCCAACATTTTGTACAATCTCTCCATTGACAATTTTAAGACATTAGTACCCCTCTCTTCTTCTTCCAAAGCATTCACCCCTTCACTTCCAGAAGCATGGTGTGGTAGCGGGTTGGATTTAACGTTCGTAAAATCATCAAAGGAAATCCAACCCGCTTTGATGAGTTGGAGGATTCTCCTTTTGAAAGCCAAACAACCATCAATATTATGGCCGGTGATACCAGCATGGTACTCACATTTTTGGTCTGGTCGGTACCATTGACGAAAAGGTGGTTGCAAGGGTGTTAAAGGAACAGGTGTTACTTGGCCAATGTTGAGCAATATTTGATACATCTCACTAAGAGGTATGGGAAGTGGGGGCAGTTCTTCTTGGTTTGTAGGGAAATTTCTGCATGGGTGAAATGTGTTCCTTTGGTGATACGAGATATTTTGGGTATTTGTTTGGTTTTTTAGGTAAGGCGAAGTGAAATTTACGTTGGATGTGGGAGGAATGGTCATAAGTGGCTTGAAGTTGTGCTTTCTTCCCTTACCTTCACCTTCGACGTTATGGACATTAGCCTCCTTCTTGCGTCCAACAAAACCCCTTTTTTCACTTGGGTCTGTGATCCTACCCATTCAAATGGCCTATTCGACCCATTCAAATGGCCTATTCGATTCGTTCAGCTATAACAACCAAATCATAGAAGCTTTGTGCAGAACTTCCCACCATGTACTCAAAGTATGGTGCCTTAAAAGTATTGGAGAACAAACCTATCATTTCCTTCTCCAATAATGGTGGATTAACCTGTGCTGCTGTTTCATGCCACCTTTGTGCATACTCCCTTACAGATTCCTTATGACCTTTCTTCAACGAATGCAAGCTTGATCTATCAGGGGCTATGTCTATATTGAACTTATATTGCTTAATAAAGGCATCGACTAGGTCTTTCCATCCCCTTATCTTGGTGTTATCCAAACGCATGTACCAAGTGAGAGCGACATCGCTCAAACTATCCTGGAAGAAATGGATTAACAACTTCTCATCTTGCACTACCTCTGCCATCTTATTGCAATATGACTTAAGGTGGGTTATTGGACATTGAGTTCTAGTGTATTTGATGAATTCTGGCACCCTAAACTTCTTAGGAATGACTACGTTAGGTACCAAACACATCTCGGTGGCTTTCACCGGGTCATACAAATGATTTCCCTCAACTGCCCTTACCCTCTCCTCTAGGGCAGTCCACTTCTCCAAACCTTCAGCTCCTATCATTTTGTCCTTAGAAGACCCCTCCAAGGTTAACTCATCAGCATGAGGAATCCTCATCGGGTATATAGGTTGAGCTGGGAAATGCGTAGCATATTGGGGCTCATGCGAAGATCCACTTGCCCCCATGTTTGGCAGGTTGAAGAATGTCAGAGGCGTCGGTGGTATTAGAGCGGTAAATGCTGGTTGGGAGGATGTCCCTTCTCCTGACTTAGATCTCAAGGCTTGTTCGAGTAAGCTAGTAAGCCTAGCGACATCTTCCTTCAGACCGTCCAACTCCTTTTGATGTTGAGCATCCAATTGAGTTCTTTCCTCATTTTCCATTTTTTTTCACAACCGTGTGTTATGAGTGTGTTTTAATGAGGGACCTATATTTCACCTGGTGTGTAGCATTATGACAATTCATAAGTGTATGTTCAAAAATGCATGAATGTGAATGCAACATTTTGCGTATGGATTATTTCATGGGAGGGTCACATAACAACCGTTATTCTTTGGAGCGTGGTCAGATCTACATCTGATACTTATTGCAATGCCGAGAGGATATCTGTTTAACCTTTTACCATCTGAGCTTTCAGCCTTGTATACACACTTTGAATAATAAATAAAGATCTCCGCCTTTTTTTTTTAACCTATAAAAACTTTCATTACAACAAATGATTCATCTTAATCTATAACAGGGGGAAAGGCACTGCCTCTATTAGCTATAGCTTTTAGAAACATATCGGTGTTATTCATGCTCCTTTGATACTTCACGATGTCCCCTCCAACTTGACGAGCCTCCACTCTTAGCCAATGAGCCTCGACCGCAACTCGGTCAATTTGCTCTTGAAATTCCCTTATTCTTTCAGTATGGATCAAGTTGTTTCTGGATAGAGAATTATTAGCAGTATCTAATATTTGAATGTGACTCTCCATCATTTTCTGACTTTCTAGCAATTGTTCGGTCTTTGCTTCTCCCTTTGCCAACTTTGTCCTCAATGCTTTTGCTTCAATTTTAACACTATTGAGTTCAGTTCTCACATTCTGGGTGGCTTTGACTACCTTCTTGGTTTTAACCAACTCCAATTCACATCTTTTAACTAGCTCTTGAGTTCTTTTATATCTGTTAAATGCTTGCTTGACACAACTTGAGTTTTGACGGCCAATTCCTCCCAATAATAGGCCTTCTCCACCAGAAGCATCTTCTCCTCATTGATGACTTTTAGGGATTCTAAGTCGTTCATTGCTTTCATCCGATCTCGGCCCAACGAGTCCCTTTCTTCCTCAGCCAATTTCCTCATAGCTTTTTCTTCGGCTAATTGATGCTCCAATGATAGTCTCAAATCTTCCTTCGTTTTAAGCTCGACTTGCAATCGTTTTACTTGCTCTCTCAGTTCTTCTTCACAACTCACCCTCTTCCTTCGGGTGCCCACGGATTCTGAAATTTCTACCATATCGGAAACTCTTCTGTCACGCCATTCGGGGTATTTTTCACTAACTGTGGGATTCCTTGATCCATTCTCCTCCTTTATCAGCAACAAAGAGTTCCAATCCTGCTTAATGCTTTCTAACATTTCCATGGCGGCCCCTTTATAGACCCCAGTAAATTGAGCTATGTCAATTGTCCTAGGAACACTTTGTATGCCTCCAAGCTGCCTTGCAACTAAAGCAGGTGCATAACTGATGTATCTCGTTACTCCAATTAATGGTACCCAAGGCTTTTCTCCACAACTCATCAGGCTTGTCATATTCCTCATCGAAGGAGCTTTCCAGTTAAAAACGCTTAATGGAAGCCTTTGCAATTTTACCCTTCAATCATCTTTAGAAAAACTCTCCCATTCTTTTGATATGAACAATTCGAGTGGTTTTTGGTCAAACCATCAGAAATTATTGAATATTGGCGTCTCCGTTTCTATATGGCTTACCAACCAGATGAATAGTAAAGAGACACAACACCTCATGGAACCTTTACCCGTTTTCTTGCAATGACTAAGAGATAGGAAGGTTTCAGCCAAAATTGTGACACACGGGTTGATCTTTGTCTTTTCATATTCCACAAACAAGTTAGCAGCTTACAAACTGATAATTCCCGTAGTAGAGGGACATAGAACTAAACCAAATATTCCCAAAGCCAATATTCTATGTTTCTCTAATTTAGCACCTGGGTTAGCCTTTTTAGCAATCAGCAACTCCTCTAGTTGTTTCCATCTCAGACCCCCAGAGTTATCTTTCTCTCTATATGGTATTAGCTGAGGGATTCCTAGCAGTTTGGCAAGCGCATCCATGGTGTCGTCAATTCTCTGGCGAAAGTACACTTTGTAGGCATCCTCGGGGAATTCAGTCAACACACTATACTCTTTAATGGTAGGTGTCATGTTGACATTTCGAAAAGTGAAATGACGGTAATCGAAATCCCAAAAATGTATCATGGCTTTTATAGCTGATGGCAAAACTGGCACTTTCAACAGGTGCAAAATTCTCCCATACTTCATAGCAAATTCTGCTTCATCTATCTGATACTTAGTGAGTGAAAACAATTGGCTAGTGTCATTTATTAAGCACCTAACATCTTTGAGTAGCGGTGTCTCACCGGCATTTGGTCTAAGGCAGTCTCCCTCGGTCATTTGCAAGGATTCAGATTCGAGTCCGTACTCAACAGTTGTTACCTCACGAATAACAGTCATTATGTCACCCGAAAGTCCTGTAATGAAAATGCTTACATGTTATGCTTATCTTAGTGAATTTATACAGGGACTAACCTAAAAAATATGTTCTAGTCATTAAATGCATCTGGGTAGTTTTGCTATCTAGTCTCAAAGGTCTTTCGCGTGCTCAGTGATCGTCCTCAAAAGGTTGATATGAGGTTTACAAGCAGCGTGAAGATAGAGGCCCTGAGTAAAATTAGTTTGGCATATCAACCACTGCCGAGCAAACAAATCATGCGAGAGTTGGATAGTTTCACGAGCCTTACCCAGGCTAAAGCCATTGGGGTGCCGTTACTCCTCCACTTATCTTAAGGTTGGTACCACATGTATATATATATATAAAATGAGCTTGAATGATGTGTGAAGGCCTTATATTCACAAAAATATGAGTAATTATGTGTGCTAAAACATTGAAAAGAGAAAAAAATAATAAATAAAAATAAAATACACAAAAAATACATAATAAATAATAATAAACAATAAATAAAATAAAATAAAATAAAAAACTTGATAAACACTAACAACAAAAAAAACATATTTAGCAAAAAAAACAAAAACAAACACAGCTTAGTCCTAATTTCCCTAGTGGAGTTGCCATTCTGTCGCACTCGACATCGCGGCGGCCCTAAAAATAATTCTTGAATATGAAAAAGAACAGATTTCTGGCATCTTGTTCTTTTAGGGGAAAAATGTTTTGCTTGGGGAGTTGCCACCTAGTATTATGGTCACTAGGAACCCTAACTGGTCAACAGAGATTCTATGGTTCGGGACTAGTTACGTAAAAGGGAAGATATTATCACCCCTTAAACATTCTACCTAAGGCAAACTGCATTGCTGTTTTTTGTCTTAAAATGCTAAATTTTTTATTGGTTTACGTTCTGATAATTTATTCACAATATTCCTGACTCTGGCGTCAGTAAATATTTGACTACGGATAATTCCAACTCTGGCGTTGGTAACTATTACGTAGCCATAAAAATAAATTTAGATTAATATATTTTTTTATTCCTGACTCTAACGCTAGTGAATAAACAAATAAACTAAATTCATTTTATTACGCATTCACATATTTTTCTATTTCTTATGTAAATGAAAAAAAATAAAATTAAATCAGCGTTTTTTATTCCTGACTCTAGCGTCAGTGAATAAATAAATAAATTTATTTTTCATACATGCACATATATTTTTTCTTGTTAAATAAAATAAAATATAATAAATAAAAATAATATAAACTTAAACCAGTATTTTACTCCCGACTCTGGCGCTGGTGAATAAACCGGTAAATTTATATTATTTTTATTCATGCTTAAACATATTTTTTCTATTTTTCTATTTCTCTTTTTTTTATTTTTTATTTTTTTTATTATTTTTGGGGTTGGGCCCAGCTCAGCCCATATGGGCTGGACTAAGCCCAGCCGGCCCAGCCTAGTCACTGGCCCAAGCCACTGACCCGGCTGGGCTCCTTTGATTGCATAAGCTCTTATGATGTAGCCTGATTACTGTTTTGAAACAGTAATGCATTTACATTTTGGAATATAATTTGGATTGGTTTTGGATTCGATTCTATTCCGAGCATGATTATTTTTTGGCTTGATGTTTTACATTGATTCAAGAAATAGGTTTATATTTGATGTGTTATAGGTTGACAAATATGTGATTATTGCTCGCATTTTTAGGTGCATTGATCAATGGCATGAACTTGATTGCTGATAAATGTTTGATTTTTATTAGATTTGATTACCATTATTGTCGTATCCTCCTCACGAGAGCAATGTCACAACGACAATTCTCGGGCAGTGTCTTTTGGAATGGTTTTTGGTTTGTTTGGAAAGTCATCACCTGGTACTATAGCTACTAGGAAACCTAACTAGTTTATTTTAAGAGATTTTAGGTAAGGGATTGGTTGTGTAAATGAAAGATATTAACACTCCTAATGCGCCTTAGATGAGGTAAGGTGCATCGTTTTTTATTTGTTTGCTATTGTCTAATGAAGTCTATCTCTACTAACTTACTATGACGGGTCTGCTATGATGAACAAATCCTAATTTTCTAAGTCAAGAATTTGGTATGGCAAGGTGAAATATCCTCAATTATTGCTGAGGCTTCTTCCGAGGGAAAAATAAAATTATGTTTTTTGATTGTCGCATCATTCCTAATAATATTTCAAATAAAATTATTTCTAGATTTTATCCTTATATTAGAAGTAAATGAGTTGTATTATTCATAATAATATGTTGGATATTAACCTCATATAAGTTTCTTATCCTTATATTAAAGTGAGTAATAAAATTATTATCCCTAATAATATTTGGAATATTAACCCCTTTTATGTTTTTTGTCCTTTCTTAAAAGTTATTAATATTATTATCCCTAATAATAACCCCCTAACGATATTTTTTATCCTTATATTAAAATTAAATAATATGTTCTTGCCAAAAAAATTAAAAATATTTTTAAAGATAAGTCAAAATTCATTGGAATTTTATGCACTTGTTGTCAAATCTAATGCAATATATTTTTGTAAACAATGCCAAAAGTGTTTAAAATTTTCTTTAAAAAGATGCTCAAAATAAATTTAGTATTTTTGGTCATATACAAAAAAAGAATTACATATTTTTAGGTTTTGGAAAGAAGAGGTTTCATTAGTAATCCTGTGGAGGATAGTTGATGATATCAACAAATTAGTATTAGCATTTTTGAAGGAATTGTCTTTCAACATTAACACATGATATTGGTCGGGAAATTTAGGGATGGAAAGGAAAATGTTAATGAATCCAGAAGTATTAAAAATGGAATCAGATGAAAAATTGTAAAGAATATGATAGCCTGTAGCCTTGAATATATATTGTTTTATTACTAATGTTTGTATTGCTTTTCAATATAATTATTTTTCAATGTTATGTTTGTTCCAGGTCCATCATATTCACAACAAGATTAATATTTTAGGTTCTCTATCTTTTGTGTCATTTAGAACTAAACAAGTGCTTGTGTATTTTATATCTCAAGAAACTATTATGACTTGGATTGTAATAATATCTTGTAAATTGAATTTTTGAATGTAATTTATACTATCATGTATTCATACTTGTCATGCATGTGTGTTTTTCTTATTTACTTATTCTTAAAATATAGATATTTGAGAAATTGTGGTTGGAGCGATAAATATTGGATTAAAACCCAGGACAATTGGGTCGTGATTGAATAATGATTAATAGAAGTGTACAGGTTGTTGGTCGATAACTTGAGACTTTCCAGTATAGGGAGACTGTGCTGAAATTTCCATAGAAATTACAATGAACCTTGTGTCACAGGTGTACGATGTCCCAATGATTGTTCACCCTCAGGTATGTATATGGTATCTATCTAGCAAATATGGAAAGACAAGGAATTTTTGTCTTTTATCAGTGGAAAATAGAATGGGAGTCGTCACCTAGTATTTGGTCATTAGAAACCCAAACTGGTCTCAAAGATCGAGTACAAGGACTGGTTGCGTAAAGGAAAGGTATTAACACCCCAACTACACCCTACCTAAGGTAAGCTGCATTGTTTTATTGTCTGATATATGTTAAGGCTTCATCGTATGTCTAATTGTTGGTCCGTCTACGATTTAAGAAAAGTTCTCCTCGGTAAGGAGATCCTTATCTTATCAAGTAAAACCTAGTCGTTCTAACGTCAGCAAAAGAACTACCTTTTTAAAATCGGAAATATGTTTTACGTATAAATTCATAATCCCTGATACTAAAACAAAAAAAAAAAAAAAAATTTGGATTTTTTGAAATATTGGCCAAGTTCTCGTGTCTTTAATAAACTAGTTATTAATGCCAAAATGCATCCTAAAACATATTTTTTTGAAGTTTTCTTTGTTTTATGAAAATACAATATGATTTTTTTAGCTTTGAGAGACTTGGTCATATGCATGAAACAAATTTTTTTTCTTTCGACGAAAACCAGGTATTTTAATAATGGATTTGTATCTTTACGGTATAAAAATACAAACCGATATTAACCATAATGGATAACAAAAATACACGAGAAAATCACAAATTTTTTTTTGAAAAATATTTTTAAATTTTTTTGGAATGGGCCGGACCCGACCCAAAAAGAAACTGGGCCAAGATCAACCCAAAATAAAATACAATTTATGTTATATTAGGCTGGACTCAGCCCAGCTACGTGGACTGGGCTGGTGATCCAACCCGGACTAGTTCCTGTGCCCATGCACAGTAACCAATCCATTATAATTAGCTGGTTACTGTGCTCATGCATAGTAACCAATCCATTATATCAATTTCGCATTTAGAATACCCGGTTTTTCAACGCAAATATGGCAAATATTTTTCCTTGCTTGCAGAAATGTGCATAGTGCATGTTTTGCATGCAAGAAGATGAAACAGGAAATAGAGACGAGGGGGAGAGAATCACTAAGAATGTTCCCTTTTCATCATGCGTGACATCCACTACTCCATAAGAAAACACCTTAACAACTGTAAATGGTCCTGACCACTGTGATTTAAGCTTGCCAGGAAACAAGCGAAGTGACACGACCAAAAGATTGTTGTCTTTTCCCAAGTGCAGGAGTGTCGAAGTAATAAATAACCCGGCAAGACCGGGGTCGAACCACAGGGAGGTTACTTGTATAAATTATAAGCCACAATAATACTACAACAATAGTAACAACAACAACAACAATAATAATAATAATAGTGATAATAATAATAGTGAAGAAGAAGAGGAAGAAGTTGATGAGAACTTTGAGATGAAAGATTAACGTAAGAATTAAACAATGATAACAACAAATGTCAAGGTTAGAGGATCCACTAATGGTACATCAAACAAGTATAGTATAAACTCTTATTATTCAACTGGAAACCACACACAAAGGAGGTTCCAATCGGATTATAAATTGTTAACATGATTACATTAGTTATCTTATTCGAATAATGCTAATACTTGTAAATGTTGTCAGGCATTCATGATTATAACTTATGTTAACAACAAATCAAGTTCCTTTCATAGCTCAGGTGTCGGTTATACCATACAGTATGGGCTATGAAAGTACCAAGTATTTGTTGTACCAAATGTTATACAACATAAATCTAGATTAACCATTTAACAAGCAAAGTATTAAAAGTGAACAAGATAGCAAATATAAAACATGTTAGTATCCAACATTAAGGTCCATGTTAAGTTTATATTATACTTATTCTTACACCATTAGTGTACCCTTTTCACCTTGACATAATTAACTTAGCTAGACATAATGAAAGAAAGAAACATAAATAAACAAGGAAAGGAAATGAAAAGCATAAGCAAGAGATTAATATAAGCAAAACTTAAGTATTACAAAATATAAAGAGAGAAAGCAAGAGCATGATCTTGATCTCAACACCAAGATGCCTAAATACATGGCAAATGCCTCCTTTTATAGGCCAAAATTCGGAACTATTGATTTGTTGACTAATTGATGAGTGGGTGGCCACATCTTGACTTGGTGACAATTCTTATCTTCTTGTCTGCCAAAAACGTCATTGATGACGTCATAATTTGAACAAACTTGAATCATGAAAGTTCTAGGAAATTGTCTCATATTTCCAGGGTAAAAATTTGAGATCATTTGGACTTCTAGAACTCGAGATATGGGCTGAACACTGAACAGTGTCTGGGCTGCAAGACAGATTCGGACTTCTTCTTTGTTGCTACAATTTGGACTTGAAAACGGCCTTGTTAAATCTTGGGCTCCACATGAAAGTTGTAGGCCTGTGTCTTATCTTTCCATCCATATAAAATGGACCTAAATCCAAGATCTACAGCTCCAGATATGACCCAATTACCGAATTGTGTTCCAGTTTGGATTGCACCAGCATCTCTTTGGCCATCTTTTTGTCCTTTCAATTTCAGTACTTCAACTCATCAATCAATTCTTTCATTTATGTGATAGGCCTGCATTTAAGATGAACATTTACCATAAATTAAAGGTATCTTATATAATTAGATATGTTATTATAAAACACGCTTTAGTTAAGGAGTTATTGATACTTCAAGTGCAAAATGATGATATAAAACCTTGATAAAAATGCACTTTTAAGTACTAATCACACCCCCCAACCAGCTTATTACTAGTCCCTAGTAATTAAAGCGTTAAAATAGAAAAACAATTTGCAAAATCCACAAAACAAGGCATTCATCATTCAACTTCCATTAATCTATCCAGATAAACAAACTCTCATTAAATTTTATATATCTGCTCAATACCTCTTAAACAAAATATTAATAAACCTTCCTTGTTATGTGCTCAATGTATGAAACATAGATGATGGGGCTTTTGTTGGAAGAAAACAATATTTTGTTCTAATGTTTAAGGTTAACTTCCTTGGGTTGGGATTATTTTATTTTATTTTACTTTACTCTTTTTTTTTTTTTTAATATCTATACATATAACATAAAACACAATGCATCTTTAACCCATGTAACGAGCTTTCGGCTAATGACTCCCAGACCAGTTGATCTTAGGGCATTAGGTGTTGAGACACCCCTACGAGCTTAGTAACTCGGGTTGCAGATACTGATACGTAGATAGTGCAATGTTTGATTCCCTTAAGCTTTTCTCCTTAACCCATGTAACAAGCTTTGGGCCAATAGCTCCCAAGTCAGTTGACTTTAGGGTATTAGGTGTTAAAACACCCCTTCGGGCTTAATTGCTTAGGTTAGGGAGGCTACGAAATCAAACTTATCTACGTTTTTATTATCATCATTTTCTTTTTCTCTTTTTTTTCTTTTTTTTTTCTTTTTTGTTTTTTTTGTTTTTTGTTTTTTTTTTTTTTTGCAAATTATAGACTATCCCTATCCCTTAGTTGTTACCTTTAACAAAAGAACATAAATAATGTAATAATCCAATGTGCAACCCACAATCTTATGTTAAAGTGTGTGTGTGAAAATGAAGGTTTACGAATACTTGTTAAATGAGTATATGAGCAGAATTAAGTGATAACAATGCGAGAGTTTGTAAACCTGAATATTTCAAGAAGTATTCTAATAGGCCTTGTTATGAATATTGCAAATAACCATTAGAAAATGTTTACTAAGATGCGTCTCAAGAGTCATTCCCCCTTACTCTACCATCTTAGTAATAACAGTTTTGCCCAATGGTTTTTAAACAAAAACAGTTAGTTGGTTAGTTTTTTTTTTTTTTTTTTTTTTTTAATTACTACTACCCTCTCCCCCCAACCAAAACGAGACATTGTCCTCAATGTTCTAAGGTAGAAAGATAGAGTATAGAAGACATCACCTGAAACAACGAACACTGACAAACCTGAAACACACTTAAACAAATATAAAAAATAACAGAACAAAATACTATGTTAGAAATAAAACCAAAAGACACAAGGATTCACAAACGAAGGCTCAAATCCAATCTAAGCTTTTTACGGCTTTCTGTAGTTGACCAATTGATGCGACTCATGGAAGGATCAATTACAGGGGTGAAAGATTGTAGTTTGTCGATCAATTGTTCAGCCGTAGCAGCAGAGATTATGATTTGTCGTGCCGAAGATGTTAGAAATTCCTGTTCCACAGCTTGATCAAGAAAAGACAACAAAGTATCATAAAAACCATTAACATTGAGCAAACCTATAGGTTTATGGTGAATGTGAAGTTGGGCCCAAGAGGAAATATGAAAGATCTCTTCCAATGTGCCCAAACCACCTGGTAAGGCAATGAAGGCATCAGCATGGTTAAACATTGTATTCATTCGATCAAACATTGTGGAGACCTGTAGTTCCTCTCCAATTGTTCTTCCAATGATGTCCCCTTTTGTTAAAGCTTCAGGGACGACCCCCAAAACTTGACTACCTCCTAAAAATGCAGCTATCGCCACACCCCCCATTAACCCAAGGCTGCCTCCCCCATACACTAAATGAATCTTTTTCTCAGCTAGTACCTGACCAAGATGATTTGCTGCTTCTAAAAAAGCTATTTCCTTCCCAGGACTGGATCCACCGAAAACACAAATATTTTTGATGTGATAACTTGAGGGACCTGCCATTTCTACACACTTCTATATCTGTCTAATGTAAGGGATAAGTAGAAATGAGGGGAAGGAAGAGAAGATTTTATAGATGAGAAATTGAAGATGCAATCATACCACCTATATGTAGGCCAGCTGGAGTCTCACACTCTTTCTCTCTCTTTATTTATTTATTTATTTATTTTGAAAAAGCATGTGTATGTACAGGTTGTTGTGATTGTGGCTCACATATTCCCTTGGTTTTACGTCCAAGAACGGCTTAAACGCCCTCTATGGGTCGGGGATAGGCTTCCCATCCAGTTTTCTTAAAAACTGGCAAACAGGGTCTTTTTTAGTCAGATTCCCAAGACTAAGTCTATCATGTTCTTTATGAAAATGGGGCCATAAATCATGAATTGCACGATGCACATCTCCACTAGGATGCGTCTCAAGGGTCAACAAAAGATTATCTAAAGACCCCTTACTCAGGCCATCCTTAATGAATTGTATTTTATCTTCACGGTTTATAGATACCATTCCTAAAGAACGACATGTTGCATTGCAAGTCCATCTGGCACATTTGTGACAGACTTTCAGTCGTTTTGCACGACGTTTCTTTGCAAAAGTGCTTTTACCTGTTCCAGGCATGTGTGAAACGAAAGAATTGGAGGACTCACCTGATAATCGGACCTTTGCTTCAATCAGCCAACGAATATCTTCAGGAATTCCATGATCCATTAACAACTTCAATCTTGCACACCTAGCACGGTAAATTTTTGTAATCGCATTCTGAGGCAGAGCGGGAAAGTACTTTTTCAATTTTTCAAGAATGGTGTCCATTTTGAAATGAGAATTGGAGAAGAGATTCAAAGAAGAGAGAAAGAGCAAAGAATTGCACAAATATATACAGATATCAGTTATTATGGGAAACTGAAAGAACCGACTGAAGTCACGGAGTACCGTTGTCCGCCATTTGACCGGGATGAGAGACTAGTAAAACAAGAGTCACACCAAAAGGAAACACAAAAACAATGTGAGAAAAACAAAATAATCAACCTTTATCTACAGGATCATTCAAACCAATGGATTCATTTTCACTAGGAAAATTATCAAAGTAAGTTTTCAAACGATGTCCATTTCTCTTAGAAACATTGTCATTCTTTGGATTCTCAATATCAAAGGCCCTATAAGGATACACATGTTTCTCAATAAATGGACCGCTCCATCTTGATCTTAACTTTTCAGGAAATAAATGGAGTCGAGAATTATAAAGCAAAACTTTTTGACCAGTATCAACTTTTTGACAATTTTCACAAGTTTTGCAGAATGCATGTGTGTCTTTGAACATGGTGGGCCAATAAAATCCATTTTGAAAGATTTTCGCAATGGTCTTTTTTGACGAGAAATGACTCCCACATGCTTCAGAATGACAAAATTTAATGACACTACTTACCTCATTGTCCGCAATGCATCTTTGAAATATTTGATCAGGACAATGTTTAAATAAGTTAGGGTCATCCCAATAAAATTTCTTCACTTCGTTCAAAAACTTACCTTTGTCTTCGGTACTCCAATGAGTTGGCAAGTCTCCTGAGGCAAGGAAATTGATATTTTTAGCAAACCAAGGCATTGAACTAAGAGAAAGTAAGGATTTGTCAGGAAAGTAATCATCGGTTGGTGTGATGTCAGATATCGAATCTGTTGTCGCTCTTGACAAAAGATTCGCATCAACATTTTCGGTGTCTTTTTCATCCGTGATTTCTTCCTGAGAACAAGTCATTTGCAAATCATCAAACTCAGTATTACTCAAAGTAGATTCAAATTGATCATAAACCAATTCTTCAATAAAATCTACTTCTTGTAAATCATTATCATCTCTAGGTTGTTTGCAAATGTTGAAAATATTCATCTCCAATGTCATGTTTCCAAAAGATAGCTTCATCAGTCCATTCCTACAATTAATCAATGCATTAGAAGTTGCAAGAAATGGACGCCCTAAAATAACAGGAAATGAATTGCATGCTTCAACAGGTTGTGTGTCCAAGACAATAAAATCCACAGGATAAATGAACTTATCGACTTGTACTAACACATCTTCAACTATTCCTCTAGGCACTTTTACAGATCTATCGGCAAGTAAAAGAGTTACAGAAGTTGGTTTTAACTCACCTAGATTGAGACTTTGAAAAACTGAATATGGAAGTAAATTCACACTAGCTCCAAGATCAAGTAAGGCTCTTTCAATTTTATGTTCTCCAATAAAGCAAGAAATTGTAGGACAACCAGGGTCTTTATATTTCAAAGCATTATTATTCTGAAGAATAGCACTTACTTGTTCGGCTAAAAAGGCTTTCTTTTTCACATTCAGTTTTCTCTTCACAGTGCACAGATCTTTCAAAAATTTAGCATAAGAAGGAACCTGTTTAATAGCATCCAACAAAGGTATATTGATCCTTACCTGTTTGAAAGTTTCAAAGATTTCAGAGTTGTGATTGACTTTCCTTTGTTTAGTCATGGCATGAGGAAATGGAAGTGCTGGCGGAGAATCAGTCTTTTCTTTGCAATGATCAGATTCAAGCCCTTCCTTACCCTCAGAGATTGATTCATCATCATTCTCACAAGGTTCAAGAATGGGTTTTTCAATAACCTTACCACTGCGAAGAGTGATGACTGATTTTACATGATCCATGTGTTGGCTTCCCGAACTACTTGCATTCGCATTGTATTGCCCCTTTGGATTTTGTTGTGGTTGAGATGGAAACTTACCTTTCTCTTGGAAACTGAGAGCAGATGTCAATTTTGCAAGAGTATCTTTAAAATCTGTCATGCTTTGAGCAAGTTGAGTGTTAATTGCCTCTTGCTTTTCCATAAATGCATGCAATGTTTCCTCAAGATTTCTTCTAGAAGGGGGAGCATAAGGAGGTGCATATCCATGAGAATTTTGGAAATTAGGGTGTGCTTGAAACGGTGGCTGTGAAGTTTGAGCATTATTGTTCTCACTCTTCCAACTGAAATTTGGATGATTTCTCCAACCAGGGTTATATGTTTGCGAATATGGGTTATGGTTGGACCTTTGAAAACTGTTTAATGCATGGGCTTGTTCATGGAGACATTCTTTAAAAGAAGGCAAGGTTGGACAGTCATTGGTTGAATGCTCGTTGGTTTCACAGATTTGACATGCAATGTCTTGAACAGATTTTAATTGACCACTCCTTTTCAATTCTAGTGCTTCGACTTTTTTAGCTAAAGATGCAAACTTGGCTTGGAGGTCATGATCTTCCCTAAGGTTGTACATGCCCCCACTAGATGTATGAGGTTGGGTTTTACTTGGTGCCTCATAAGTTCCTGTGGTGTCCCAATTTTGTGCATTTTCAGCTAGCAAATCTAAGTACTCCATTGCTTCATTAGGGTCTTTATCCTCAAAAGTTCCATTGCACATCAATTCAACCATTTGCCTATCTCTAGGAGTTAACCCTTCATAAAAATGTGAAACTAATCTCCATGTTTCAAAACCATGATGGGGGCAAGTATTAAGCAAGTCTCGATACCTATCCCAACATTGGTAAAATGTTTCTCCTGGTTTTTGAGAGAAAGTAATGATTTGTCTTTTGAAAGAGTTTGTTCTGTGGGATGGAAAAAACTTCTTTAAAAATTGTTGTTGCATTTCATCCCAAGCACGAATGGATCCAGGTCTCAAATTTTGTAGCCATGTTTTAGCTTTATCTTTTAATGAAAAAGGAAAAAGCTTCAATCTAATGGTGTTCATGCTACAATTTGAGTCATTATACGTGTTGCAAACCTCCTCAAATTCCCTTAAATGCAAGTATGGATTTTCTAAATCTAAGCCATGAAAAGATGGTAAAAGTTGAATAATGCCTGTCTTAAAATTAAAATGAGATGCATCAGGAGGAAAAACTATGCATGAGGGTGCACTTGTTCTTGTGGGATTCATGTGGTCTCTAAGAGTTCTAACCCGAATATTCTCATTATTCTCATTATGAAGTGATTGGTTATCTTCTTCAGCCATATTTTCTGAAAATGATGAGGATACCCTACAAAGTCTACCACTTAATGTACGTGACCACACTCTCATGCACGTGTAAGAAGAGAATAAAAGGAAGAAGAAAACAAAAGAAAGAGAAACAAAACAAAAGAAACAAAGTTAGATACAAGAAAAGAGAAAAGAGAAAAGAGAAAATAAAATAAATACTATAATTTGTACAAGGATTTACCTCCCCGGCAACGGCGCCAAAAACTTGACACGACCAAAAGATTGTTGTCTTTTCCCAAGTGCAGGAGTGTCGAAGTAATAAATAACCCGGCAAGACCGGGGTCGAACCACAGGGAGGTTACTTGTATAAATTATAAGCCACAATAATACTACAACAATAGTAACAACAACAACAACAATAATAATAATAATAGTGATAATAATAATAGTGAAGAAGAAGAGGAAGAAGTTGATGAGAACTTTGAGATGAAAGATTAACGTAAGAATTAAACAATGATAACAACAAATGTCAAGGTTAGAGGATCCACTAATGGTACATCAAACAAGTATAGTATAAACTCTTATTATTCAACTGGAAACCACACACAAAGGAGGTTCCAATCGGATTATAAATTGTTAACATGATTACATTAGTTATCTTATTCGAATAATGCTAATACTTGTAAATGTTGTCAGGCATTCATAATTATAACTTATGTTAACAACAAATCAAGTTCCTTTCATAGCTCAGGTGTCGGTTATACCATACAGTATGGGCTATGAAAGTACCAAGTATTTGTTGTACCAAATGTTATACAACATAAATCTAGATTAACCATTTAACAAGCAAAGTATTAAAAGTGAACAAGATAGCAAATATAAAACATGTTAGTATCCAACATTAAGGTCCATGTTAAGTTTATATTATACTTATTCTTACACCATTAGTGTACCCTTTTCACCTTGACATAATTAACTTAGCTAGACATAATGAAAGAAAGAAACATAAATAAACAAGGAAAGGAAATGAAAAGCATAAGCAAGAGATTAATATAAGCAAAACTTAAGTATTACAAAATATAAAGAGAGAAAGCAAGAGCATGATCTTGATCTCAACACCAAGATGCCTAAATAAATGGCAAATGCCTCCTTTTATAGGCCAAAATTCGGAACTATTGATTTGTTGACTAATTGATGAGTGGGTGGCCACATCTTGACTTGGTGACAATTCTTATCTTCTTGTCTGCCAAAAACGTCATTGATGACGTCATAATTTGAACAAACTTGAATCATGAAAGTTCTAGGAAATTGTCTCATATTTCCAGGGTAAAAATTTGAGATCATTTGGACTTCTAGAACTCGAGATATGGGCTGAACACTGAACAGTGTCTGGGCTGCAAGACAGATTCGGACTTCTTCTTTGTTGCTACAATTTGGACTTGAAAACGGCCTTGTTAAATCTTGGGCTCCACATGAAAGTTGTAGGCCTGTGTCTTATCTTTCCATCCATATAAAATGGACCTAAATCCAAGATCTACAGCTCCAGATATGACCCAATTACCGAACTATGTTCCAGTTTGGATTGCACCAGCATCTCTTTGGCCATCTTTTTGTCCTTTCAATTTCAGTACTTCAACTCATCAATCAATTCTTTCATTTATGTGATAGGCCTGCATTTAAGATGAACATTTACCATAAATTAAAGGTATCTTATATAATTAGATATGTTATTATAAAACACGCTTTAGTTAAGGAGTTATTGATACTTCAAGTGCAAAATGATGATATAAAACCTTGATAAAAATGCACTTTTAAGTACTAATCACGAAGCCATGAATTGAAGAGCAATACCTGTTGACCAGGGACAAACTCCTTACGTACAATGTGCTTGTCATGTCATGTCTTGGTTCTTTCCTTGTATATATTGGCATTCTCATAGGACTCATTTCAAAATTCATCCATCTCGTTAAGTTGCAGGATTCTTTTCTCACCTGCAACCTGCAGATCCATGTTTAGTTGTTTCATTGCCCAGGATGCCTTATGCTCTAATTCAATAGGAAGATGGCATGCTTTCCCAAAAACTAATTGATATGGAGACATTCCCAAAGGTGTTTTGAATGTTGTCCTATACGCCTTTGGTGCATCATTTAGCTTTCTTGCCTAGTCTTTTCGAGAGTTATTCACTGTCTTTTCTAGAATCTGCTTCATTTCTCTATTTGACACCTCTGTTTGGCCATTTGTTTAAGGGTGATAAGCTAATGCTCTCTTGTGTCTGACTCCATACATAGATAACAATGCTTCAAACTGCTTGCTGCAAAATGAGTTCCTTCATCATTGATGATGGCTCTAGTAGTACCAAATCTGGTAAAGATGTTCTTCTATAGAAAATTAAGTACCACCTTGCCATCATTTGTAGGCATTACAATTGCTTCTATCCACTTTGATACATAATTCACTGCTAAGAGAATATATTTGTTGTTGTAAGATGAAGGAAAAGGTCCCATGAAATCAATGTCCTAAATGTCAAATAACTCAACTTTTAGGATATTCTACAATGGCATTTCATTTTGGCGAGATATATTCCCAGTATGTTGACATCTATCACAAGCAGTAACAAAAGCATTAGCATTTTTAAATATAGTGGGCCAATAAAAACCAGACTGCAAAACTTTGGTTGTAGTGTGTTGTGCTCCAAAGTGCCCCCTATATTCAAGTGTGTGGCAGTGTTTCAGTGAGTTTGTCATTTCCTCTTCTAGAACGCACTTCTTGATGACTTGATCTGCATAATGCCGATAAAGTATCGGCTCCTCCCATAAATAGTGTTTAACTTAAGCAAGAAATTTCTTCTTTTATTGGTAAGAAAAATCTGGTGGGATGATCTTACCTGCAAGAAAATTGACATAATCTGCATACCAAGGAATGAAACTGTTAGAGGAAATTGCTAAGATTCTTTCATCAGGAAATCTTTCATTTATAACCATGAATTTAAGCTCTAGTTGTTATGCCAATTCCAGCTGTGAAAGATGATCTACCACCACGTTCTCAGTCCCCTTTTTATCTTTAATTTCTACATCAAATTCTTGTAGTAACAGGATCCAACGGATAAATCTGGGCTTGGCATCTTTCTTGGAAACTAGGTCTCTAATTGCAATATGATCAGTATACACCAGCACCTTGTTTCCCATCAGATAAGGCTAAAACTTATCAAAGGCATAGACCACAGCAAGGAACTCTTTTTTAGTTGTGGCATAATTAAGCTGGGCATCATTGAATGTTCTACTGGCATAGTATATGGTGTGAAAGATGTTGTTTTTTTCACTGCCCCAATTGCATAATCACTTGCATCATACATCAGCTCAGAAAAGTTTCTCCCAATCCGGTGTACTTACAATAGGAGTTGTCACTAACTTCTCTTTCAATAGCATAAAGGCTATCATGCATTGTTCGTCAAATTGAAACTTCGTGTCTTTTAGCAGCAGATTGCATAGTGGTTTGGATATTTTAGAGAAGTCTTTGATGAACCTCCTATAAAATCCTGCATGGCCAAGGAAACTCCTAACCTGTTTTACTATAGTTGGCAGCAGAAGCTTGTCTATTGCCTCTATTTTAGCTGTGCCTACCTCTATTCCTTTTTCTGAAATCCGGTGCCCCAACACTATACCTTTCTTTACCATGAAGTGATATTTTTCCCAATTCAATATCAAGTTTGTCTTCCAAAACCAATGCCAACTTTGCAAGGCAGTCATCGAAAGAGGTTCCAAATACAGAAAAGTCATCCATGAAGACCTAAATGATCGGCTCCACCATATCTGAAAACATAGCCATCATGCACCTCTAAAAGGTAGCTAGTGCATTGCATAACCCAAAAGGCATTCTTTTGAAAGCAAAAGTACCATAAGGGTAGTGAAAGTGGTCTTCTCTTAGTCCTCAGGTGCGATGGCTATTTGGTTGTATCCTGATTAACCATCTAGGAAACAATAGTATTCATGCCCGGCTAACCTGTCCAACATTTGATCAATGAATGGTAGGGGGAAGTGATCTTTGCGAGTTGCCTTGTTGAGCTTTCGGTAATCCATGCAAATCCTCCATCCAGTTACCATTCTAGTAGGTATCAGTTTGTTATCTACATCCCTTACCACTGTCATTCCTCATTTCTTTGGCACAACTTGAACTAGGCTCATCCATGAGCTATCAGAGATTGGATAAATAACACCAGCATCTAACCATTTCAGAACTTCTTTCCAGACTACCTCTTTCATTGTCGGATTTGTTGTTACCCATTTTTGGGTCCCCGCACAAAAAGGAGAAAATACAAAAAAAAGAGTAAAAAAAATCAGAAAAAAGAAAATAAAAAAATATGTAGCAGTGAGAAAAGATGTCGGAGTGCCTAAAAAATAGCCAAAAATTGGTTAAGGAGGTTAAAAAATGGAAAGATTGAAATTTGACAGTATATCGTTGACTGATGAGAGCCCTATTAACAAAAAAAAATTCAATTTGAAAAAAATATCCAAAATCAATTTAGATCGATAGAGTATCCATGAAAATTCAATGTTTATGGACTCAATTAAATTTTATCTAAGGTTTAATTGAATTTATGGAGGGTTTGATTGCAAGAAAATTTGATTTTTAAGTCAATTTAGGATTTTATTGGAAGAAATTAAAGTTTTAAGGTCAAATTACAATTTTGAAGAGTTGATTTGGTCAAATCAGGGGCTCAATTGCATAATTATTAATGTTTGATGGTCAATTAGGAACTTGATTGATAAAATCCAAAACCAAGGACCGAACTAAAAAAGACACGTAAATAGAGGGGTTGAAATTGACCAAAGCAGGGGCTAAATTGAAGAAATCAAAAGTTTATTGATCAATTGAAGGTCAAATCGCATAAATCCAAAACCAAAGACTGTCTTGTAAATGGCGCTAAAATCAAGGGATCCAATGACAATATATCCAGGGGCTTGATTACAAAATTGCAAAGCAATCCAATGACCGAATCAGAAATATTCATTTTGAATTTTGAAACGGTGCCATGTCCTTGACAACTGTTCATTGCCTTCTTCATTAACAACGGTTTCGACAATAAAGGCATTAGCAGTAAAGAATAGTGGAGTTGCTTCAATCTAGGGAGAACGTCTCATGGCTAATATCCCTCGCCTCTATGATGCACGCCTGCCGTTACAACCTCATGGCATTCTCTGGCCTTATAAAAGCTAGAGAAAGGCCACAAAAAAAATAGGAAGAAAAAAGAGAACAAGACTAGTGAAGATGCAGACAGACACAGGAGAATAGAGGCAAACAGAGAGCACTGAGAGAAACCAAAAATCCCAGACTATAAAAATGAAATTACATAGCACACATAACTAAAAAAACCAAGGGAAGAATGAACAAGGAAAGAACAAAAGAGAGAATAGGGACGAACAAAGGAAGCCTGGGAACAGAGACACGAAAGAGTAAGACAGAGGCACAAAACAGAAGAAAATCTATGAGGAGAAAATACAGGGGAAGAGGAAAACCAAAAATAAACCAAAAAAGAGAGAAGCAAACAAACAGAAACAGAAAGAAAAAACACGCAGAAGAATACCACGAGGGAGGAGAAGACAGAGATGAAAGGGAAGGAACAAGGCCGCAAGAAGAACATAAAATAGAAACAAAGAGAACAAGAGACCAGAAACCAGAGAAGAAGCAAATAGAAAACAAAAAGAGAGGAGAATCGTCCAGCCATCTTCTTCGGCTCTACCTCCCCGCACCTGGTAACTTCTTTTTTTCATTTCGTCTTTTATAGTTATATAACACTATGCGAAGGTAATTTTAATTACCTTCACATTATGCACTGCGTGCGTGAATAGTTCACGCATGCAGGCCTTAGTCAGCAGGATCAATGGCTTGGGCTAGTGACCCAGCTAGGCCTGCTGGGTACAGCTTAGCCACATGGGCTAAGCCTCATATCAACCTTTCGAGGACGATCACTAAGCATGTGATAGACCATTTGACACAAGATAGTAACCTATCCCTTGATGCACTAAAAGACCTTTGTCACCCCATGAAGGGTGAGCCTACATTTCATATGTATTTTTCTTATTGAATCAATATTTTTACATAATTGCATGATTTTCATTTAGCAGGTTAAAATATAGGCTTCCCGTTGAAACCCACCTATAACACTTGATTGCAAAAAAAAAAAGACAAATGGATAATGAAGGAAAATCCCAATTGGAGGCCCATTACCAAAAGGAAATCGAGAGCATCGGAGATGAAGTAGCTAGACTCACAGATCTGCTTGAACAAGTGCCAAGTTTCAAGAAAGGAAAGGAAACATCTGCATAGCCTCCTGTGAAAACACCATCAATCCACATCCCTCACACATCTCAGAACTTGGGGGTAGACTCAATAATTGGGAATCATTTTGTCCCTTTCACTGCTATCTATCCAAGTCAAGCTCAGATCACCGTGAATCCAACAATGATAGGACCTTCTGACAATAGATTTACCAATCTCATAGGCCATGATAAATGGGTTGTCCTAGAAGAAAGATTAAGATTAGTTGAAGGAAATAATCTGATTCACCCTGTGATAGTAGCTGAAGTTTGTTTAGTTCCAAATATTTTGGTGCTAGAGAAGTTTAGAGTGCCGGACTTCATCAAGTATACCAGACTAGAATGCCCATACATCCATCTCTAGTCATCCCATAACAAGATGGCTGAAATGATCCATAATGAAAAGATGTTGATATACTTTTTCCAAGATAGTCTCACTGGATCTGCTTTAAGCTGATACATGAGACTAGACAATATCAAGATCAAGACATGGAAAGACTTGGTAGACGCCTTCTTGAAGCAGTATAAATTTAATTTGGAAACTGCTCCTGACAGAACCATCTTAATGGTTATGGAGAAGGAAAACCGAGAGTCTGTAAGGGCATATGTGCTGTCATAACCCATTTTTGGGTTATTCCCCAATTCACATTTTTTCTATCTTCAAAAAAATAAAATACAAAAAAGATAAAAAGAAATTATCAAAAAATATAACAGTGAAAAAAGGATGCCAAAACGCTCAGAAAATGGTAAAAAATTGATCGAGGAGGTTCAAAAATACAGAGATTGAAATTTGATGGTATTTTGTTGAGTGATGAGAGCCCTGTTGACAAAGAAAATTCAATTTGAGGAAAAAAAGTACAAAATCAGATGTTTATGGACTCAATTAAATTTTATTTAAGGTTTAATTGAATTTATGGAGGGTTTAATTGCAAGAAAAAATGAGAAGTCAATTTAGGCTTTAATTGGAAAACATTAAAGTTCTGGGGTCAAATTATAATTTTTTAGAGTTAATTTGGTCAAATTAGGGGCTTAATTGCATAAATATTGAAGTTTGATGGCCAATTAGGGACTTAATTGAAGAAATCCAAAACCAAGGACCAAAATAGAAAATGTGCGTAAATAGAGGGGCTACAATTAAACCAAATTAGGGGCCAAACTGAAGAAATTAGAAGTTTATTGATCAATTGAGGGTCACATTGCATAAATTGAAGACCAAGGACTAAAGTGAAAAAGGCGGGCAACTTCAGGGTCGTTGTTTGCTTTTTGGCAGGGATACAATTTCATTGATTTTTAAATCAAGATTGCAATTGAGGACTCAATTGAACAAATCACAAATTGAGGACCAATGTGAACTCTGACATGTTTTTTGATAATCTTTCCTTTAAAATGAAACGACGCCTTTTGTACAAAACTGCATCGTTTCATACACTATTCATAAAAAAGGAAAAGCCCAAAACGGTGCTGTTTTGAACAGCATTGTAGCCTTCTTCTTCCCCTGGATGCGTGAGGCAGGGGAAGAAGAAGACTTTTCTCCCCTGCTTTGCCTGTTCCCTCTTTCTCCGAAACCACCAAAAAGACGCCGACCCAAAACACCCCACATGCCTAAGTTCTGACCCGTGGTCTACCACGAGGTAAAGAAAAATAGAGGGGATGCACCCCTTGGGTGGTTGTGGGGCGGTTGCACAGTGGCCACCCTTGCCTTTCTCTCCCCTCTGCTTTACCTATAAATACAGAGGGGGAGAGCACAAAAGTGGAACACACAAAAAAGAGAGGGTGGACAGACCGAAAGAAAGAAAAAAGAAGAAGACCCGAAAAGGAAGAAAGAAGAGAAAAAGGAAGAAGAAAAAAATAGAGGAGCTGCCACTAACACCGCCCTTGCTGGAACCACCGCCACCACTGGCCATCACTGACAACTGAGGCTACATTTCACTTCTCCAGGTAAAAACTCTGCCTCTTTTTCTTATGCTTTGTTTCTTCCCTCGCCATGCAGGATGTGCATGGTGCACGTCTCTGTAGGCGAGGTGAAGCTGGTTACTATGCTCATGCACAGTAACCTGCTAAGGTGGGCTGGGCTCATGGAGATTTAGCTGAGTCCAGTCCAACCCAACAATGGCGGGCCGGGTTCGGCCTAGCAAAAAAATAAATATATGTTTAACTATTTGTGATTCCCCTGTGTGTATTGTTTTACGTTGTTTTGTTTAATCTCAATCTGTTTTTTTTTTCATTTCAAAAAAATACGAATCCAGTATTAAAATACTTGGTTTTCGTCAAAACTTCCAAAAATACAAAACAAATTGAAAAAAATGTTTTTGTGCATATTGCCAAGTGTCTCAAAGTTAAAAAATCATAGTGTTTTTCATACACCAAAAAACAATGTTTTAGCATGCATTTTGACTTTGATAACCAGTTTATTAAAGTCAAGATAACATTGGCCAAAATTTCAAAAACAATAAAAATTTTATTTTGTTTTGTTTTAGTATCAGGAATTACGAATTTATACGTAAAATGTATTCCCGATATTAAAAAAATATTTTTATTGACAACATAGAAGAGTTAGATTTTACCCCATTAAGATAAGAGCCTCCTTACAGAGGCGAGCTTTTCTTAAATCTTAGACAGACAGGACCAACAATTACAAACCACAACAAGACCTTAGATTTTATCTGACAATAAAATAATGTAGCTTACCTTAGGTAGGGTGTATTTGGGGTACTAATACCTTCCCTTTACGCAAGCAGTCTCCATACCCCATCTCTGAGACTAGTTAGGGTTCCTAGTGACCAGAATACTAGGTGGCGACTCCCATTCAAATTTTACACTGATAAAAGACAAGAATTCATTATCTCTCTACATTTGCTAGATAGACCATTTCAAATTTTCCTTGAGAGGGTGGATGATCACCACGACGCCGTACACGTTCGACATGTGCAAAGTTGGCGAGATAAGGCAACATATGTTCAACCTCCATTGATGGATACATAAATGGTGACGTTGTTTGCCAACACCTTTCACTCCTTTTATTATGAACATTTAATAGAAAGCTCAGCTCAACATTTCCATGAAGTTGTGAGGATTGCTGAAAGAATTGAATAAGCTATGAAGAGGGGAAAGATTGAAGGTTCTGTCATGGATTCCAGAACAATGATAAGAGATGACTCTGAAGGTGGGAAACCTTATTTATGTGGTCTAGTCAGGTCTCGTTATAGCATCAACTGCTTAAGTGTCTTTGTCAAAGGTTGACATTCCTTTGCCACTCGAGTTTGTCAAATCTCATGCAACCACCATTTCTTATATGGTATAATCTAGACAAGATATGTGAATATCATGGTGGGGTCCTGGGCCATTCATTTGAACAGTTGCAAGAATTTCAAGAATCGAGTCCAGAGGATAGTGAGCAAGAGGCAAGTTGTGTTTATGAAAGATGATGTCATTGGCCATATTGTCACCAGGACATCCTCAGATTGACAAGTGATCGAAAATGCTTGGCAAAACACTGATATTGCCAGAAAAACTGATCCAAGAAAGGTCTTAAACTGTCAATCATTTTGCTATGAATTTTTGCCCTTCTGTATTTTGTTTTGGGATCACATCTCATCCTTTAACGAAACATGTCTTTTTCTTTGCCTGGTTGTTGTTCTGAAGTCAGGAGATGTTTAGCATTTTATTTTTGACAAAATATTTTGATCAAACTCTAACATGTAAAATTAAAGCTAATCAATCTTGAAGATTAAAAGTGTTTTGATTGCAGAAATGACTCATTGTTTGTTAAAATGGCAAGATGAACAATATAGGGTGACCAAACATATTTTGAGCTCACATATGAAACTGAACCACCCACCATGTAACTAAGTTTTAGTAGTATGCATAATGACATGTAGTGGATTTGGTAGTTATAGACTTATGAATCATTGACTTTTACAAGTCTCAATCATTACACTAGACGAGATTAAAATTTATCGGTTCTAACTGACCTTGCTTGAAATGAAAAAAGGCTATCTTTATTTTATCCTTTCACAATACTTGAAATATATCCCCTGTAATCCCATTTTAAGCCTAATAGAATATTCCTTTAAAAAAAACCCTGACCAAGATCACACCCCACACCGGGGCAAATAAGAGATTTTTATTAGAAAAGAAAGAAGACAAAAGTGAAATCAATGGTAAAAAGAATGCTAAGAACAAAAGTCCAACGTTTGAGAGAGAGCTAAAAGAAAGAAGACACATACTAGGGGCATGTTAGAAAACTACGAGGAAAGCTATGTAAAACCCATTGCAAAAAAAAAAATATGGCACAACAAATGCCAAAAGTCAATACCATAAAAAATACTAAGCTACAAACATGACTTTTAGTATCCATGATAAAGCATCTGATGTCTTCAAGTGATTAGACTGATTATTAATCAAAGAAAAAGTTGGATTTGCATTATGATCTATGTTAAGAGAATTCTGATATTTGAGGTTAATAAGGTTATATGCCATTTTCTCTACAAAGACAACAAGAGAAAGAGAATTGATGAATAGTTGATGTTGATCCTAAGTCTTTGAAACCCTCAAACACCTTTTTGAGCTTGTGAATTCCCTTTCTTTCATAACCATGAACCATAGCCTGCATTACGTGCTTCCAAAAGCCCTTTTTAATCAAGTAAGCAATTTGAACAGATAAATAATTCTCTCAAAACTTGAAGAGCTTTTCCATAAGGGTTGTGACTTCATGAATCAAGCTACTGGTTATTATACATATTGACACAATTAGTGCTAAAAAGGGAAACAATCTTTCTTGGTAAAGCCTTAAGTTTTGATTTAAGCATCTTGTTTCTTTGAAATTCATAAAAAGGTCACCTCATCACAGACCATCAAAAGACATACCCAAAGTTAGAGTTTACAATGGATACAAAAAAACCATAGAAAAAGCTATTTTACAACGGGTCAACTTTTGTTTTCAAAATATCAGATAATCAAAAGACTACATTGAATGGCATGGCGTGTGTTGGATCTTTAACTGAAGAAATTTGATTTTAAAAAATACTTTCAAACATTAACATTTCTTTAATTTCATTTCAACAATAAGACTTTGAATAGATATGATCTTTGAAACATGAGATTTGATTATAGAACAAGAAAGATTGTTAAGAAAGAAGAGCATCGATCGGATTTGCAAAATCCTTGACAGAAGTGACATCAACACTTCTCGACACTCCTTAAAAAGTTGACCACCTGAGGGCAATATAGTGGACCCTCAGAAGGAAAAGTATTGTTTGAACTGGAGGCAAGTCTATGGCTGATTAGCAATCTAAGATGAGGAAAACACTAATAAACCTTTTGATGAGTGCTAGTAGGATGCACACAACTAATCAAAGAACAATTCTTGAGAGAATCTAGGAGATGAATGATTTGTTAAGCTCCTTCATGATGAATCAAGCAACACCACACTTGGGGGCATGGTCATGCTTGATAAATAGCGAAAACAGTAATCATCGAAGACAGCCCAGGATAGGCATTTCAGTTGAGTGGATGACTAACAAATGAATGAGCCAGTAC
Source organism: Populus nigra (assembly GCF_951802175.1). Taxonomy (NCBI): domain Eukaryota; kingdom Viridiplantae; phylum Streptophyta; class Magnoliopsida; order Malpighiales; family Salicaceae; genus Populus; species Populus nigra. The sequence continues at coordinate 21,341,414 of NC_084857.1, read as the reverse complement.
ATTGAAAGAGCAAAGAAGGCTTTGGATAGCAAACAAAGACATCCTATGACAATAGAACATCAAAGATGGGGGACCTATATTTCAAATCAGGTAAGGATGCATGTATGTCATCTAACCTCAAAGCATTGCATATATATTTTTTATTCATTACAGAAAAATCCTAAAAAAAGTCCAGCAAGATTGAGGACAAAAAAAAGAATCTTTGAGCTAATAATAACAGAGAATCATGGTTATGACCTTAGAACGAGAAGAAGATGAGATGAACCATACCATTAAAAAAGTCTCAAAGAAATGAGAAGATCAACCTTGCTATCAAGAAGAGTCTTTATTTCAAACCCAGCTATCAAGAAAAATACATGGATTTTGATTTTGGTTAAAGGGGATCGTCAGATGGGATCTCAGGTTAGCCCAACCACACAGATTTTGGTTCTAGTTAAAGGGGATCGCCAAATGGTATCTCAGGTTAGCCCAACCACAAAGAGGATATTGGTTCTGGTTAAAAAGGATCGTCATATAAGATCTTAGGTTAGCCCAACCACATAGATTTTTGTTCAGGTTAAAAGGGATCGTCAGATGGGTATCTCAGGTTAGCCTAACCACACAAATTTTAGTTCTGGTTAAATGGGATTCCCAAATGTGATCTCAGGTTAGCCCAACCACATAGAGGATATTGGTTCTAGTTAAAGGGGATTGCCATATGGGATCTCAGGTTAGCCCAACCACACAATTTTTGGTTCTGATTAAAGGGGATCACCAGATTAGATCTCGGGTTAGCCAACCACACACAGACTTTGGTTCTGGTTAAAAGGGATTGCCAGATGGGATCTCAGGTTAGCCGAACCACACACTGACTTTGGTTTTGGTTAAAGGAGATCGTCATATGGGATCTCAGGTTAGCCCAACCATACATAGACTTTGGTTCTGGTTAAAGGGATCGCCAAATGGGATCTCAGGTTAGCCGAACCACACACCGACTTTGGTTTTGGTTAAAGGAGATCGCCATATGGGATCTCAGGTTAGCCCAACCATGTAGAGGATTTTGGTTCTGGTTAAAGGGGATCGCTAGAAGGGATCTCAGGTTAGCCTAACCAAGCAGACTTTGGTTCTGGTTAAAGGGGATTGCCAGATAGGATCTGAGGTTAGCCCAACCATGCAGACTTTGGTTCTGGTTAAAGGGAATTGCTAGATGGGATCTTAGGTTAGCCTAACCACACACAGACTTTGGGTTCTGGTAAAAAGGAATTGCCAAATGGGATCTCAGGTTAGCCCAACCACGTAGAGGATTTTGGTTCTGGTTAAAGGGAATCACCGGAAAAGATCTTAGCTTAGCCCAACCATACAGAAGACATTGGTTCTGGTTAAAGGGATCGTTAGGAGGGATCTCAGGTTAGCCCAACCACGAAGAAGATTTTGGTTCTAGTTAAAGGGGATTGCCATAAGTGATCTCAGGTTAGCTCAACCACACTCAAACATTGGTTCTAGTTAAAAGCGATTGCTAGGAGGGATCTCAAGTTAGCCCAACCATGCAGAGGATTTTGGTTCTAGTTAAAGGGGATCGTCAAAAGGGATCTTAGGTTAGCCCAATCACAATACAGATTTTTTCTTTGGTTAAAGGAAATCCCTAGATGGAATTTCAGGTTTAAAAAAAAATATAAGAAAAGAAAAGGAAGAAGACAGAATTTAAAGGGGCGCCAAGATCAGGTTCTCAAGATAATCGAGTTACACATAGTTTTGATCATTAGTTCCTAATTGATAGGAGATTATTGAAAGACAGAGTTTCTGGTCAACAAAGTTTTGATGAGATCAGTTTTGGAAGTTTAGTTTTGTTTATCTTTACAAAACTTATTACACAAAGTCTTTGGTACGTAAGAATTGTAAAGAGGGGGCATCTGTTGTTACCCATTTTTATGTCCCCATACAAAAAGGAGAAAAAACAAAAAAAAGTCAAAAAAAAGTTTGGAAAAAAGAAAATAAAAAAATATGTAGTAGTGAAAAAAGATGTCGGAGCGCAAAAAAAAGGCCAAAAATTGGTTGAAGAGGTTAAAAAATGCAAAGATTGAAATTTGATAGTATATTGTTGACTAGTGAGAGCCTTATTGACAAAGGAAATTCAATTTGAAAAAAATATCCAAATTCAGATGTTTATGGACCGAATTAAATTTTATCTAAGATTTAATTGAATTTATAGAGGGTTTGATTGCAAGAAAAATTAATTTTTAAGTCAATTTAGGCTTTTATTGGAAGAAATTAAATTTCTAGGGTCATTACAATTTTGAAAAGTTGATTTGGTCAAATCACGGGCTCAATTGCATAATTATTGAAGTTTGATGGCGAATTAGGGACTTGATTGATAAAATCCAAAACCAAGGACCAAACTGGAAGAGATTTGTAAATAGAGGGGCTGAAATTGACCAAGTTAGGGGCTAAATTGAAGAAATCAGAAGTTTATTGATCAATTAAGGGTTAAATCACATGAATCCAAAACCAAATACTGTCTTGTAAATGATGTTAAAATAAGGAATCCAATTATAATTTATCCGGGGGCTTGATTACAAAATTATAAAAACATCCAATTACCGAATCAGAAATATTCATTTTGAATTTTGAAATAGTGTCGTTTCCTTGACAACTATTCATTGCCTTCTTCATCAATAATGGTTTCGGCAGTAAAGGCAGTAAAGACGTTACCAGTAAAGAATAATGGAGCTACTTCAATCAGGGGGCACGTCTCACGACTGCTATCCCTTCCCTAGCCACAACCAGTCCCTTACCCGTGAATCTCTGACAAAGACCAGAATAGTCGGGTTTTCTAGTGACCCTGAACCAAATATTAGGTCGAGACTCCTAAGAACAAACAAACAAATGAAAATCGCCATCTATGCCAGGCAGGGACGTACGACAGGGTTAAGCCTTCTCTGATGCTCTACTATTGGCTTGACTTCATCCTCTAACAAAATTTTATGCGTGCAAATGAAGGGACTGATGCCTTTGATATCTGCCAATACCCACCTGAGAGTTGCCTTATGTTTTCTCAACACCCTCAGGAATCTTCCACTTTTTTAAACAGCTTTGCAGAGACTATCATAGGATAAGTGGAAGCTTCTCCAAGATATGCATACCGAAGGTGCTCTAGCAGAGGTTGCAATTCCATAACCGGTGCTTGTTCAGTGGTTGATTTTATTTTTTGTATTGCCTGTCCCAAATCTTCAAAGTATCTTCTACGGTTAGGTTCAAAAGAGTCCATCCAACAAGTATATTATGTTATCTCAGCATCCTCCTCCATTACATTATTTATCAGACATGCTTGAAATGGGTCATTTGGATGCTTGACTTTGTCGTTAATTAAGGAGTCCACCACTTGAATGTTGAAGCAGCTCTCCCCTATACTCCCCCATATCTGGTTGTTTGATGGCTTTGAACACATTGAAAATCACCTCCTCTTCATTCATCCTTAACCGCAACTCCCTTTTCTTCACATTAATTAACGCACCTCCAGTGGCCAAGAATGGCTGGCCACAAGCAAGATAGGAATCTCATTATCCCCTTCCATATTCAGTACGATGAAGTTTGCTGGAAAGATGAACTTGCCTACTTTCACCAGTACATCAATTATTCCTCTTTTATCCATTTTGGAGCCCCACATAAACAAAAAAATATAAAATATAAAAAAAAAGGGAAAAGAGAAAATAAAAAAAACTAAAAGAAATGTTGGAAGAAATAAAAAATACATATCAGTTGAGAAGAACATACCAAAACGCTCAAGAAATTGCCAAAAGATTGTTGTTGGGAAAAGAAATGGGTTTGGGTTTAATCATAAAATTATGACTAAAGTTCAAGAGTCACAACCTAGTATTATGATTACTAGGAACCTATGGTCTACGAGAGTCTAGGTAAGGGACTATTTGTACAAAGGTAAGACACATCACCCTAGTGCACCCTATTTAAGGTAAGCTGCATTATTGTTTGATTGTTTTTCTAGGTCAAGTTTCTATTTGTTGGTCTCATCTACGATTCGAGGTAGATCTTCCTTCACGAGAGAGTCTATCTTTGTCGCACATCACCCGCGCGATGTCGGTTGGTGATTTTTCGTTTGTTTGTTTGCTTTGTTCTTAAGAGTCGCCACCTAGTATTTCATTGAGGGTTACTAGGAAACCTGGATGTACTGGTCTTATCAGAGATTCACGGGTAAGGAACTGGTTGTGGTTAGAGAAGGTATTAGCACCCCTAACACACCCTACCTGAGGTAAGCTGCTTCGTGGCTTTGATGTGTTAAAGATGTTTTAAAAATTGTCTTTTCATCGGGGCGTATTAGGGGTGCAACCAGTCTCTTGCCTTAGAATCTCTGAAAGACCAGTTAGGTTTCCTAGTGACCATAATACTAGGTGGCGACTCCCTTTATCCACAACAAAGACCCCCAAATCAACCGAGGATCGCCGCGACGCCGTGCTCTGCTCGCGAGGGTGCGACAGGATGGCGACTCCGCTGGCGACCATAGGACTAAGCTTGGTAATTGTTTATTTTATTTTATTTTGCTAGGTGTTGTTTTTTTTACTATGAATGATACTTTGTTTAAAAGCTTTAGCATGCATCTTTAAATTATGTCATATATGGTATAGTCACACATCACTTTATTATTATTATCTTTTTGATTGCACACACATTTAACTTTAAGTTAGGTGGGGGACTAGCAGCTTGCCTTATGACTTGAGTCAAGGTTTAAGTTTGTGTAAAACCCAACTCTTTGCTGAGTGTTTAGACTTATAGTGATTGGTACACGTGTCATCCCACTATCTGCTGAACCCCTATATTGCCTTTACGAGGGTGATCACTAGGACAGCGAGAGACCCTCTTTAGAGACCAAGTAGTAAACCTACCCAATGTCTCACATAAAGGAAATAGAACCTATCTTTAGGATGTATGCTCCATAATATATTTTTGCATCCAAACAAGCCTAAGCTCAAAGCATCTTGAATCTCAAAACCTTCATTCAAAAGGTAGCAAAGGGAGAGATGTTCTAGAATTGCGAGACCCAAGAAGCTCTATTGGTGTTCAAAATTTAATCAACAATGCTTGTTTGATCATGATATTGTTTGCCTTTTTCACCTTTTTAAATCGAGTTTCCAAATGTCAATTGGATTTTATTCTTGTTTTTTTTAGCCAAACTTTTCCTTTTAATGAGATCATGCATTTTCAAATGTTCATCTTTATGTTTTTACTATGCATTTACACATCACTTTCTGCTCTCAGAAACCCTGAAAGCGGATCTTCCATAACAAACACCTGCACTTTACACCGAGAATAAATGGTTGAACTTTAAAGAAAATAACATTATGGGATTCACAAAAATTAATAAGAACAACATGAACAAGCTTGGAAACCCGCTAAAGAGGAACTTGAAACCATAAATATGGGCAATGAAGAAATCAAGAGAGAACTGAAGATAAGGATTGTGATCACCCCTAAAGAAAAAGAAGAGTTGATTGCACCACTCCGAGATTATGTAGATGATTTTACCTGGTCTTACAAGGATATGCTTGGTTTGCATAGGGTACCACTAGTAGAAGGGTGCAAATTAGTTAAGCAAAGGTTGAGAATGACCAATCCGAATGTCTTAATCAAAGTAAAAGCAAAAATTGAATAGCAGTGGAACGCTGATTTTCTAAAAGTAGTCAAGTATCCACAATGCGTGTCCAATATAGTGGTAGTACCCGAAAAGGAAGATAAAATCAGAGTTTGTCTACCACACATAGATATGTTTGACAATGCAGCACATAGCTCCACATATTCCTTTATGGACGGATTTTTAGGCTACAATAAGATAAAAATGGCATAAGAGGATAAGGAGAAGACAACCTTTGTAACACCATAGGGAACCTTTTGCTACAAAGTCATGATATTTAGGTTAAAGAATGTCGGGGCCACCTACCAAAGGGTCATAGTGGCTCTATTTCACGACATGATGCAAAAAGAGATTAAAGTATACGTGGATGACATGATTGCTAAATCTAGAGAGGGAGAGAATCATGTCCAAATATTGAAGAAATTGTTTGAAAGACTAAGGAAATATAATTTGAGGCTTAACCCAATGAGGTGTTCATTCGGGGTGAAATCTGAGAAGTTGTTAGAATTGGTAAGTGACAAAGGGATAAAAGTGGATCCCAACAAAGTAAATGCTATTCAATTTATGTCACCTCCTAAGATGAAGAAGGATGTAATAAGGTTCTTAGGAAGATTGAATTACATTGCTCGGTTTATATCCCAATTAACCATGACTTGTGACCCAATCTTCGATTGTTAAGGAAGAAGAATCTTGGAATTTGGAATAAGAGTGTGAAGAAGCTTTCGCGAAAATCAAGCAGTACCTACTTAATCCACCCTTATCTATCAAGCCAAATGGCAAGTTCTACTGGCTGAGTACGACATAGTATATATGACAAGGAAAGCCATGAATGTCATCGCCGATCACCTAGCTGACCATGCTATGGAATATTATGAGCTGTTAAACTTCGATTTTCCTGATGAAGATGTGTTTTCATTCGAGGAAGGAAAATCATATTAGTGGATTATGTACTTTGATGGTGCTATGGTAACGAAGTGGGGGCAGTGCTAATCTCTCCTGATGAGAAACATTATCCGGTTTCATTTAAGTCGTAGTTTGGGTGCAATAACAACATAGGAGTATGAAGCTTGCATTCTCGTTTTAGAGGTAGCATTAGAGCTAAATATTAGAAAGATAGATATGTATGGAGACTCGATTTTGGTTATTTGCCAAGTGAAAGGAAAATGGCAAACCAAGGACAAGTTGAGACCTTACCAATAATACCTGTCTAAATTGGCTAGAGAATTTGAGGAAATAAAGTTCACCCATCTAGGAAGGGAAGGAAACCATTTTGCTGATGCTTTGGTCACGCTAGCTTTTATGACTAGAATAGACTTTGGGCACAAGGTGCGGCCGGTACACATTGATACCAGAAATAACCCAGCTCATTGTTGCTCAATTGAAAGAGAAATAGATGGAAACCCTTGGTACTATGATATCAAGAATTTCATCCAAAACCAGAAATATCCCATAGGGGCATCCAAAATCAATAAGAAGACTTTGAGGAGGTTGGTAATGGATTTCTATCTTGATGGGGAAACTTTGTATAAGAAATCATCTGACGGAACATTGTTGAGATTTGGATGCTGTGGAGGCAAAAGGTGGTAAAAAAATTTTGGAAAGAGATTTGATCTGTCGATATGGTCCACTAGAAAATATTATAACTAATAATGCCCAGAACTTCAATAGCAAGATGATAATAGAACTCTATGCTAAATGGAAAATCAAGCATTCCAATTCCTCGCTTTATAGGCCAAAGATGAATGGTTCGGTAGAAGCTGCTAAGGAAAATGTCAAAGAAGATTATTTCGAATATGGTAGTCACCTACAAGGATTGGCATGAGATGTTGCCATTTGCCCTTCATGCGTACCGCACCGCAATCCGAACTTCAACAGGAGCCACGCCGTACACTTTGGTATATGGAATGGAGGCGGTGATGCCTTTAGAAGTGGAAACCCCCTCATTAAGAGTATTGGTAGACTTTGAGTTTAAAAGAGGTGGGACGGGTAAAAGTTAGATATGAATAGTTGAATCTGATCAGTAAGAAGAGGATAACTGCAATCTATCATCATCACGGATGACCAAATCATATGATAAGAAGGTCCGACCTCGAGGATTCCATGAAGGAGATTTTGTAATAAAGAAAATATAGCCTTTACCAAGAGAAGATCAGAGTAAATGGAAGCCAAACAATAAGGGCCTTTACATGATAAAGAAAGTGTTCTCGGGAGGAGCTTTATTGTTATCTAGAATGGATTGAGAAGATCTAGTTAGACCTGTGAATGCTGACTCTATAAAGAAATACTATGCTTCCGGATCCATAAAATAAAGTTCGGCCATGAATTTTCTCTGTAAAAATCCTTTTCTTCATAAAGCGCATGATCTCATAGCATTCAAAATCTTTTACTTAAAAAAACTGTTTTTGCACATGACTAAGAAGATGACTCCATCCATTCTCAAAATTGGAGGGATCCCAAACCAAATTTAAACCTGATAGGTTTTGTACACCACACTAGGGGGCAAAAAGCGTACATAGGGGTCTATTAGTGAACCAAAGCCCAAAGGGGTATCATTATAGAATTGTTGAAACACTTTTTATGAGAGTTGCTTAAAACAAAATATAATGATTGCATTAAAAGTTTCAGTTTTCATGAATAAAACCAGATCCTTTGAGTTTTCCTCTGAAAATAATTTCTTAAAAAATGGAAAAAGACGATTAAAACATCTGCAAAAGTATAATAAAAGACTATTCAATGGAGCAAGAAAGGACCCCATAAGAAACTAGAGATCTCTTCACCAAGCATAAGAAGGATAGGACATATAGCGCATGGAGCATATTCCAGTTCAAGAGGATAGGTTGGGCAAACAAATGGAAACAGGAGCTCGAAGAAGGCTACAACGAAAAGGGGGACCTAGGTTTCCAAAAATAGGTAAACAAAAACATGCATGCTATATTATCATAACACTAACCTGTCATGAAAGGTGTGACGAAAGCCAAATAGTTCCAAGTTTTGGGACTCGCTGAGATACAGAATCTCAGATCAACGGAACTACGGAAAAGAATATGAATTGTGAACCAGCACTGCTTCATTCCTCGAGGTAAGATAATTTCTTTTGAATTTCAAAACGGGTAGGTCACCCATCACAATGAGACCATCATTTTTTCTGGGTAGGTCACCCATTAGAATGAGACCATTCTCCATCTTTTTTTACTTGGGTAGGTCACCCATTATAATGAGGCCATTCTTCCCCCTGGGTAGGTCACCCATAAGAATGAGACCACTCTTCCTCTTTTCCACCAGGGTAGGTCACCCATCACAATGAGACCATCATTTTTTCTGGGTAGGTCACCCATTAGAATGAGACCATTCTTCATTTTTTTTTTACCTGGGTAGGTCACCCATTATAATGAGGCCATTCTTCCCCCTGGGTAGGTCACCCATAAGAATGAGACCACTCTTCCCCTTTTCCACTTGGGTAGGTCACCCCTCACAATGAGACCATTTTTTCTGGGTAGGTCACCCATTAGAATGAGACCATTCTCCATCTTTTTTTACCTGGGTAGGTCACCCATTATAATGAGGCCATTCTTCCCCCTGGGTAGATCACCCATAAGAATGAGACCACTCTTCTCCCTTTCCACTTGGGTAGGTCACCTATTAGAATGAGACCATTTTCCATCTTTTTTTTACTTGGGTAGGTCACCCATTATAATGAGGCCATTCTTCCCCTGGGTAGGTCACCCATAAGAATGAGACTACTCTTCCCTTCTCTCCACTTGGGTAGGTTACCCATCACAATGAGATCATCTTGCATTTGGGTAGGTCACCCGTCAGAATGAGACCATCTTGCATTTGGGTAGGTCACCTGTCATAATAAGACCACACACACATTTTTGTATTGGTTTTGGATTAAAGAAGATCGCCAGATGGGATCTCAGGTTAACCCAAACCCACACAGAGTTTAGCTTTGGTTAAGGGAATCGCTAGATGGGATTTCAGGTTGACCCAGCTACACACCAACTTCGCTTCAAATTAAAGAAGATTGCCATATGGGATCTCAGGTTAACCCAACCACACACATAGTTTAGCTTTGGTTAAAGGGAATCGCCAGATGGGATTTCAGGTTGACCGAGTTACACACCGACTTTGCTTTGGGTTAAAGGAGATCGCTAGATGGGATCTTAAGTTAACCCAATCAAAGGGGTAGGTCGCCCATGAAAATAGACCAGCATGAGTATGTGGGCAGGTCGCCCTTGAAAAGAGACCAGGTTTGAGTGTGTGTGGGCAGGTCGCCCATGAAAATAGACCAAATTTCTTTAAAAATAAAATGGGCAGGTGACCCATGATAACGAGACAATTTTCTTTTAAAAAGTGAAGTCCTTGGATGAGTGGATCACTCAGCTAGCAAGGAATACTTTTATTTTATTTTTATTTTTCTTTACAAGCTTACTATACAAAACATTGAGGAGTTTTGCATCGTAAGCATCTGTTGCTACCCAATTTTTGACCCATATTTTTCAAATAAAAAATTAAAATAAATAATAATAATAATAATAATAATAATAATAATAATAATAATAAGGGCTTACATGTGGCGGTAACATAGAGTATCAGGGTTAAGGAAGCAATATATCAAGGAGATAATTACTGAATCATATATAATTACTGCAATATAAAATATCATAGATATATGATTTGATTCGTGCTGGTTAGGGAAAATAATCACTGCAATTAAAAAAATACCGTATATATAGGATTTGTTGGTGCTAGTTATAGTAGACAATCTCTGCAATAATTATTGTAATATTTCTTTAAATAGCATGTGTAGAGATTTTCTATATAAAAAGAACACCCGGCCATATAGAAAAGAAAAAGAAAAGGAAGAAGAGAGAATTTTAGAGATAAAAATAGAGGGCAAACAAAAAACCTAACTCTATTCTCTTTATTAAAAAAAGGCTACAGTGGCTGCCCCCGTCCTTGGCCAAAAACAAGCCAACAATCCGGGGCCCCTCCCTTTTGATATATTTTTTTTCTTCCCAAGCCTCCAGCCAATCCCCTCTCTTTTGGCCAAAAGCCAGAGGGCCGCCGGACACCGCCTCCCTTCCCCCTCTCCTAGCCAACAAAAGGTAGCCGCTCATCCTCTCTTCTTCTTCGACAAAGCCCCGTCTCTTCCCTCATCTCTCTCAAACAGACTCAGCTACTCTCGTCTCCCATTTAACTCTCAAACAGCCGCTCCACCATCGTCCCTCTCCTTTCTCAGCCGGTCAAACAAACCCACAGCCCCTCAGTCACGATCTCCCTCTCCCCCTCACAGGCGCCGACTCATTCGGCCTTCACAGAAACCAGCAGAGCTCCCCCCATTTCAACAGATTTTCTTCCCTTTTGGTCTCCTCAACAGTAACGGCGACGAACAAGCAGCAGTAAGGCCAGCCACCGTTGTTCCTTTCCCCAGCAGCGATGCCCCTTTCTAAATAATTCCTCCTTGCCGCCGGCCACCTGAAACAGAGAAGAAGGTCACGATGGTTGTCACCGCCGGCGAAGACAATGAAGAGGGGAGGAAGCCGTTGCAGATCTCCCCTGTTATTTTTTCCGGCGGCGCGTGAACCCACGCACCGCCAGTGGCGGCGGCGAGTGAGAACCACGCACCGCCACTGTTCCTGCATTGCCAGAAGCCTTCCTAGCAGTTTCCTGGATTTTTGGGGGCTATTATGTATTTTTTTTATTTGTGTGATGTGTTGTCTGTTTTATTCTAAATTTGTGTTATTTGTAATGACATATGAGTGTATAAAAAAAACGTAATAAAAAGGGATGTGTGTGTGTGTGTTTGTATTTTTTTTATGTACGTCATTGAATTATAAAAAAATCAAAAAGATAAAAAAAAGAAAATGAATTTAATTTTTTAATTTTTATATGATCAAGTATCTAAAGGATAAATAAAATCCTGTTGTATTTCCCGTGAAAATATAAGAACATGTTTCTATATATTTTTTGGGATTTAATAACTGATTTATTAAAACCTTAAGAATTTGATTAACATGTGTTTTTTTATTGTGATTAAATGTAATGTTTGTATTTTTGACAAAGAAAATATAAAAAAATGTTTTTTTTTGTGTGTTGCATACGGCCAATACCCTAACATGTTTTGAACGTTTTTTTTATATATAAAAAAAACAAATATTTGAAGTTTTTGAAAATGTGTTTTCGCATTGATTTCTTAAACACAATAAAAAATTATTTTCTTGCATTTCTGGATTTTACAACATGTTTGTAAAACTCCAAAGAGTATTGGCCAATATTCCAAAAAAAAATAAAGAATCTTATTATGGGGGGAATTCATCTATTATTCACCGTTAATGTTTGGATAAAGAAATCCCAAAGGGATGAATATCCAAAATATTTAATGGGAATAACTTGTTATTATTCACTGTTAATATTTGGATAAAGAAACCATAAGTGGTAAATATCCAAAATAATTTTCTAGGGATAATAAGTCATCACACATCCTTGAAAGAAGCCTTGATTGTAATCGAGGACATTTCAATTTTTTTACTCCGCGGTTTACGAGCCGTAAGAGTATGAAATACTAAGGGAAAAATGAGCTTTTAAAGCACATGGAATCTCCTTGGATTTCTATCTTAATAAATTTAGTTTGAATCAAACCAAGGAAAATTGATGGGATTAGAAAACACCAACACCATAGCAATTATAAAACAAACCAAATTAACACCAAGCAGCTTACCTTAGGTAGGGCGTATTAGGGGTGCTAATACCTTCCCTTTATGCAACCAGTCCCTTGCCTTAGAATCTCTGAAAGACCAGTTAGGTTTCCTAGTGACCATAATACTAGGTGGCGACTCCCTTTATCCACAACAAAGACCCCTAAATCAACCGAGGATCGCCGCGACGCCGCGCTCCGCTCGCGAGGGTGCGACATCTTCGATAATAGTTTTGTTGATGTTGAAGCTAAGGAGTTAGTTGTTGTTCTAATCTCAGCGGACAAGCACAAGTCGATTAAAATGATGATAACCATGTTATTAAAGTTGAAAATTGTGATGGAGCTAATGCTAATTCAATTGAAGAAGAAGATAATTCTAACTAACTATTAGAACATAAAAATGTAATGCAATTTTTTATAATCTAATATTTATGGATGAAATTATGTACAAATAAATATTTATTTTATAATTTTTATGTGAATTATTGTTATTGTGTTGTGCATGCCACTTTTAATTTAAATATTTGCAGAAAGGATATACAGTGAATGCAGACAAAATCTGTTATTCTTTCAATGCACACCGGGTACTCAAATCTATGCTCTCTGCGCATTCTTTCAACTCATCAATAAAAGCTATGTTGAGGAGAAGAGTCAATTATTTTTTTCTATGTTTGGGACATAGACTGATGGTGTACCCACAAAAAAAAAACTATGCAAATATTCACTTTCTATTCTTGATGCTCAACACTTGTTCAAGCAGATTTGTTAATCTAGCTACTTACCTTTGATACTCTCAATTTTCTTTTAACAATAAGCCTCTATCTAACCTCTTTTTTCTTTTCTTTTCTTTTTTTCAGTGTAGTAGACCTTAGGTGGGGGGAACTAATGTTTCAACCGCGGAGCATGCATGATAAATGTATGAGTATGTAATCCATATGATGAACTCACCCTTCGAGGGGTGACATATGGTTGTAACTCTTGTATGATGAAACAAAAATCTTGATTTTTGCCCAAACTCTACAATGGAAATTTCCCGAGTAACGACCATTATGTCACCCGCAAGTCTTGATTTTAAGATGCTTCAGGAAAGGCTTTTTTTGATGCAAAACAAAGTGTAGGGAGCATACATCCTAAAGGCAAGTTCTAGCTCTTATATGTGAGACAAAAGGTAGGTTGACTACTCAGACTCTAAAAAGGGTCTCTTGTTGTCCTAGTGATCACCCTTATGTAGGCAATATAGGGGCCCAATAGGTAATGGGATGGCATGTGCACCAATCATCACCAGTCTAAGCACTCAACGAAGAGTTGGGGTTTATACAAACTTAAACCTTGACTAAAAGTCGTAAGGTAAGCTACTAGTCCCCCATCTAACCTAAAAGTTTCCAGTATAAACTCTCACATAAAAAGAGAATGATGCATGAAATAATTCTATACAATGCATGAGCAAATATGCACAAGAATTAAAGCGTATAAGCAAACAACAAAAAAAAATTCATATTAACAATAAACCCACAAAACCAAACACAAAAATAAGACAAAACAATGCTTAGTCCACAAGGTCCCCAGTGGAGTCGCCATTCTGTCACACGTATGCAGTGTCACAATGACCATCCACCTTCAGGTATGTATATTGTATCTATCTGGCAAATATGGGAAGACAAGGAATTCTTGTATTTTATCAATGGAATGGGAGTCACCACCTAGTATTTTGGTCATTAAGAACCCTAACTAGTCTTAGAGATCGGGTATGGGGACTGGCTGCGTAAAGGGAAAGTATTAACATCCCAATTACACCCTACCTAAGGAAAGCTACATTATTTTATTTTCTGATATATGTTAAGGCTTCATCGTATTTCTAATTGTTGGTATGTCTACAGTTTAAGAAAAATCCTCTTCGATAAGGAGATCGTTATCTTATCGACTAAAACCTAGTCATTCTAATGTCAGCAAAAGAACTACCTTTTGAATATCAGGAATACGTTTTAGGTATAAATTCGTAATCCCTAATACTAAAACAAAACAAAATATATTTTTTTGGATTTTTTGAAATATTGGCTAAGTTCTCGTGTCTTTAATAAAATGGTTGTTAAAGTCAAAATGCATGCTAAAACATATTTTTTGAAGTTTTCTTTGTTGTATGAAAATATAATGTGATTTTTTTTTGCTTTGAGAGACTTGGCCATATGCATGAAACAATTTTTTCTTTGTTTCAACGAAAACCAGGTATTTTAATACCGGAATTGTATCTTTACGGTATAAAAATACAAACCGATATTAAACAAAATGGATAGAAAAAATTATTCCTCTTTTATCCATTTTTGGGGCCCCACATAAACAAAAAATATAAAATATAAAAAAAAGGAAAAGAGAAAATATAAAAAAATAAAAGAAATGTTGGAAGAAATAAAAAATATATATCAGTTGAGAAGAACATACCAAAACGCCCAAGAAATTGCCAAAAGATTGTTGTTGGGTAAAGAAATGGGTTTGGGTTCAATCATAAAATTATGATTAAAGTTCAGGAGTCACAACCTAATATTATGATTACTAGGAACCTATGGTCTGCGAAAGTCTAGGTAAGAAACTATTTGTGCAAGGGGAAGACGCATCACCCTAGTACACCCTACCTAAGGTAAGCTGCATTATTGTTTGATTGTTTTTCTAGGTCAAGTTTCTATTTTTTGGTCTCGTTTACGGTTCGAGGTAGATCTCACTTCGTAAGAGAGTGTCTACCTTATTGAGTTAAATCCTAATCATTCTAAAGTCTTAATTTTAACATCACATTTATTTTGCATTTTGTATCTTTAATACCTGAGAGTGTACCCTATCGTGTAGTCTTACACCCCACAGATTATTCAAATCTACATCTAAACCCTAAAACAAAAGATTGGAAAAGGGTTTTTGACATTTTAGTCAAACCCTAATAGATAATCATAAACTAGTTACAATATTCATTTTGCATTTTAAAACATGAGAAAGATGCAATTTTTTTTTCCATGAAGATATGCTTGGAAATTTTTTAGGATTTGGCCATATATAACAAAACATTTTTTTTTTTTGGAAAGGAAAACTAATTTAAAAGTTTTGAAATATTTTGGAGAAAGTCAGGTGTTTTAATACCGGGTTTGTATCTTACAATGTAAAAATATAACCCATTATGGCCTGGGCTGACCCCTCTTTCATTTTGGTCTCTGGTTCTAAAATTTTGCATTTTGACCCTCAATTGACCAACACACTTCCAATCTATTGAATATGGCTCATGATTTTTTCAATTTCAGCTCCTACATTCATGTGCCTTTTCTAGCTTGGTCCTTGGTATTTATTTCTTCAATCAAGTCCCTAATTGCCTATCAAACTTTCATATTTATGCAATTAAGCCCCTGATATGACTAAATTAACTCTTAAAAATTTCAATTCAACCCATAGACTTTCATTTCTTTCAATTAAAGTGTAGATTGATTAACAAATCAATTTTTCTTGCAATTAAGCCCTCGATAAATTCAATTAAACCTTGAAAAAAATCTAATTGAGCCCTTAAACATCTAATTTTAAATTTCTCTCCCCAAGTTGAATTTTCTTTGTCAATAGGGCCTTCATCAATCAAAAATATACTGTTAAATTTTTTAATTTTACATGCTTGGTCCTCCTCGACCAATCTTTAGCAATTCTCTCGATATTTAAATATACTCTTCTTATTAGTAAATTTTTTGATATTCTTCCAACATATTTTTAATTTTTTTTTGTATTTTCTCTTTTCTCTTTTTTTTTTGTTTATGTGGGGCTAAAAACAAAGAGTAACAACAATAATCACCGTATCGGTTACATATAGTGAGCTGTAGGATTTTTACAGGATAATTTTATGGGTTCTATGGTTCTCAATCTTTTTAAGTTTGGTATGACAATAATAAGGTGTGAATATATATGGTAGAAATGAACTGTCTATCAAAGAACCATCTCAACCCAATAGCTTAAGCTGTTAGGTGAGGTTCCAAGATATGATTTATATTATTTTCTAACACACCCCCTCAAGTAAAAGCCCTTTGGGCTTGAAACTTGCACAGGCCCACATTACCTTGTGCTTAATTTTTTTATCAAATAAATAAGGATGGTGAGATTCGAACTCATGACCGCTTGGTTATCAAGGCTCTGATACCTGTCAAAGAACCATCTCAATCCAATAGCTTAAGCTGTTAGGTGAGGTTTCAAGATATGATTTATATTATTTTTTAACATTTTCCTATATTTTTCTTACTAATGCTTGCAATGGCAATTCATGAAGAAAAATTACGGAATATGTGTCTATATGCTTTTATTCACAATTCACAATCACAACCATTTGGCAAACACGCATTCTGTCACATCGTCATTCACGTCCGCCAAGTGTCCTGAAGCTTTTAATCTATTTGATCAGCACGATTAAAACAAGTTTTGTGGGATGGCTAACTAAGCAAAATGGTCCCGAAGTTTTTAACCTATACAAAAACTCATTGCCATCGGACAATAATTTTTAGTTTTGTTGAACAAGATGAGCACGCTTAATCAAATGTATCAAATATTCCAAATCTTTGCACTCGTTCAACACATGAACGAAGGTGAAATAATGAGAATGTCATAACCACATTTTTTGACCTTTTTTTTATTTTTTTGAAAACCAAAACAATTGCCAAATACAACAAAAAAATAATCCCAAAAAGATGTTGATATATGTGATTTATTTTCAATATTTTCAGTGTCTTCCTAAAAGAATTCAAAACTTAAAATTTTGTTTCCAACATTTTCAGCTACTAACAAGCCCGTTTTAAAATTATTGATTGATTTTTCAACTGAATCAAAGAATGTGCATCCTGGTTTGTGTACAATGGATTCAACATATTCGGGTCATTTGCTGCTCCTTATTTTTGTTGGGCAGTTATACTCACGGTTTACAATTTGCCACCAGAGATGTGTATGAGACCGGAGTTCATGTTTTAATATACAGTCATACTCGGTCCTAACAGTCTGGTTCGGGATAACAGTGGTGTTTGTGTTAAGGGATCGACTTGTAGTGAGTTTGAAATTGAGTATGATGATAAATTAGAAGGGGTCGTTGAATTGCAATATCATAGCGAGTATAATAGAGTGTTTTTTATTCAAATGCTATTGGTATGACACCACTAATAGAGGAATCATAGTAGATTTCCACTATGGTTTGGTTAAAATTAACTCAAAAACTAGACTCCGCAATGTAAATGATGTCTTTGTTATTGTCAAGCAATGCCAACAAATTTATTACACATACACCACTTCCTTTAGAAAGGATCATTTACGAGTTGATTGGTTATCTGTTTTAAAAATAAAACCCAAGGGTCGTGTCGAGGTTGTTCAAGATAAAACGAAGAAACAAGTGTGAGAGATGATGTCTTTTAAATTAATGAGTTGGTTGAACCATATCGAGTTGGTTCATCGATTGATTTAGAAAAAAAATTCAAATTTTCACATCTTCAATAATAGTCTTGTTGATGTTGATGCTAAGGAGTTATTTGTTGTTCTAATATCCAGCGGACAAGCACAAATCGATGAAGATGATGATAACAATGTTATCAAAGTTGAAGATTGCGATGGAGCTAATGATGATTCAATTAAAGAATAAGAAGATAATTCTGACTAAGAACATAAAAATGTAATGCAATTTTTTATAATCTAATATTTGTGGATGAAATTATATATAAAAAAATATTTATTTTATAATTTTTATGTGGAGTGTTGTTATTGTATTTTGTGTGCCACTTTTAATTTAAGTATTTGCAGGGAGATTAATATACAGCAAATGTAGACAAAATGTGTTATTCTTTCAATGCACACCAGGTACTCAAATCTATGCTCTCTGTGCATTCTATCAACTCATCAATAAAATATGAGTTGTTTTTAAAACATTACATTAATCATTTTAAAAAGTTAGTGGGAAAAAATAATTGTAGTGAATATATATGGCAGTACCTATCTTAAAATAAGATGAGAAATATTTTAATTGATGGAATCTTATAAACTATTAAGCACGAGTAAATAAAGTGGTCCAAAAGCCAAAACTAAACGACAACTCTTTGCCGCAGGACTATAATTTGTAGTTTTGTCGAACATCTACAAATGCATGCACTCTTTCAACACATGAACTAGAAGACAAAATATTAGGATAACAAATTAATACTGATCTCAACAATGAAGATCACTAAACTTCTATCAAATCAATAAATTTTTAGATATCATTTTTTTGATTTATAAAATAGTTTTTAGTGCAAGAAAATAGGAATAATTTTTTAAAACAATTATTAAAAAATCATCATTTTATACTAGGACCAATTATGGGCTTCACAACTTGAATTTTATCTTGAATTTTATTTGTAAGGTTAATTAGTAGTTTTAATTGAAGTTATTTATAGAGTAGACTATTTTGTTTATTTTCGAGTTGTCAAGCTCACCAATTATTACACTATTAATGATTAAAACAACTGTCATTTCAAAAGAATATAGTATATTTATTTATATTTAAAAGATTTAAATTTTAAGCTAATTGATAGGATCAATTATATAACCTATAAAGCACGAGTAAAACACTTTTTTTGGATAAATTAAGCAAGACGCAAGAGCTCAAAACCTATACGACAACTCTTTGCTAAAGGACTATAATTTGTAGTTTTGTCGAAGGTCAGCACGAGTAAAACACTATTGGGATGATTGAATCGGAAGGATTCGTTGTGACCACAGGAGGTGTTGATAGATTGAATCGGTTTAAGATCACCAAGTATGAAGGTGATAATAGTTTTTATCAGCTTTCTTTTTGTCCAATATCCGAACCCTTCTGTGAATGCTCATTGGTCCCAGTAGGCGTCAACAGTGACAAGCACTTGGCTCCCAGTGTCGACCCTGTTCTTGTGATGTTTGAACCAGATGCATAGAGAGCACCTAAAATGGTGTCAGAATGATATTGATCAGTAATATTATCTGCTGCTATCCAGTATGACGGAGTTCGATTGACTACTATCATGTGTTAGGCACAAATAAAACTAAAATAAATAAGAAGCTTTTTAGCTTTGGCTTTTCCTTAGTTTTTTTTCATGGCGTTTCCATATTTATACTTCGTTTGTTGCTTGATCTTGTCACTAGAAAATCATCTGGATGCTACAATCATTGGTTGATATCATCTAAATGTTCGGAACCAAATGTCAGTTTTCATGGCTATTGTTTTTTGCATATTTTAATGGGTTTTTAGGTCCTATTGATATATTGGTCAATTAATCAATTTTAACAAATATCGGAAATTTATTAAAATCGACATATTTTGATGTCCACAAACCTTCTCCCACTCGGTTCCTTTTGCGAGAAATGAACAAGTCCTTAACCTCTCCAAATTTAATGATGGATCTTCTTAGGGGTTGATACTGAAGCTATCAAGGAAATCTTTCAAAGTATATCTTCACAGATTCAAAACGTGGTTATGATTGGTATTGGTAGGTGAAAGCTGATCTTTTTGTGAAGGTCGGAGTCTAGGGTCTTAGATAGGGGTGGTAATATGGTGCTGAGGATAAGGGTTTGAAAGAAGTTGCTTCTGTTGGAGAGGTCTGGTACAAGCTGCTGCTGCTGGCGTGGGAGGGGCTGTTGCTGCCGTGGAAGGGGATGCTGCTGCTACAATGATTTAGTGAGTATAATGCCATCAAATAACCATCTCAATCTAAGAAGTTAAGTTATTAGACGAGGTCCTAAAAATAATTTTATACTATTCTCTAACAAATGATAACAGGGATTTTAGTGAGTATGCTCGAACATGTTTTGAAATGATAGAGGTTGTTTTGCAGATCGGGGCAATGGAATGAACTGGTTTTTTCCACTGATTTTTTTTTTTGGCAGACCGGGTTAGGAGATGATTCATCTCTAAATTATGGCTATATATCAACAAATAACTATTCAGTAGGATCCAAGTCATTAGTCGAAAAAATTATTGTTACCATATGCTACCTAATTATCATTACCAAACACAAGAAATCAACCATCTCATGCTCACCTACTTCATCATCTCATTCATCTTTGGTTACATTGATCGCGTAAGCTCTTAAGATGTAGCCAGATTATTTTTTAATACAGTAATGTATCTACAATTTGGAATATAACTTGGATTGGTTTTGGATTTGATTTTATTGCGAGCATGCATATTTTTTAGCTTGATGTTTTACATTGATTTAAGAAATAAGTTTATATTTGTTGTGTTATAGATTGACAAATTTGTGATTATTGCTTGTATTTTAGCTGCATTGATCAATAGTTTTTTTTAGAAATTCTAGGTAAGGGATTGATTGCGTAAAGGGAATATATTAACACCCCTAACATGTCATATCTGAGGTAAGCTGCATCATTTTTTATTTGTTTGTTATGGTTTGATGAAGTCTATCTCTACTGACTTGCTATGACAAGTCTACTACAATAAACGAATCCTAATTTTCTAGGTCAGGAACTTCATTTAGTAAGGTGAAATATCATCAATTATTGTTGAGGCTTCTTTCAAGGGAAAACTGAAAATCTTTTTTCTGGTTGCCGCGTCATTCCCAAATAATATTTCAGATTAAATTCCTTGCATTTTTTTTATCTTATATTAGAAATGAATGAATTGTATTGCTACCAATAATATTTTTTATCTTGACCTCATACAGATTTTTTATCCTTATATTAAAGGTGAGTAATAGGTAAATTACTATATCTAATAATATTTTTGGTATTAACTTTTTTGTAGGTTTTTTTATCCTTTATATCAAAAGTGAATAATATATGTTTTTTTTTTTGCCTCAAATAAGTTTTTAATATTTTTTAAATTAAGGCCAAAATCCTTTGGAATTTTACAAACTTGTTGTGAAATCCATGTAATAGTTTTTAAAACATGCTAAAGTATTGAATTTTTTTATTATAATATAATTTTTTTATACCAAAAAACTTTTTTTATTTTTTTTTAAAAATATTATTTTTTAGATGATTTATTTGGCAAAACCCTTTTTTTTAATTTATGTAAAACTACCAAAATAAGCTTAAGGACGTGTTTTCTAAACACACCTTTAAGCCAAAAATTCCTTTATCAAAAAGGTTGAAAACCAAACAGGGCCTTGCACATCTAACTCAAATTTGACCAAATCGGGTTGACTTAAAATCTTTAATTCGACCATAAATCGATCCAAAGATCACTATTTTGACTTGAAAAAGCAAACCAAAATCAAAACCAAAACTCAAAACAGATTAAACTTGCAAAAAAACATAAAAACACAAGTTTTTTGTTTGACAAAAACGAATCAAAAGCTAGAAAACTTAAGAACAAGAAGAACATTCAAAGTAAACACAACAATGTGAATTTCAAATCTAACCAGATACAATAAAATCAAAGGCATAGGCATGATGAGAATCATTCAACGAATCATAATCAAGCTTCCAACATCAATGATTATCACTTAATAATCATGATTTGGTTAAAATATGTTACGGTGTAAAAACAAAGCTTTAGGATTAGAACAGTTATTGAAGCAAACTAACCTAGATTATTGATTAATCAAGTCTCCCGGAGTGTCTAGTGCAAGGAAATTGACCAAAACATTTTTAGAATACTTGGACATGTAATCTCATTTTAGCTTGACAACTTGAATTTGATTTGAAAGATTTAATTAGTAGTTTTAATTGAAGTTATCCATAGAGTAGACTATTTGTGTGGGTTTTGTTCAATTTTATACATGGTGTTTATTTTCAAGTTGTCAAGTTCACCATTTATTACACGATAAATGAATACAATGATAGTCGTTTCAAAAAAGTATAGTTTATTTATTTAAATTTAAGATATTTAAAATTTTAAGTTCATTGATGTAAAACACTTTTGTGGGATAAATCAAGTAAGCAAGAGGCAAGAGCTCAAAACCTATACGACAACTCGTCGCCAGAGGGCTATAATTTCTAGTTTTGTCGGAAATCAGCACGAGTAAAACACTATAATTTATATTTTTGTGGATTTTTTAAATTAATTCTAACAAATAATCCATATGCTTGCTCCATATAAATATATGCTCTCCATGCGTTGTTTCAACACAAGATCAACAAGACACAATATTGAGATAACGAATACTCATATTCAACAAATATGAAGATCACTGAAGTTCTTGGGCTCTCGTTCCTTCTCTTTGCCTTCATAGGAACTTCATTTCCTGAGGCCGTTCATGCCAAAGATGCTGCAGCAGTGCTCGATGTCTTCGGTCATGAGGTGCAAGCTGGTGCTCGTTATTTAATCGTAGCCCCCTCGACTGACAATACAACAACTCTTGCAGTCACTATCAATGGCCAGGTCTTATGCAATTCAGATGTTATACTTTCCACATTGAACGAGAGCCTCCCAATAACATTTTCACCAGTTATACAATCCACCGATAGTGTCATCCGCGAAGGAACTCATCTAAATGTGAACTTTGCAGGGCCAGGTGCCATGTGCTTAATGGGAGGCGTGACACCCATGTGGAAAATCCGATTCAGTACAACACTGAAAGGATACATTGTGACCACTGGAGGTGTTGATAGATTGAATCGGTTTAAGATCACCAAGTATGAAGGTGATAATAGTTTTTATCAGCTTTCTTTTTGTCCAATGTCCGAACCCTTCTGTGAATGCTCATGCATCCCAGTTGGCGTCAACGGTGACAAGAACTTGGTTCCTGGTGCCGTCCCTCTTCTTGTTATGTTTGAACCAGATGAATAGAGAGCACCAAAAATCTAGAATAAAATGGTGTCAGAATGATATTGAGGGAAGTCGATTGCCTATTATCATGTTTGAACCGGAACTATTATCTACTGCAATCCTATATGAAGGATCTCGACTGCCTACTATCATGTGGTGGGCATAAATAAAACTTAAATAAATAAGAAGCTTTTTAGCTTTGGCTTTTCCTTAGTTTTCATGGCGTCTCACTAAAGAATATGATTCACCACTAATTTTTTATTTCTCAACTGTGACTGGTCAATTAATCAATTTTAACCAATATCTGAAATTTATTAAAATCGACATATTTTGATGTACACAAACCTTCTCCCACTCGGTTCCTTTTGCGAGAAATGAACAAGTCCTTAACCTATCCAAATTTAATGAAGGATCTTCTTAGGGGTTGATACTGAAGCTAGCAAGGAAATCTTTCAAAGCATATCTTCACAGATTCAAAACATGGTTTGGATTGGTGTTGGTAGGTGAAAGGTGATCTTTTTGTGAAGGTCAGAGTCTAGGGTCTTAGATAGGGGTGGTAATATGGTGGTGATGAGGTTAATGGCTTGAGAGAAGTTGCTGCTGTAGTTTCAAAGAAGTTGCTGCTGTTGGAGAGGTGTGCTACAAGCTGCTGCTGATGGCGTGGAAGGGGATGCTGCTGCAACAATGATTTTAGTGAGTATAGAGAAGTATCTCAACCCAAAAGGTTAAGATGTTAGATGAGGTTCAAGAATAATTTTATATTACTCTCTAATACATTTTCTAAAATGAAAATTCTTTAGGCTTAAAACTTGTATAGATCCATACTACTTTCTGCGTTATTTTTTATCAAATAAAAAAGAAATGATGAGATTCGAACTCGTAATCACTTAAGTAGATTAGTGGTAGGATCCGTTGGTCTTGTTTTGCAAACCGGATCAGGAGACGGCTCACCTCTAAATTATGGTTTATATATCAACAAATAACTAGTCAGTAGTATTCCAGTCATCAGTCGAGAAAAATATTGTTACCATCTACTACCTAATTGTCATTACCAAACACAAGAAATAAACCATCTCAAGCTCACCTGCTTCATCATCTCTGACCTTGACATCTTTGGTTCCTTTGATCGCATAAGCTCTTATGAAGTAGCCTGATTAATGTTTTGAAACAGTAATGCATTTACATTTTGGAATATAATTTGGATTGGTTTTGGATTCGATTCTATTCTGAGCATGATTATTTTTTGGCTCGATGTTTTACATTGATTCAAGAAATAGATTTATATTTGATGTGTTACAGGTTGACAAGGGGTTTCCTCGAAATAAAAAAAAGAAAGAAAAAGATTGACAAATATGTGATTATTGCTCGCATTTTTAGGTGCATTGATCAATGGCATAAACTTGATTGCTGAAAAATGTTAGATTTTTATTAGATTTGATTATTATTATTGTCGTATCCTCCTCACGAGAGCGATGTCACAGCGACAATTCTCGGGCAATGTCTTTTGAAATGGTCTTTGGTTTGTTTGGGAAGTCATCACCTAGTATTATAGCTATTAGGAAACCTAACTAGTTTATTTTAAGATATTTTAGATAAGGGACTGGTTGTGTAAATGAAAGATATTAACACTCCTAATGCGTCTTAGCTGAGGTAAGGTGCATCGTTTTTTATTTGTTTGTTATTGTCTGATGAAGTCTATCTCTACTAACTTATTATGACGGGTCTCTTATGATGAACAAATCCTAATTTTATAAGTCAAGAATTTGGTCTGGCAAGGTGAAATATCCTCAATTATTGCTGAGGCTTCTTTCGAGGGAAAAATAAAATTATGTTTTTTGGTTGTCGCATCATTCCTAATAATATTTCAAATAAAATTATTTCTGGATTTTATCCTTATATTAGAAGTAAATGAGTTGTATTATTCATAATAATATGTTGGACATTAACCTCATATAAGTTTCTTATCCTTATATTAAAGTGAGTAATAAAATTATTATCCCTAATAATATTTGGAATATTAACCCCTTTTATGTTTTTTTTCCTTTATTAAAAGTTATTAATATTATTATCCCTAATAATAACCCCCTAACGATTTTTTTTATCCTTATATTAAAAGTAAATAATATGTTCTTGCCAAAAACATTAAAAATATTTTTAAAGATAAGTCAAAATTCATTGGAATTTTATGCACTTGTTGTCAAATCTAATGCAATATATTTTTTTAAACAATGCCAAAAGTGTTTAAAATTTTCTTTAAAAAGATGCTCAAAATAAATTTAGTATTTTTGGTCATATACAAAAAAAGAATTACATATTTTTAGATTTTGGAAAGAAGAGGTTTGATTAGTAATCCTATGGAGGATAGTTGATGATATCAACAAATTGGTATTAGCATTTTTGAAGGAATTGTCTTTCAACATTAACATATGATATTGGTCGGAAAATTTAGGGATGGAAAGGAAAATGTTAATGAATCCAGAAGTATTAAAAGTGGAATCAGATGAAAAATTGTAAAGAATATGATAGCGTGTAGCCTTGAATATATATTGTTTTATTACTAATGTTTGTATTGCTTTTCATCATAATTATTTTTCAATGTTATGTTTGTTCCAGGTCCATCATGTTCACAACAAGATTAATATTTTAGGTTCTCTATCTTTTGTGTCATTTAGAACTAAACAAGTGCTCGTGTATTTTATATCTCAAGAAACTATTATGACTTGGATTGTAATAATATCTTTTAAATTGAATTTTTGAATGTAATTTATACTATCATGTATTCATACTTGTCATGCATGTGTGTTTTTCTTATTTACTTATTCTTAAAATATAGATATTTGAGAAATTGTGGTTGGAGCGATAAATATTGGATTAAAACCCAGGACAATTGGGTCGTGATTGGATAATGATTAATAGAAGTGTACAGGTTGTTGGTCGATAACTTGAGACTTTCCAGTATAGGGAGACTGTGCTGAAATTTCCATAGAAATTACAATGAACCTTGTGTCGCAGGTGTATGACGTCCCGATGATTGTTCACCCTCAGGTATGTGTATGGTATCTATCTAGCAAATATGGAAAGACAAGGAATTTTTGTCTTTTATCAGTGGAAAATGGAATGGGAGTCGTCACCTAGTATTTGGTCATTAGAAACCCCAACTGGTCTCAAAGATCGAGTACGGGGACTGGTTGCGTAAAGAAAATGTATTAACACCCCAACTACACCCTACCTAAGGTAAGCTGCATTGTTTTATTGTCTGATATATGCTAAGGCTTCATCATATTTCTAATTGTTGGCCCGTCTATGGTTTAAGAAAAGTTCTCCTCGGTAAGGAGATTCTTATCTTATCAGGTAAAACCTAATCATTCTAATGTCAACAAAAGAACTATCTTTTTAACATCGAAAATATGTTTTACGTATAAATTCATAATCCCTGATACTAAAACAAAAGAAATATTTTTTTTGGATTTTTTGAAATATTGGTCAAGTTCTCGTGTCTTTAATAAACTAGTTATTAAAGTCAAAATGCATGCTAAAACATATTTTTTTTGAAGTTTTCTTTGTTGTATGAAAATACAATATGATTTTTTTAGATTTGAGAGACTTGGTCGTATGTATGAAACCATTTTTTTTTCTTTCGATGAAAACCAGGTATTTTAATAATCGATTTGTATCTTTACGATATAAAAATACAAACCGATATTAAGCATAATGGATAACAAAAATACACGAGAAAATCACAAAAAAAATTTTGAAAAATATTTTTAATTTTTTTTGGAATGGGCCGGACCCGACCCAAAAAGAAACTGGGCCAAGATCAGCCCAAAATAAAAATACAATCTATCTTATATTAGGCTGGACTCAGCCCAGCTGCGTGGACTGGGCTGGTGATCCAACCCGGACTAGTTCCTGTGCCCATGCACAGTAACCAATCCATTATAATTAGCTGGTTACTGTGCTCATGCAGAGTAACCAATCCATTATATCAATTTTGCATTTAGAATACCCGGTTTTTCAACGCAAATATGGCAAATATACAAAAAAATATAAAAAATGTTTTTGTGTGTTGCATACGACCAATACCCTAACATTTTTTTTTTGAAATTCCTCTTTTAAAAAAAAATATTTGAAGTTTTGAAAATGTGTTTTCGCATGGATTTCTTAAACACAATAAAAAATTATGTTCTTGCATTTCTGGATTTTACAACATGTTTATAAAACTCCAAAGGGTATTGGCCAATATTCCAAAAAAATACAAAATCTTATTTTTTATGGGGGGGAAGTCATCTATTATTTACCTTTAATGTTTGGATAAAGAAATCCCAAAGGGATGAATATCCAAAATATTATTGGGAATAACTTGTTATTATTTATCGTTAATGTTTGGATAAAAAAATCCCAAAGGGATAGATATCCAAAATATTATTAGGAATAACTTGTTATTATTCGCTGTTAATGTTTGGATAAAGAACCCCAAGTGGTTAATATCCAAAATATTTTTCTAGAAATAATAAGTCACCACACATCCTTGAAAGAAGCCTTGATTATAATTGAGGACATTTTAATTTTTGACTCAACGGTTTACGAGCCGTGGAAGTATGAAACACTAAGGCAAAAAGAGGTTTTTAAAGCACTTTAAATTTCCTTAGATTTCTAATTTTTTATCCCTTCTCCTTGTGATTTATGAGTCGCAAAACTCTTGAAATACTAAGGGAAAAATGAGCTTTTAAAGCACATGGAATCTCCTTGGATTTCTATCTTAATAAATTTAGTCTGAATCAAACACAGATTTCAAGAGATCTGCATTGGTTCTCCTTGGTACTTTGTAGACATATCTAAGGGTGTGATCCACATTGACCAAGGGTTATTTCTTTGTAAACTTTCAGCCCAAATCCATTCATCATAGCAAAACGTATCCTAGGAAAACACCAACACCATAGCAATTATAAGGCAAACCAAACACCAAGCAGTTTATCCTAGGTAGGGCGTGCTAATACCTTCCCTTTACGCAACCAGTCCCTTGCCTTAGAATCTCTGAAAGACCAGTTAGGTTTCCTAGTGACCATAATACTAGGTGGCAACTCCCTTATTCACAATAAAACAAACAAAGACCCCGAAACCAATCGAGGATCGCCGTGACGCTGCGCTCCGCTCGCGAGGGTGCGACAGGATGGCGACTCCACTAGGGACCCTTGGACTAAGCTTGGTAATTGTTTTTTTTGCTATGTGTTGTTGTTTTTTTACTATGAATGATACTTCGTTTAAAAGCTTTAGCATGCATCTTTACATTCTGTCATACATGATGTAGTCATTCATCACTTTATTATTATTTTCTTTTTGGAGAGCACACACATTAAATTTTAAGTTAAGTGGGGGACTAGCAGCTTGCCTTATGACTTGAGTTAAGGTTTAAGTTTGTGTAAACCCCAACTTTTTGCTGAGTGTTTAGACTGATAGTGATTGGTACACGTGCCATCCCACTAACTGCTGAACCCCTATATTGCCTTTACGAGGGTGATCACTAGGACAGCAAGAGACCCTCTTTTAGAGACCAAGTAGTAAACCTACCCAATGTCTCACATAAAGGAACTAGAACCTATCATTAGGATGTATGCTCCATAATATCTTTTTGCATCCAAACCAGCCTAAGCTCAAAGCATCTTGAATCTCAAGACCTTCATTCAAAAGTTAGCCAAGGGAGAGATGTTCTAGAATTGGGAGACCCAAGAAGCTCCATTGGTGTTCAAAATTTAATCAACAATGCTTGTTTGATCATGATATTGTGTTGTTTGCCTTTTTTCACTTTTTTAAATCGAGGTTCCAAATGTCAATGGAATTTCCATCCTTAGCCAAACTTTTCCTTTTAATGAGATCATGCATTTTCAAAAGTTCATCTTTATGTTTTTACTATGCATTTACACATCACTTTCCGCTTTCAAAAACCCTAAAAGCAAATCTTCCATAACAAACACATGCACTTTACACCAAGAATAAGTGGTCGAACTTTAAAGAAAATAACATTAGGGAATTCACAAGATGAACAAGCTTGGAAACCCGCTAAAGAGGAACTTGAAACCATAGATGTGGGCAATAAAAAATTAAGAGAAAAACTAAGGATAGGGATTGTGATCACTCCTAAAGTAAGAGAAGATTTGATTGCATTACTCCGAGATTTTATAGATATCTTTGTTTGGCCCTATAAAGATATGCCTGGTGGATAGGGTACCACTAGTAGAAGGATGCAAACCGGTTAAGCAAAGTTGGGAAGAACTCATTCGAATGTCTTGATCAAGGTAAAGACAAAAATTGAAAAGCAGTGGAACGTTGGTTTTCTAGTAGTCAAGTATCCACAATGGGTGTCCAACATAGTTGTCGTGCCTAAAAAGAAAGATAAAATCAGAGTTTATGTGAACTTTAGGGACTTAAACCGGACTAGCCCTAAAGACAATTTTCCTTTACCACACCTAGATATGCTGGTTGACAATGCAACACGTACC
Organism: Populus nigra; assembly: GCF_951802175.1. Lineage (NCBI taxonomy): Eukaryota > Viridiplantae > Streptophyta > Magnoliopsida > Malpighiales > Salicaceae > Populus > Populus nigra. The sequence goes on along the minus strand of NC_084857.1, from coordinate 21,311,874 downwards.
TCCATATATTCCTTTATGGATGGATTTTATGCTACAATAAGATAAAAATGGCACAAGAGGATAAGGAGAAGAAACCTTTGTAGTAACACTATGGGGAACATTTTGCTACAAAGTCATGCCATTTGGGTTAAAGAACATTAGGGCCACCTACCAAAGGGCCATGTTGACTCTATTTCACGACATGATGCATAAAGAGATTGAAGTATATGTGGATGACATGGTTGCTAAATCTAGAGAGGGAGAGAATCATGTCCAAATATTGAAGGAATTATTTGAAAGACTAAGGAAGTACAAGTTGAGGCTTAGCCATGCAAGGTGTTCATTCGGGGTGAAATCTAGGAAGTTGTTGGGATTTATGATGAGTGAAAAAGGGATAGAAGTGGACCCTGGTTAAGTAAAGGCTATTTAATCTATGCCAACTCCCAAGACTCAGAAGGATGTAAGGAGGTTCTTGGAAAGGTTGAATTACATTGCTCTGTTTATATCCCAATTAACCACGACTTATGACCTCATCTTTAATTGTTAAGGAAGAAGAATCTCGGAATTTGGAATAAGAGTGTGAAGAAGCTTTCGCGAAAATCAAGTAGTACCTACTGAATCCACCCCTATCTATCAAGCTGAATTGCAAAATGGCAAGTTCTACTAGCTAAGTACAACATAGTATATATGACAAGAAAAGCCATGAAAGTCATCGCCGATCACCTAGCTGACCATGCTGTGGAAGATTATGAGCTGTTAAAATTTCATTTTTCTGATAAAGATGTGCTTTTAGTCAAGGAAGGGAAATTAGATTGGTGGATTATGTACTTTGATGGTGATGTGGTAACAGAGTGGGGGCAGTGCTAATCTCTCCTAATAAGAAACAATATCCGGTTTTAGTTAAGTCGCAGTTTGGGTGCAATAATAACATAGGAGCATGAAGATTGCATTCTCATTTTAGAGGTGGCATTGGAGTAGAATATTAGAAAGATAGAAATGTAGGGAGACTCAATTTTGATTATTTTCCAAGTGAAAGGAAAAGGGCAAACCAATGACGAGAAGTTGAGACCTTACCAAGAATACCTATCTAAATTGGCTAGAGAATTTAAGGAAATAAGGTTCACCTATCTTGGAAGGGAAGGAAACCATTTTGTTGACGCTTTGGTCATGCTAGCTTCTATGGCTAGAATAGACTTTAGGCACAAGGTACAGTCGGTACACATTGATATCAGAAATAACCTAGCTCATTGTTGCTCAGTTGAAAGAGAAATAGATGGAAACCCTTAGTACTATGATATCAAGAATTTCATCCAAAACCAGACATATCTCATGGGGGCATCCACAATTGACAAGAATACTTTGAAGAGGTTGGCAAGGGATTTCTATCTTGATGAGGAAACTTTGTATAAGAAATCATCTGACAGGACTTTGTTGAGATGTTTGGATGACGTGGAGGCAAAAAGTGGTGAAGAAATTTATGAAAAGAGATTTGATCTGTTGATATGGTCCACTAGAAAAGATTATATATAATAATGGCCAGAACTTCAATAGCAAGATGATAATAGAACTCTACGCTAAATGAAAAATCAAGAATTCTAATTCCTCGCCATATAGGGCAAAGATGAATGGTGTGGTAGAAGCTGCTAACGAAAATGTCAAGAAGATTATTTAAAAGATGGTAGTCACGTACAAGTATTGGCATGAGATGTTGCCATTTAAGATGGTAGTCACGTACAAGTACTGCCGCACCGCAATCTAAACCTCACTAGGAGCCACCTCATATACGTTGGTATATGGAATGGAGGCGGTGATGCCTTTAGAAGTGGAAAACCCCTCATTAAGAGTATTGGTAGACTTTGAGTTTAGAAGAGGTGGAATGAGTAAAAGTTAGATATGAATAGTTGAATCTGATCAATGAAAAGAGGATAGCTGCAATTTGTCATCATCAAAGATGGCCAAACCATATGATAATAAGGTCTAACCCCGAGGATTAAACGAAGGAGATCTTGTACTGAAGAAAATATTGCCTTTTACTAGGAGAGGATCAAAGTAAATGGGCGCCAAATAATGAGGGCCCTTACGTGTTAAAGAAAACATTCTTAAGAGGAGCTTTATTTGTTATCTAGAATGGATGGAGAAGATCTAGTCAGACCTGTGAATGCTGACTCTATAAAGAAATACCATGCTTCTCGATCAATAAAATAAAGTTCGACCATGAATTCTTTTTGTAAAGAACATTTTCTTCATAAAACGTATGATCTCATAGCATTTGAAATCTTTTACTTAAAATAACTGTTTTTTACACATGACTAAGGAGATGACTCCATCAATTCTCAAATTGGAGGGATCCAAACCAAATTTAAACCTGATAGGTATTGCACACCATACTGGGGGCAAAAAGTGCACGTAGGAGTCTATAGTGAACCAAAACTCAAAGGGGTATCATCATAAAAACTTCTAAAAAAAATCTTTTATGAGAATTGCTAATTGCATTGAAAGTTTCAATTTTCATGAACAGAACTAAATCTTTTGAGTTTTCCTTTTAAAATAATAATAAAAGACAACTCAATGGAGCAAGAAAGGGCCCCATAAGAAGCCAAAGATCTCTTCACCAAGAGGATAGGAAGTATAGCGCATGGAGCATATTCTGTTTCAAGAAGACGAGTCGGACAAACAAATAGAAACAAGAGCTTAATAAGTCTACAATAGAAAGGGGGACCTATGTTTCCAAAATAGGTAACAAAAAGAACATGCATGCTATATTGTCATAACACTAACATGGTAGGAGAAGGTGTGACGAAAGCCAAAATAGTTCCAAGTTTTTGGGAAAACCGCTGATGAACAAAATCTCAGGTCAACGGAACTATGAAAAAGAATAGGAATTGTGAACCAGCACTGCTTTATTTCCTCGAGGTAAGATGTTTTCTTTTGAAGTTTGAGATGGGCAGGTCACCCAATATTGAGACCATTTCTTAGAAAAACGTGGAGTTTTCTAAGAATTTTAAGAGGGGTCGGTCACCCGATATTGAGACTATTTTTTAGAAAAGCGTGGAGTTTTTTTAAAAAAATTTTAAGGTGGGCAGGTCACCTGATATTGAAACCATCCCTTAGAAAAGCGTGAAGTTTTCTAAGAATTTTAGGAGGGGCTTGTCACCTGATATTGAGACCGTTTGTCATAACCCAATTTTTGAAAATTTTATTTTAATTATTATTATTTTATTTACTGAAAAGAATAAAAAAATGATGGAAAAATAATAATAATAATGATGGAAAAACAAGTAAAATGAAATAAATGAAAAATAAATTAAAATTTGGGTTAAGGGCAAAATGATTGGAAGTTTTGGGGTTTAATTAAACTTTGAAATTAATCTAATTAAGCTTAGAATTAATTTAATTAATCCAATTAAGGGTTTAATTTGAGAATTGATAAATTTTTAGACTTAATTAAACTTGAAATTAATTTAATTCATCCAATCAAGGGTTTAATTGGAGAATTGATAAGTTTTGAGACTTAATTAAGCTTGGAATTAATTTAAGTAATCCAATCAGGGGCTTAATTGGAGAATTGATAAGTTTTAGACTTAATTGGACTTTGGATTTAATTAAATTAATGAAATCAGGGACTTAATTGAAGAAATATTAAAGTTTGGGGTTAAATGGGGGCACGATTGCATCAGATTAAAGTCCAAGGACTAACTTGTAAAAGGCGCTGAAATGCAGGGCCAATTACAGTTTAAACCAGGGGCTTAATTACAAGACTTTTGAAATTCCAGGGGTCAAAACGTAAAATGGCCACCTTTATCTCCAAACGGCGTCATTTTGAAAGGGACGCTGTTCATCTTCTTCTCCTTTAAGCCAGTGACCGTTTCTGCAGTAATGGAGGGAGGAACGTTGCAGCAGTAATCGTCGTCCGTTGGCTTCAGTTATGGGCGCCTTAATGGTGGCCGACCGTTAGCCTACCACCCGTTATCAACCCGCCGAGCCCTATATAAACCGAGCAGCACCGAAGAGGAGTGGGGGTTGGAGAGAGAGAGAGGGGACGAACGAAACCAAAAGAGAGAAACACAAAGATACCAATCGAATTTTTAAGTTTTTAGAACCCCATACCAGAAGTGAACCCTTCCCTTACCAATACTGGCCTTAAAACAACAAAAACAGAAACAAACCGAGAGAGAGTAGAGAACGTTTAAAAAACAGAGCACTTGAATAATTTTTCAGATTAGAGCAGACGAAACAGAGACCCAGGAAAGGAATACAATGTGAGATACAAGCATAAGGAGTAAGAGGCAATTCGAAAACAGAAGTTAATTAATTTTCACCAACCTCGCGCAAATTCTCTGCAAAAGAATCAGGTAAGTCTGCTCTGTTTCCCCTTGTGTTTTTGTTAATTCATTTTCGTCGCTTGTTTTAAGTTCATTAACAAAGGCCAGGCACGCGCGATTTGGATCACGCGTGCCTCATGTGGACCAGCATGGTCACTGGCTTGGGCCAGTGACCAGGCTGGGTCGGCTGGGTCTAGCCCAGCCCCTGTGGGCTGAGCTGGGCCCGCCCCAAAAATAAAAAAAAATTAGAAAAAAATAAAAAAATAAAATTAGAAAAAATAGAAAAATAAAAAAATATGTGTATGCATGAATAAAAATAATATAAATTTACTTGTTTATTCACCAACGCCAGAGTCGGGAGTAAAATACTGGTTTAAGTTTATATTATTTTTATTTGTTATATTTTATTTTATTTAGCAAGAAAAAATATATGTGCATGTATGAAAAATAATTTTATTTATTTATTTATTTATTCACTGACGTCAGAGTAAGGAATAAAAACACTGATTTAATTATTGTTTTTGTTTTTTATTTAACTACATAAGAAATAGAAAAATATGTGAATGCATAATAAAATGAATTTAGTTAATTTGTTTATTCATTAGCGTTAGAGTCAGGAATAAAAAATATTGATCCAAATTTATTTTATAGCTACATGATAGTTACCAACGCCAGAGTTTGAATTATCCATAGTTGAATATTCACTAACACCAGAGTCAGGAATATTGTGAATAAACCATTAGAGCGTAAACAAGTAAAATTTAGCAATTCAAGACAAAAACAGCAATGCAGTTAGCCTTAGGCAAAACGTTTAAGGGGTGTTAATGTCTTCCCTTTTACGTAACCAGTCCCGAACCATAGAATCTTCATTGACCAGTTAGGGTTCTTAGTGACCATAATACTAGGTGGCGACTCCTCAAACAAGATATTTTTTCCCTAAAAGAACAATATGCCAGAAATCTGTTTTTTTTTTCATAATAGAATTAATTTTATTGCAATATGACTTAAGGTGGGTTATTAGACATTGAGTTCCAGTGTATTTGATGAATTCTGGCACCCTAAACTTCTTAGGAATGACTACGTTAGGTACCAAACACATCTCGGCGGCTTTCATCAGGTCATACAAATGATTACCCTCAACTGCCCTCACCCTCTCCTCTAGAGCAGCCCACTTCTCCAAACCTTCAGCTCCTATCATTTTGTCCTTATAAGACTCCTCCAAGGTTAACTCATCATCATGAGGAATCCTCATTGGGTATATAGGCTGAGCTGGGAAATGCGTAGCATATTGGGGCTCATGCGAAGATCCACTTGCCCCCATGTTTGGTAGGTTGAAGAATGTCGGAGGTGTCAGTGGTATATGAGCGGTAAATGCTGGTTGGAATTTTTACCAACGCCAGAGTTGGAATTATTCAAGCTCGAATATTCACTAGCGTCAGAGTCAGGAATATTATAAGCAAATTATCAAAGTATAAACTAATAAAAATTTAGCAATTTAAGACAAAACCAGCAATGCAGTCTGCCTCAAGCAGAACGTTTAAGGGATGATAATATCTTCCCTTTTACGTAACCAATCTCGAGCCATAGAATCTCTGTTGACCAGTTAGGGTTCCTAGTGACCGTAATACTAGGTGGCGACTCCTTAGACAAGACATTTTCCCTTAAAAGAACCAGATGCTAGAAACCTGTTCTTTTTCCATAATTCACGAGGATCATTTTTAGGGCCGCCGCGATGTCGGGTGCGACAAGATGGCGACTTCGCTGGGGAATTCGGATTAAGCTTTGTCTTTTGTCTTATTATTACTATTTTTTTGTTGTTGTGTTTATTTGTTTATTTTTCCTGCATTTACTGCTTTAGCATGCATCCTTATTTATGTTGTCATGCATCACTTTGGAAGCACACACTTTACATCCTAGGATAAGTAGGGGAGTAACGGTACCCCAATGGCTTTAGCCTGGGTAAGACTCGTGAAACCATCCAACTCTCGCTTGATTGTTTACTTGGAAGTGGTTGTTATGCCAAACTGATATCACTCAGTGCCTCTATTTTCACACTACTTGTAAGCCTCATATCGACCTTTCATGGACGATCACTGAGCATGCGAGAGACCCTTTGAAACTAGATAATGACCAACCCCTTGATGCACTCAACAATTAGGATCTTCATACTAGGTTGCCATCCCGTGAAGGGCAAGTTTGCATTTCATACACATTTTTATTATTATTATTTTTTATCAATATTTTTGCATAAATTGCATGATTTACATATTAGCAGGTTGAAATATAGGTTCCACATTGAAACTCATCTATAACACTCATTCGAGAAAAAGACAAATGGAAAACGAAGAAAGAGCCCAGTTGGAAGCCCAACATCAAAAAGAGATGGATAATCTTAAAGAAGAAGTCGCAAGGCTTACTAGTCTACTCGAGCAAGCCTTGAGAGATAAATCCGGAAAAGCAACACTTATAACTCAGCCTGAAGATATGCATGTAACTCATTTCGATCCACAGAATCTGGGGGCAAATAGGGTGTCATCTGAATTTCAACAAGCTATGCATTTCCAGCCAGCATACCCCATGAGAATGTCGTTTACCATTGATTCTACCAAGAAAGAATCTCAAAAGGGCAAGATGGTGAAAGAAGAGGGTTTGGAAAAATGGATTGTCTTAGAAGAGAGGATAAGGGTAGTTCAGGGAAACCATTTGTGTGACCTGGTGAAAGTTGTCAATATGTGTTTGGTACCTAACGTAGTCATTCCTAAGAAGTTTAGGGTGCCAAAATTCATTAAATATACAGGAACCCAATGCCTTGTAACTCATCTCAAGGCATACTGCAACAAAATGGTTGAGGTGGTTGACAATGATAAGTTGTTAATTCATTTCTTCCAAGACAACTTAAGTGGTGCTACCCTCATTTGGTATATGCGATTAAATAATACCAAGGTTAAAAAGTGGAAGGATTTAGTTGATGCCTTCATGAGGCAATATAAGTTCAATATAGACGTAGGCCCTGATCGGTTAAGCTTGCAAGCTATGGAGAAGGACAACAAGGAGTCCATAAGGGAATACAACTGAAGGTGGAGTGAAGTAGCTGCACAAGTTAACCCTCCCATGTTGGAAAAAGAGATGATCAGTTTATTTTCCAACACCTTTAAAGCTCCGTACTTTGAATACCTGGTTAGAAGCTCTGCACAACATTTCACTAACCTGGTTGTTATTGCTGAGAGGATTGAACAAGCCATTGGGATGGGTAAGATCGCTAACCTAATTGAGAAAAACGGTTTTGGCTGGAAAAGGGAAGGACACTAAAGGTGGTTGCCAAGTCACTTATCGTCCCTATAGCTAATTTCTCCACACCGACTTCCAGAAATCAATTATCTTTGAGATAAAGCTATGGTGATATTAGGTCAAGAATGATCTACAAATGACTTCAATTGACTGTTGAAAAGATGCCTTTGTCAAGGAGAATGAATGGTTCCAGAAATTCCAATCAATGATTGCTGAATGTTTAGCCTCTTTATATATTATCATTCATAGCCCAAGATGTTGTCGTAAGTTCTTTGTTGTTGAACTTCTTTTCTAAAGTTTCAATAAAAATAATGAGTTTTTCATTCAATCGTGTTTACGACCAAGCATTATTCTTTTTTTTTAGAGAGTTTTCTTATAAAGACTCACAAACACATCTTTGAAGCCTTGCGCGATCTCATAGACGCAATTCTTCTCTCATACCAAAATCAATTTTCTTATTGGAGTTTTGAAAATTTGATCTGGCGTTTTGATTTCAAAAATAATTTGATGTTTATTCAAAAACGATATTTTTGACATTCTACTTGTAGAATAACAAGTGAATCCAGCAATTCTATCATTGAGGTGACTAAATTATAAACAAAAAAAAATTTGTGAAAAAAAAAGAAATGAATAAAAACCCTTACCCCATGACTCTTGAATCATGTGTTTTTAAATGTATGAATAATGGTAAGTAGTGAACTCGTTGCTCATGATTCATGAAATGCATCTTTGCAAAGACCAAAACATCATACTAGATGAGGTCAAAGTTTATTGATCTTAACTGCTTGTGCTTGAAATGAGAAAAGGCCATCTTTGTTATTCCTTTCACATTCTGAAATAAGTACATCTCTTGCGATCCCTTTTTGAGCCTGAATAATATTTCTTTCATGAAAAAAATCCCGACTAGGATCACACCCCACACTAGGGGGCAAGAGAAAATTTCAATGAGAAAAGAGAAAAAAGTTGCAAGAAAGCCAAAAAGGCATAAAGAGCCCAAGAAACTCAAATGCTAGGGGGCATGCCCAAATCGCAAAAAAAAAGTGATAGCCAAAACAATGACAAAGGGCAAATCAAATAAGAGCGGCAAAAGAAAATGTGAGTGGCGTCAAAAGTCAAACTGTTGATAGTGATCCTCGGTCTTTGAAACCCTAAAACACTCTTTGAGTCTTATGAATCCTTTTCTTTCATAACAAAGAACCACAGCCTACGTTACGTCCCTATAGAAGTCCTTTCTAATCAAGCAAGCAAGCAACTTAAAATAATAAACAATGCTCTCAAAATGCAAAGAATACTTTTTCATAAGATTCATGACATCAAGAATAAACTACTTATTATTATTCATGCTGATTAAAATAAATGTTTAAAAAGAGACAAATTTTACTCATACGAAACCTCGAGCTTTTTCTCGAGCCCTTCACTTTGAAACAAAATGTCACCTCATGACGTATTTCCACCAAAGATCTCATTGCCAAACACAAGAGCAAATAATCTATTTTTCAAAAAAAAATAACCAAGGAGTTGCAAGATTTCAGAAGCAAATTATTTTAGACTCACATCGAAACAATTTTTGTTTTCAAAATGCAAGATCAAGATTTCAAGATTTTACTCTGGAACCATTTCCTTTACCAAAATGAACAAAAAGAGAAATGAGATAATGGTCTTTTAAAAACCATTATTTGTCTAAGTCGCTGGCAAAGCACACTTGAGGGCAATGACCAGTACAAAGGGGCAACATTGTATTTTCTCTTCTAGAAAAAGAAAGGAATATTTCCTACAACAAGACAAGGGGCATTTTGGTTTATGAAAGGCAGTTTGATCATTTCAGCAAGTGACACCGAATGTTTTTAGCAGTACGACGAGGAGTAATGAATGATCCTCTCAAATCATTTGAGATAGAAAATCTCTAGCAAGCAAGTGGGTCACGATAGGCACCATAAAGGCTGAGTTTGTGCAACTAAATATGGAAATAGACTTACATGGGCCAACTCGAGTAGGCCCAAATCAGAGGTAACAAGTCCTCATCAGTCAAGCAACAAGAAGACTAAGAAGAAATTGGGGCCTATATTTCAAATCAGGTAAAAATGCATGGATATCATCTAAACTTTGAGACATTGGACGATGAGTTTTGCAAATTTCATATGAGAAAATTCCAACTGAATCCATCAAGTGGAAGGCCTACTTGAAATGGCTAAAGATCGAAATAGCTGTTGAAAACTTTTTATTTTTGAGAATTTGTAATCTGGGTAGGCCGCCCATGAGAAATAGGCCATCTGAAAAATCTCTATGTTTTTCCACCTCCTTCGAATGTGCCTTCGAGCCTTTTGATCATCATTTTTAGAGCGCTTTCAAGCCCTTATCTCTTTTCAAGTGCATCTTCTAGCCCTTGACCATCCAAGGTAATGCGTTTCCTAACCCTACCTCCCTTTTCGAGAAACATCTTCGAGCCTCACCTCCCTTCAAATGCGTCCTCAAGCTTTTGATCATCATTTTTAGGGCGTTTTCAAGCCTTTATTCCTCTTCAAGCGCCTCGTTTTCCTCTTTGAGTGCCTTTGAGCCCTCGCCTTCCTCTTGGAGTGCCTTTGAGCCCTCGCTTATGTTCGAGTGCCTTTGAGCACTCGCTTTCCTCTTGGAGTGCCTTTGAGCACTCGCTTTTCTCTTCGAGCGCCTTTGAGCCCTCGCTTTCCTCTTGGAGTGCCTTTAAGCCCTCGCTTTCCTCTTTGCGTGCCTTTAAGCCCTCGCTTCTCTTCAAGCGCCTTTGAGCACTTGCTTTCCTCTTGGAGTGCCTTTGAGCCTTCGCTTTTCTCTTCGAGCACCTTTGAGCCCTCACTTCCTCTTGGAGCGCCTTTGAGCCCTCACTTTCCTCTTGGAGCGCCTTTGAGCCCTCGTTTTTCTTCGAGCGCCTTTGAGCACTCGCTTCCCTCTTCGAGTGCCTTTGAGCACTCGCTTTCCTCTTCGAGCACCTTTGAGCACTTGCTTTTCTCTTCGAGTGCCTTTGAGCCTCCCTCTTTGAGTGCCTTTGAGCACTCGCTTTCCTCCTCGAGTGCCTTTGAGCACTCACTTTCTTCTTGAAGTGCCTTTGAGCACTTGCTTTCCTCTTCGAGTGCCTTTGAGCACTTGCTTTTCTCTTCGAGCGCCCCTTTGAGCCCTCGCTTTCCTCTTCGAGTGCCTTTGAGCCCTCGCTTTTCTCTTCGAGCGCGCCTTTGAGCCCTCGCTTTCCTCTTGGAGTGCCTTTGAGCCCTCGCTTTCCTCTTGGAGTGCCTTTGAGCCCTCGCTTTCCTCTTGGAGTGCCTTTGAGCCCTCGCTTTCCTCTTGGAGTACCTTTGAGCCCTCGCTTTTCTCTTCGAGCGCGCCTTTGAGCCCTCGCTTTCCTCTTGGAGTGCCTTTGAGCCCTCGCTTTCCTCTTGGAGTACCTTTGAGCCCTCGCTTTTCTCTTCGAGCGCGCCTTTGAGCCCTCGCTTTCCTCTTGGAGTACCTTTGAGCCCTCGCTTTCTTCTTGGAGTGCCTTTGAGCCCTCGCTTTTCTCTTCGAGCGCGCCTTTGAGCCATCGCTTTCTTCTTGGAGCGCCTTTGAGCACTCGCTTTCCTCTTCGAGTGCCTTTGAGCACTCGCTTTCTTCTTGGAGGGCCTTTGAGCACTCGCTTCCCTCTTGGAGCGCCTTTGAGCACTCGCTTTTCTCTTTGAGTGCCTTTGAGCACTCGCTTTCTTCTTGGAGCGCCTTTGAGCCCTCGCTTCCCTCCTCGAGTGCCTTTAAGCACTCGCTTCCCTCCTCATTTTCCTTTCTTTTTTACTTGGGTAGGTCACCCATCACAATGAGGCCTCTTCTAAAAAAAAAAAGAAAAAAAGAAAAAGAAGGTGAGTCGTCTTCCAAAAGACTTGTTTCTTGATTCCTGCTTCTTTCTGTAAAGGTCGTGTGTCAATCTACTGTTCTCGAAGTTTTCAGGACTAAAAAAAAAAGCAAAAGTTCTTTCTGTATCTACTTTTCTTTATAAATTTACTACACAAAGCTAAAGGAAAATGAAATTTTCCAATATCTTTGCATAGTAAATATTATAAATTTACTGTCATAACCCAATTTTTGACCATTTTATTTTAATTATTATTTTACTTACTGAAAATGATTTTTATTTTAAAAAAATGATGATAATGATAAAAAAAACAAGTAAAATGAAATAAATGAAGAATGAAATAAAATTTGGATTAAAGGCAACATGATTGGAAGTTTGAGGGTTTACTTAAACTTTGAAATTAATCTTTTAAGCTTGGAATTAATTTAATTAATTCAATTAAGGGTTTAATTGGAGAATTGATAAGTTTTGAGACTTAATTGAGCTTGGAATTAATTTAATTAATCCAATTAAGGGTTTAATTGAAGAATTGATAAGTTTTGATACTTAATTGGACTTGGATTTAATTAAATTAATGAAATTAGGGACTTAATTGAACAATTATCAAAGTATAGGGCTAATTCTTATCATATTTGAAAGAAATTAAAACCCAAGGACCAATGTGTAAATGGTGCTGATATGCAGGGTTTCAATTGCAATTTATCCAAGGACTGGACTGAAACTTTCAAAACATCAAGGACCAAAACGCAAAATAACCTCAACACTGTTCATCTTCTTCACCCGAAAAAAAAAAAAACTGCTGCCTTTACTCCTGCATTAAAACAGAGGCACGGTCGACCGATGGCATTCTAATGTGGGATAAAAACCATAGAAGAAAAAAAACGGGAGAAGGGGGAGAGACAGGAAGAGTAGAGGAGGAACAAAAAGAAGAAAAAGAAGAGAGACGGAAAAAAAGAACAGGAGGAGGGGAGTACAAAAAAAAGCAGGGGAAACACAGGGCATAAAAACAGAACAAAAGGGATTATTCAGAAAGAAAAGAAAGGGACAGAACCTGAGGGAAACTATACAGAAGGGAGCAAATTTTTTGCCCCTGTTTCATCTCAAAGAAACAGAGGCGTTCGTGCCTCACGGTCGTGAGGCACGACCGCGTGAAGAAAGGCCATTCTCTGGCTTTATAAGCTAGAGAGGGCCACAGAGAAAGGGAAAAAGGAAGAACAAGGGGACTGGTCTGAGAAAACAAAAGGAAGGAATAAACGGGGGGAAGACAGAGACGAACAACAACAAGAAAAACGCAGGAGAAGAACCCCCCATCTCCTGGGTTCAAGCCTCCGTAACCATCGACATCGTCTTCACCTTCACCCCGCAGCTGCACCAGCCCCAGCAGCCCTTCCATACGGTGAACATATAGCAGTCCACCATAACAGAAGGGACACGAAGGAAAAACTAAGAGACAGAGGAGAAAAACAAAGAGGCAGGAGCACGAACAGAAACAGAGGTATAAACCGTAAACAATAGGATACACACAGAGAAGAACGAAACAAGGACGAAGGAGCAGAGGGGATAGAACGCGAAAAAAAAAAACCCAGGAGACAGAGGACGGACAAGCGAACAACCCAGAACGACGAACCAAAATAGCAGGACTGTTGTTCCCCTGGTTCTTCTAGAAACAGTGGAACGCAAAAAAAACCAGAGAAGATAATAAAAACAGAAGACCAGCTTCAACACTCTGAACCATCAGAAACAGAAAGAACAAAGCCAGAAGAACCAAGGGGAGGTTGAAACGGGTGCCCGGCTGGTGTCACCCAATCACACAGGAAGAGCTTCACCATCGTCCTCATCCTGCGTCCAGATAATCTTCTCTTCCCGCTTTGCAACATCACTGGACACTGTTGCCAGAAAATTAATCAGCCTTTCCCAGTGCACGCACGCGTGGTGCGTGCCTTTGCCCAGCCGGGTCACTGGCTTGGGCCAGTGACCGGGCCGGGCGGGCTGGGTCCAGCCCAGCCCAGCCCATGTGGGCTGCGTTGGGCCCAGCCCAAAAAATAAAAAAAATAAAAAAATAGAAAATAGAAAAATAGAAAAAATAAAAAATAAAAAATGTGTATGTATAAATAAAAATAATGTAAATTTATTGGTTTATTCACTGATATCAGAGTCAAGAATAAAAATACTGATTTAAAATTATATTATTTTTATTTGTTGTATTTTATTTTATTTAGTTAGAAAAAATAAAAAAATATGTGCATGCATAAAAATAAATTTATTTTTATTTATTTATTTACTGGCGCTTGAGTGTGGAATAAAAAATATTGATCTAATTGTTTTTCATAGCTACGAATTTTTACCAACGCCAGAGTTGGAATTATTCGAGCTCGAATATTTACTAGCGTCAGAGTCAGGAATATTATAAGCAAATTATCAAAGTATAAACTAATAAACATTTAGCAATTTAAGACAAAACCAGCAATGCAGTCTGCCTCAGGCAGAACGTTTAAGAGGTGATAATATCTTCCTTTTTACGTAACCAATCCCGAGCCATAGAATCTCTGTTGACCAGTTAGGGTTCCTAGTGACCATAATACTAGGTGGCGACTCCTTAGACAAGATATTTTCCCTTAAAAGAACCAGATGCCAGAAACCTGTTCTTTTTCCATAATTCACGAGGATCATTTTTAGGGCCGCCACGATGTCGGGTGCGACACCGTTTCTTAGAAAAGCGTGGAGTTTTCTAAGAATTTTAAGATGGGTCGGTCACCTGATATTAAGACCGTTTCTTAGAAAAACATGGAGTTTTTTAAGAATTTTAAGACGGGCCGGTCACCCGATATTGAGACCATTTTTTAGAAAAGCATGGAGTTTTCTAAAAAACATAAAATTGAGGTGGGCAGGTCACCCGATATCGAAACCATCCCTTAGAAAAGTGTGGAGTTTTCTTAGAATTTTAGGAGGGGCCTGTCACCTGATATTGAAACCGTTTCTTAGAAAAGAGTGAAGTTTTCTAAGAATTTTAGGAGGGGCCAGTCACCTGATATTGAAACCGTTTCTTAAAAAAGCGTGAAGTTTTCTAAGAATTTTAAGAGGAGCCGGTCACCCTATATTGATATCATTTTTTAGAAAAGCGTGGAGTTTTCTAAAAATTTTTGAGGTGGGCAGGTCACTCGATATTGAAACCATCCCTTAGAAAAGCGTGAAGTTTTCTAAGAATTTTAGGAGGGGCCTGTCACCTAATATTGGAACCATTTCTTAGAAAAGCTTGGAGTTTTCTAAGAGTTTTAAGAGGGGCCAGTCACCTGATATTGAGACCGTTTCTTAGAAAAGCGTGGAGTTTTCTAAGAATTTTAATAGGGGTCTGTCACCTGATATTGAAACTGTTTCTTAGAAAAGCATGGAGTTTTCTAAGAATTTTAAGAGGAGCAGGTCACCCGATATTGAGACTGTTTCCTAGAAAAAAAGCGTGGAGTTTTTCTATATATATATATATAAAACGTGAGTTTTTCTAAAAATTTTAAAATAGAAAGGTCATTCGATTTTGAGACCATTCCCTAGAAAAAACATGTAGTTTTTCTAAAAATAAAAAAATAAAAATATATATAAAAAATAAAAATAAAAAAATAAAACAGGTTGGTCTCCAGATATTGAGACCCCTTTCTAAAATCCTTTTCTCTTCCCCCTGGGTAGGTTACCCATAAGAATGAGACCAATCTTCCCCTTTTCCACCTGGGTAGGTCACCCATCATAATGAGACCATCATTTTTTCTGGGTAGGTCACCCATTAAAATGAGACTATTCTCCATATTTTTTTTTACCTGGGTAGGTCACCTATTATAATGAGGTCATTCTTCCCCCTAGGTAGGTCACCCATAAAAATGAGACCACTCTTCCTCTTTTCCACTTGGGTAGGTCACCCATCACAATGAGACCATTTTTTCTGGGTAGGTCACCAATTAGAATGAGACCATTCTCCATCTTTTTTTACCTGGGTAGGTCACCCATTTTAATGAAGTCATTCTTCCTCCTAGGTAGGTCACCCATTAGAATGAGACCACTCTTCTTCCTTTCCACTTGGGTAGGTCACCCATTAGAATGAGACCATTCTCCATCTTTTTTTTACTTGGGTAGGTCACCTATTATAATAAGGCCATTCTTCCCCTGGGTAGGACACCCATAAGAATGAGACTACTCTTCCCTTCTCTTCACTTGGGTAGGTCACCCATCACAATGAGACCATCTTGCATTTGGGGTAGGTCACCCGTCAGAATGAGACCATCTTGCATTTGGGTAGGTTACCCATCATAATAAGACCACACACACCAACTTTTCTTCGAATTAAAGGAGATCGCCAGATGTGATCTCAAGTTAACCCAATCACACACACAGTTTAGCTTTGGTTAAAGGGAATCGCCAGATGGGATTTCAGGTTGACTGAGTTACACACCGAGTTTGCTTCGGGTTAAAGGAGGTCGCCAGATAGGATCTTAGGCCAATCAAAAGGGCTGGTAGCCCGTGAAAATAGACCAGCGTGAGTATGTGAGCAGGTCACCCCTGAAAATAGACTAGGTTTGAGTGTGTGTGGGCAGGTCGCCCGTGAAAATAGACCAATATTTTTTTTTTAAAAAAAAGGCAGATCACCCGTGATAACGAGACCATTTCCTTTTAAAAAAGTGAAATCCTTGGATGAGTGGATCACTCAGCAAGCAAGGAATATTTTTTTTCTTTACAAGCTTACTATGCAAAACATTAAGGAGTTTTGCTTCGTAAGCATTGTAAAGAGGGGGCATCTGTTGCTATCCAATTTTTGACCCATATTTTGATAAATTTTCAAATAAAAATAAATAAATAAATAATTATAAGGGTTTACATGTGGCGATAACATAAAGCATCAATGCTAATATCAAGGAAGCAATATGTCAAGGAAATAATTACTGAATCATATATAATTACTGCAATATAAAATACCATATATATATATAATTTGATTCGTGCTGGTTATGGAAAATAATCATACCATAGATATATGATTTGATTCGTGCTGGTTATAGAAAATAATCACTGCAATATAAAATACCATATATATAGGATTTGTTGGTGCTGGTTATAGAAGACAATCTCTGCAATAATTATTGCAATATTTCCTTAAATAGCACATGTAGAGATTTTCTATATAAATGAACCTCCAGCCATAATAATAAAGAGGAGGGGGTAATTTTTTAGAAAGGAGGAGGAAAACACACACAAAAAAGACCTAAATCTAAACCCTCTCTAGAGGAGCCGCAGCCCTCTCCATTTCAAAAAAATAAAGGGGCAAAGCCAGAAACCCCCTCCCCGAGAGAAGCCTCCATTTCTCCATCTCAGCCACTGCGCCCGACACCCCACCACACACTGTCCCCTTCTCCCTCTCATCAACACAAACCTTTTTTTTTCCTCGCTGGAATCGGCTCCCTCTTTGGTTCACCCGTTGCTCTCCCTCTCAGCCACATGACAACCACCATATACTCTTTTCTCCTGTCACAGCCCCATCTCTCTTTTCAAAGACCTTCCCCTTTCCTTAGCAAAGTTTTCCTTTCCCGTCGGTCTAAAAAAAAGAACAGCCCATAGCCGCTCATCAACACAAATTTTCAGACTCTCTCTTGACCACATACCCACCTTCAGCCGCACATTGCCCTTTCCATCTCCATTCTCAAAATCGAAACAGATCTTCCCTCTACACCCGAACAACAAGAAAACCAAAGCCTCATCCTCTCTTTCTTTCTTTTTGGCTTCTCCCCACCACCACCAGATTCTTCCCCACGGTCCAACAACCTCTCTAAATATCAGCCAAAACCATGAGCCACAAGCAGTGTTAGGAGCTTTGCTTCACATTCCAAACAGACAGTTCTTCTCTAGGTCCTGCACCAGAACGCAACCGTCTTCAGCTTCAACAGTGGCGTCGTCTTCAGCCCCGGCAGCCATCGCTAACTCGCAGCCCCTCAACCACTGGAAGCAGGTACTAGCCGCAACAACAATCCAGTAGTACGACCAGTCTCGTCTCTGCACCAGCAGCTGGTCCTAGTCGTCTCCAGAGAAAGCATCGGCAAGAAGAGAAAGAGAGAGATCAACACCAGTTACCAACGTTCTTCGTTGTCTTCAGAATCAGCGATGACCGGTTGTGCGCAAGAAACTGCAGCATCATCATCTTCGCCTGTTTCAGCGCCAGGTAAGTTTCCATGCATTCTCTTCGCTTTGCATTTTAATTACTTACCTATTGTGCATGTCTTTTGTGTTTATAATTCACTTGAACAATAGCCTTTTTTTTTTATGTCCGGGTCACTTGCCTAAGCAAGTGATCCGGTCGGATGTACTGGTTTCAATTTTTTTTTTCAAAAAAAGAAAGAGAGAGAGATTGATGATTTTAAGGTCTGTTTTTTTATTTAATTAAAAAATTATATCAATTTCGCATTTAGAATACTCAGTTTTTCAACGCAAATACGACAAATATACAAAAAAATATAAAAAATGTTTTTATGTGTTACATACGACCAATACCCTAACATCTTTTTTTGAAATTCCTCTTTAAAAAAAAATATTTGAAGTTTTGAAAATGTGTTTTCGCATGGATTTCTTAAACACAATAAAAAATTATTTTCTTGCATTTCTGGATTTTACAACATGTTTGTAAAACTCCAAAGGGTATTGGCCAATATTCCAAAAAAATACAAAATCTTTTTTTTTGGGGGAAGTCATCTATTATTCACCTTTAATGTTTGGATAAAGAAATCCCAAAGGGATGAATATCCAAAATATTATTAGGAATAACTTGTTATTATTCATCGTTAATATTTGGATAAAGAAATCCCAAAGGGATGAATATCCAAGATATTATTGGGAATAACTTGTTATTATTCGCTGTTAATGTTTGGATAAAGAAACCCCAAGTGGTTAATATCCAAAATATTTTTCTACGAATAATAAGTCACTACACATCCTTGAAAAAAGCCTTGATTATAATTGAAGACATTTCAATTTTTGACTCAACGGTTTACGAGCCGTGGAAGTATGAGACACTAAGGCAAAAAGAGGTTTTTAAAGCGCTTTGAATTTCCTTAGATTTCTAAATTTTTATCCCTCCTCCTTGTGATTTATGAGTCCCAAAACTCTTGAAATACTAAGGGAAAAATGAGCTTTTAAAGCACATGGAATCTCCTTGGATTTCTATCTTAATAAATTTAGTCTGAATCAAACACAGATTTCAAGAGATCCGCATTGGTTCTCCTTGGTACTTTGTAGACATATCTAAGGGTGTGATCCACATTGACCAAGGGTTATTTCTTTTTAAACTTTTAGCCCAAATCCATTCATCATAGCAAAACGTATCCTAGGAAAACACCAACACCATAGCAATTATAAGGCAAACCAAACACCAAGCAGCTTACCCTAGGTAGGACGTACTAGGGGTGCTAATACCTTCCCTTTACGCAACCAGTCTCTTGCCTTAGAATCTCTGAAAGACCAGTTAGGTTTCCTAGTGACCATAATACTAGGTGGCGACTCCCTTATTCACAATAAAACAAACAAAGACCCCGAAACCAATCGAGGATCGCCGCGCTCCGCTCGCGAGGGTGCGACAACCATTATGTCACCCGCAAGTCTTGATTTTAAGATGCTTTAGGAAAGGCTTGTTTTGATGCAAAACAAAGTGTAGGGATCATACATCCTAAAGGTAAGTTCTAGCTCTTATATGTGAGACAAAAGTTAGGTTGACTGCTCAGACTCTAAAAAGGGTCTCTTGTTGTCCTAGTGATCACCCTTATGTAGGCAATATCGAGGCCCAATAGATAATGGATGGCATGTGCACCAATCATCACTAGTCTAAGCACTCAACGAAGAGTTGAGGTTTATACAAACTTAAACCTTGACTAAAAGTCGTAAGGTAAGATGCTAGTCCCCCACCGAACCTAAAGTTTTCCAGTATAAACTCTCATATAAAAAGAGAATGATGCATGAAATAATTCTATACAATACATGAACAAATATGCACAAGAATTAAAGCGTATAAGCAAACAACAAAAGAAAATGCATATTAACAATAAACCCACAAAACCACACACAAAAATCAAACAAAACAATGCTTAGTCCACAAGGTCCCCAATGGAGTCGCCATTTTGTCGCACGTATGCAGCGTCACAATGACCATCCACCTTCAGGTATGTGTCGCACGTCAGAAAATCCGTGCGGCGTCAAGCTGGTGATTTTTTTTGTTGTGTTTGAGATGATTGGTTCGTTGGAGTCGCCACCTAGTAATTTATTGAAGGCTACTAGGAAACCGGATGTACTGGTCTTGTTAGAGATTCGCGGGTAAGGGACTGGTTGTGGTTAGGGAAGGTATTAGCACCCCTAACGCACCCTACTTGAGGTAAGCTGCTTCGTGATTTTGACGTGTTAAAGAAGTTTTCAAATTTTGTCTTTTCATCGGATATTAGAAATACAACTTACGTATAATTTAATAATTCTTGACCGTGATCCAAACAAAATATTAAATTCTTCTTTAATCTTTGCAATTTTATCATGAATAAAAACATCCATAAAAAAAAAAAACATACAAACACACATACGATTTCACTATATATTTGTTTTTCCATGTTTACAAAATACAAATTACAAAAACTCAAAACTAAACAAATATTACATTAAACAATTCTAAAATTACAAAACAGCCATTCAAAAAAATCCATAACAGTGCTGAGACCAGTTCTATGAAGCCAAAGGACAGCAGGAAAAGTGGCGGCGCGTCTTCCCACGCACCACCGTCACTGGCGGCGCATGGGTTCACGCACCGCCGCGAGAACGCAGGCAGCAGGGGAGTGAGCCGAAATGGCTTCCTCCTCCTCTTCCTTTCTGCACCGGCAGCGGCGCCATGACCTGTAAAACAACAAAGACGCAACAACACAGTCGATTCTAATTTGTTTTCTGTTTTGCAGATCTGCTTCTCTCTTCTCCTTCTTTGGATCTGCTTCACTGCGGATCAACTGTTATGGGTTTCATCTTCTTCTCCTCTGCTTCGGGTGGATCTGTGGATGGCGCTGCTGGCTGACAATGTGGACGACGCTGGGGGAAGAAGGACAGTTGTTGGCCGGAGAAGGAGACCGTGGGTCTGAGGCGATGGGGAACGGCCCTGCCCGTTCTTTGGTCGGTGGAGATGAGGTTGTCCTGTGGTGCTGCTTGTGGTCGGTTGATGGAGAGAGAGCTGGGTCTGTTGGCTGTGGGCAAAAGCTGCCGCTGCTGGAGGTCGGCTGCAGGAGAGAAGGCTGGGTCGGTCGAGAGAGGAGAGGGAAGGACCACTGAGAGAGCAGAGTGAAAGGGCTGCTGTGGTGAAGGTGGGGAAGATCAGTGGTGGGTTGAAAGGAAAATGAGGGCTGGTCTTGGTCGGCTTGCCTGGCTGAAGGAAGAAGAAACCGAATACGGGGGGAGCGCCGCTTCTCTTCTTTTTTTGCCAAGTGGGGGCGGTCGGGTCTTTAGAAAAGATGGGTTTGTAGGGTTAAAGTTTTTAGGGTTTTTGTGGTTTAGGGTTTTTTTTGTGGTTTCTCCCTCTTTGCAAAATTGCCCCCCTCTTATACAAGTGTTGAAAACTCCTATTTATAGGCAAATATGTTGCTAGGTATTCAAACTTGGTCCCTCAACTTCTTTCTTTTTTTAAATTTGATTTTTTTCTTAATTTTTTTGTATTCTTTGAAAACGAGCAATATCAACATCGACTCGATGAAGAAAATCAATGATTTTAAAAAATGAAGCGTGAAAAGTCGAACGCGTTCGAAAGACCCTTAAAAAATTAAATTCTTTTTAGACGACACTGAAAATGCTAAAAACGATGTAAATATATTTAAAAACGTATTTTTTTGGATTTTCAATTTTTTTTGCTATTTTTGAATTTTTCTGAAAATTTACCGAAACATGGGTCAAAAATTGGGTAACAACAGTATGTATATTGTATCTATCTGGCAAATATAGGAAGACAATGAATTCTTGTCTTTTATCAATGGAAAAATAGAATGGGAGTCACCACCTAGTATTTTGGTCATTAGGAACCCTAACTAGTCTCAGAGATCGGGTATAGGGACTGGCTGCGTAAAGGGAAGATATTAAAATCCCAACTACGCCCTGTCTAAGGAAAGCTACATTATTTTATTTTTTGATATATGCTAAGGCTTCATCGTATTTCTAATTGTTGGTATGTCTACGGTTTAAGAAAATTCCTCTTTGATAAGGAGATCGTTATCTTATCGACTAAAACCTAGTCATTCTAATGTCAGCAAAAGAACTACCTTTTGAATATCAAGAATACGTTTTACGTATTAATTCATAATCCCTGATACTAAAACAAAACAAAATATATTTTTTTGGATTTTTTGAAATATTGGCTAAGTTCTCATGTCTTTAATAAACTGGTTGTTAAAGCCAAAATGCATGCTAAAAAATATTTTTTAAAGTTTTCTTTGTTGTATGAAAATACAATGTGATTTTTTTTTAGCTTTGAGAGACTTGGTCGTATGCATGAAACAAGTTTTTTTTGTTTCAACAAAAACCAGGTATTTTAATACCGGAATTGTATCTGTACGGTATAAAAATACAAATCGATATTAAACAAAATGGATAAAAAAATTATTCCTCTTTTATCCATTTTTGGGGCCCCACATAAACAAAAAATATAAAATATAAAAAAAAGGAAAAGAGAAAATATAAAAAAATAAAAGAAATGTTGGAAGAAATAAAAAATATATATCAGTTGAGAAGAACATACCAAAACACCCAAGAAATTGCCAAAATATTGTTGTTGTGAAAAGAAATGGGTTTGGGTTCAATCATAAAATTATGATTAAAGTTCAGGAGTCACAACCTAGTATTATGATTACTAGGAACCTATGGCCTGCGAAAGTCTAGGTAAGAGACTATTTGTGCAAGGTAAAGACGCATAACCCTAGTACACCCTACCTAAGGTAAGCTGTATTATTGTTTGATTGTTTTTCTAGGTCAAGTTTCTATTTGTTGGTCTCGTTTAGGGTTCGAGGTAGATCTCACTTTGTAAGAGAGTCTCTACCTTATTGAGTTAAATCCTAATCATTCTAAAGTCTTAATTTTAACATCACATTTATTTTGCATTTTGTATCTTTAATACCTGAGAGTGTACCCCATCGTGTAGTCTTACACCCCACAGATTATTCAAATGTACATCTAAACCCAAAAAAAAAAGATTGGAAAAGAGTTTTTGACATTTTAGTCAAACCCTAATAGATAATCATAAACTAGTTGCAATATTCATTTTGCATTTTAAAACATGAGAAAGATGCGATTTTTTTTCCATGAAGATATGCTTGGAAATTTTTTAGGATTTGGCCATAGATAACAAAACATTTTTTTTTTGAAAAGGTAAACTAATTTAAAAGTTTTGAAATATTATGGAGAAAGTCAGGTGTTTTAATACCGGTTTTGTATCTTATAGTGTAAAAATATAACCCATTATAGGCTGGGCTGACCCCTCTTTCATTTTGGTCTCTAGTTCTGAAATTTTGCATTTTGACCCTCAATTGACCAACACACTTCCAATCTATTCAATTTGGCTCATGATTTTGTCAATTTCAGCTCCTACATTCATGTGCCTTTTCTAACTTGGTCCTTGGTTTTTATTTTTTCAATCAAGTCCCTACTTGTCTATCAAACTTTCATATTTATGCAATTAAGCCCCTGATATGACTAAATTAACTCTTAAAAATTTCAATTCAACCCATAGACTTTAATTTCTTTCAATTAAAGTATAGATTGATTAACAAATCAATTTTTCTTGCAACTAAGCCCTCAATAAATTCAATTAAACCTTGAAAAAAATCTAATTCAGCCCTTAAACATCTAATTTTAAATTTCTCTCCTCAAGTTGAATTTTCTTTGTCAATAGAGCATTCATCAATAAAAAATACACTGTTAAATTTTTTAATTTTACATGCTTGGTCCTCCTCGACCAATCTTTAGCAATTCTCTCGATATTTAAATATACTCTTCTTATTGGTAAATTTTTTGATATTCTTCCAACATATTTTTAATTTTTTTTTTGTATTTTCTCTTTTCTTCTTTTTTTGTTTATGTGGGGCTAAAAAAAAAAGAGTAACAACAATAATCACCATACCGGTTACATATAGCGAGCTGTAGGATTTTTACAGGATAATTTTATGGGTTCTATGGTTCTCAATCTTTTTAAGTTTGGTATGATAATAATAAGGTGTGAATATATATGGTAGAAATGAACTGTCTGTCAAAGAACCATTTCAACCCAATAGTTTAAGTTGTTAGGTGAGGTTCCAAGATATGATTTATATTATTTTCTAACACACCCCCTTAAGTAAAAGCCCTTTGGGCTTGAAACTTGCACAGACCCACATTACCTTGTGCTTAATTTTTTTATCAAATAAATAGGGATGGTGAGATTCGAACTCATGACCGCTTGGTTATCAAGGCTCTAATACCTGTCAAAGAACCATCTCAACCCAATAACATAAGCTGTTAGGTGAGGTTTCAAGATATGACTTATATTATTTTTTAACATTGTCCTATATTTTTCTTATTAATGCTTGCAATGGGCAATTCATGAAGAAAAATTACGGAATATGTGTCTATATGCTTTTATTCACAATTCACAATCACAACCATTTGGCAAACACGCATTCTGTCACATCGTTATTCATGTCTGCCAAGTGTCCCGAAGCTTTTAATCTATTTGATCAGCACGATTAAAACAAGTTTTGTGGGATGGCTAACTAAGCAAAATGGTCCCGAAGCTTTTAACCTATACAAAAACTCTTTGCCATCGAACAATAATTTGTAGTTTTGTTGAACAAGATGAGCACGCTTAATGAAATGTATCAAATATTCCAAATCTTTGCACTCGTTCAACACATGAACTAGAAGGTGAAATAATGAGAATGTCATTACCACATTTTTTGACCTTTGTTTTATTTTTTTGAAAACCAAAACAATTGCAAAATACAACAAAAAAAAATCCACAAAAGATGTTGATATATGTGATTTATTTTCAATATTTTCAGTGTCTTCCTAAAAGAATTCAAAACTTAAAATTTTGTTTCCAACATTTTCAGCTACTAACAAGCCCATTTTAAAATTATTGATTGATTTTTCAACTGAATCAAAGAATGTGCATCCTAGGTTGTGTACAATGGATTCAACCTATTCGGGTCATTTGCTGCTCCGTATTCTTGTTGGGCAGTTCTACTCACGGTTTACAACTTTCCACCAGAGATGTGTATGAGGCCGGAGTTCATGTTTTTATATACAATCATACTTGGTTCTAATAGTTTGGTTCAGGATAACAATGGTGTTTGTGTTAAGGGATCGACTTGTAGTGAGTTTGAAATTGAGTACGATGGTTGTTGTAACCCATTTTTGGGTCCCCCCACAAAAATATAAATATATAGCCGGAAGAAATTAGAAAAATAATAAGAGGTGGGAGCACTCAGAAAGAATAAAAAAAATTGATTAAGGAGGTTCAGAAATGCAAGGAGTGAAATTTTACAGTATATATCTTGAATGAGGAGAGCCTTGTTGGAAGAGAAAATTTAATTTGAAGAGAAAAGGCCAAAATTGGATGTTTATGGACTCAGTTGGATTTTATTGAAGGTTTAATTGAATTTATAGAGGTCTTGATTGCAAGGAAATTTGATTTTTAAGTCAATTTAGGCTTTAATTGGAAGAAATTAAAGTTCTGGGGTCAAATTATAATTTTTGAGAGTTGATTTAGTTAAATCAAGGGGTTAATTGCATAAATATTAAAGTTTAATGGCCAATTAGGGACTTAATTGAAGAAATCCGAAACCAAGGACCAAATTGGAAAAGGCGCGTAAATATAGGGGCTGTAATTAACGAAATCAGGGGCCAAATTGAAGAAATTGGAAGTTTATTGATCAATTGAGGGTCAAATTGCATAAATCAGAGACTAAGGACTGAAGTGAAAAATGCGGCCAACTATGGGGGCGGAGACCGAAATTGGCAGGGATGCAATTGCATTAATTCTTAAAATCAAAATTACATTTAAGGACTAAATAGAACAAAGGATAAATTGAGGGCTGCTTTGCAAATTGACGCGTTTTGGCGCCTTGATGGATTTAAATGAAACGGCGCGTTTTGCCTAAAACGACGCCGTTTCATATATAATAATAATAACAATAACAACAACAACAATAATAATAATAATAATAATAATAATAATAATAATAATAATAATAATAATAATAATAATAAAAAGAAAAAAGAAGAAGAGAAGATCAGAATGGTGTCGTTTTGAACGACATTGTTCCTCTTTCTTCCTCCCCTGGACGTGCAACAGGGGAAGAAAGAAAAATGGTTGGTTTTTCTTTTTCAAGTGTGCTGCCTCTCTCTTGACCGCATGCCTTGCCAGAAAACCGAGGGAGCCGCACCTCGCAAGCCACACCCTCTGGTCAACCACCCGCCGCGCGCCATGCAGAAAACAGGGGAGCCGCGTCTCGACAGCTGCACCCAAATGGCCGACCAACCGCCGCAGCCCCTGCTCCCTATGTGCAACCATAAAAAGCCCCACCCCTTGGCTCTACAAATAGGACCCAAGAACACTGAAAGGAGAGAGGACCGAGGAGTAGAGACGGTGAAGAAACAAAAAAACAGAGGAAAGAAAAAGACAGGGGAGAGAAAACGAAAAAAACAGGGGAACAAAGGCAGGAGAGAGGACAAAAGACGGAAAAAACAGAGGAAAGAAAAACAGACGAAGAGAAGAGAGGGAAGGGAAGAAAAAGGGACTGAAGCATAGGGAGAGGAAGGAAAAGCTGGAAACGGGTAAAAAACTGGAAAAAAATAGTAACACCGCCGTACGTTCGAAACAGTAGCCGTTGTTTGGAACCGCCGTCCGTGAGCCACGACACCGCCACCAGCCTCCACCGCAGCACCACCAGCGAAGCCGACAGACCAGCGACGCACCGCCTCCTCCGCGCCAGGTAATTCTTCTTCCCCTTTCATTTGTTGCGCTTTGTTTTGTTCCCTGCATGCAGAACGAATAGCGTTCGGCATGCAGGGGGGTGGGGGGAAAATAATTCCCCCCGCCAGTTTTGTTGCTGGGCCAGGCTGGTCCTGGCCAAGCCCTGCCTTCTGGGCCGGGTCTGGCCCAGAAGGGAATATCACACTTTGTTGGGCGGATATCGGCCCAATCCATTTTGGGCCGAGATCGGCCCAACACCTTTGGGGCTGAGTCCGGCCCAGTTGGTTGGGCCGGCCCGGCCCAGCCCGATTTAATATTATATGTCATATATATATTATATTTTGTATTATATATATATATGAAAAAAATTAAGAAAATTCTGCAAAAATTATTTCAAAAATATGTGATTTTGTTGTAATTTTATTACTGTATTTTGATCAATATCGGTTTGTATTTTTATACTGTAAAGATACAAATCCGGTATTAAAATACTCGGTTTTTCATCAAGACATTAAAAAAATAAAATAAAATAAAAATAAAAATGTTTTGTTTTCATGCATACGGCCTAGTCTCTCCAATATATATATATAAATATTATAACATCATATTTTCACACAACAAAAGAAAATTTCAAAAACAATATATGTATTAGCATGCATTTTGGCTTTAATAACCAGTTTATTCAAGCCATGAGAACTAGGCCAATATTTCAAAAATTCTAAAAAAATATTTTTGTCTTCTTTTAGTATATGGGATTACGAATTTATACGTAAAATGTATTCCTGATATTAAAGATATGTTTTTTTACATAGACGTTAGAACGATTAGGTTTTACCCGATAAGATAAGGACCTCCTTATTGAGGAGGACTTTTCTTGAACCATCAACGGACCAACAACGAGAAATACAATAACACCTTAGCTTTTTTATCAGACAATCAAACAATGCAGCTTACCTTAGGTAAGGTGTATTTGGGGTGCTAATACCTTCCCTTTACGCAACCAGTCCCCGTGCCCGATCTCTGAGACCAGTTAGGGTTCCTAGTGACCAAAATACTAGGTGGCGACTCCCATTCTATTTTTCACTGCTAAGAGACAAAGAATTCCTTGTCTCCCTATATTTACCAAATATATATCCATACAGTTGAGGGTGGATGATCGCCGCGACGCCGCACACGTGTGACAGAATGGCGACTCCACTGGGGACCTTGTGGACTAAGCTTTGTGTTTGTCTGATTTGTTTTTGTTTTCGTGTGTTTATTGTTAAATATAGAACTGTCTCATGCGTATATGCTTTAAATTTTTTTTTAACACATATTTTACACATATTGTTCATGCATTATATAGAATTGTCTCATGCATCACATACTTTGATTATTGAGAGCACACACAAACTTTAAGTTAAGTGGGGGACTAGCAGCTTACCTTACGACTGTTAGTCAAGGTTTAAGTTTGTGTAAACCCCAACTCTTCGCTGAGTGCTTAGACTGGCAATAGTTGGTACATGTGCCATCTCATTGCCTACAAGCCCCCATATTGCCTCCACGAGGGCAATCACTGGGACAGCAAGAGACCCTTTTTAGAGACTGAATAGCCAACCTACCCTCGTCAAGCATAAAAGATTTAGAACCGGCTATAGGGTGTATGCTCCACAAAATATTGGGCCATAGTCAGAACATTGATGAGGCGGCATTTTTCGGGAAGTATGGGCGATTGTTGGAAATTGCAAAGATAGAAGTATTGAACCCAGCAATCAAAGCCCTGATTAACTTTTGGGATCCCGATTACAGATGCTTTTCCTTTGGAAATGTGGATTTGTGTCCCACTATAGAGGAGTATGGAATGTTGACGGAGTTTCCCAAACACCTGCACCAGGTTTATTTTCCTTTGAGAAATGACAAGGTGATTCCTGAGTTGTCAAAATTATTGAAGATTCCACATCTGAGCAGATTTTTAGAGAAGAATGACAGCGATTTAAAGTGGAAATTTCTGGAGGTTGAATTAGAAAGGAAAAAAGAGCAATACGTCTCAATGCTAGAAAGAGACAGGTTAATCGCTCTGGGGATCTATGGTCTCGTGTTATTTCCAAGCTTAATAGGGATTATAAGTCTAGAAGCTGCTGCTGCATTCGTGGAATATGAAAATACTCATGTCAACCCTACAACTACCATATTAGCTGAGACCTTTCTGACCCTCAACCATTTTAGAAAGACGGGAAAAGGCGTAGTAAGATGTTGTACTCAGTTATTATACATCTGGATGGTAAGCCATGTTGAAACCAAGAAGCCAATCTTTAATAATTTTTGGTGGTTTAACCAAAAACCCTTGAAGATAGTGGAGGAAGAAAAATGGGGAATCCTGGGTGATCAGGGTTGGATGAAAAAACTGCAAGAGTTACCTAGTAGCAGCTTTAGTTGGAAGGCCCCTTGGGTTAAATCAGTTGATGTCATAGTAAGTTGTGGACAAAAATGCTGGGTACCTTTAATTGGGATCACAGGTTATGTCAGCTATGCTTCGGCTCTGGTGATAAGACAATTAGGTGGCATACAACACATCCCAAGAACTGTGGGACTTGCTGAATTTTCCAGGTTTTTCAAGGATCAATCCGCGCGAGAAGTTCTTGAAACCATCAAACAAGATTGGTGCCATTTGACTGTAATTCAAAAGGAGGCAGAAAGTTTGAGAGACCCTAGCTCAAGTGAAGGATATGAAAAGTGGAGGAATTTGACCCCGATTGCCGCTCCGAAAAAGCCATGTCCTGAAGATAGGCATTCATGAATTGGAGAAGGGTCATTGAAAAGAAAAAAGGTCAGTAATGAGGAAGACCTTATAGAGCAATTAGAAAGGCTCCAAATAGAATTGGGAAATAGTAAGGGAGATAAAGCAACATTAGAAAGGATGATGATGGAAGGAGATAAAAGCAGAGTGTTTCTAAACGAACAGCTCGAATCCAGAGATGCGAAAATAGGGATGTTGGAGCTGCAATTGAGCAAAGGAAAGGCCGTAATAGAAGAGTCCGAGAAAGAAAGAGGAAGTCTGATTTTGGATGCTCTGAATTGGAAGCGTTGAAAGTCGACTTCAACAGCTATCAAGAGAATGTCGGGTATAATCAGGACAAATTCTTGAATGTTCAAGCAGAGTTGTTGGATCAAATTGAGAAGTATGATGAGCTAAACAAGAAATATATGACGATAGAAAGTCACCTAGCTGAATTGCAAGAGTTCGAAAGAAAGGGGAATGAAGAGGAGGTTTTTAAGGCAGATTTGGCAGCTAAGAAAATTGAAATTAGAACGCTGAAGGTGAAGTTTGACAAAGAACGAGAAAAGGTAAAACAGTTGACCAAAAAGTTGGAAGTTTCAGAAAAACATAAAGAACAGATCGACACCAACAACAATACCTTGAATCGGAACAACATGTTGCTTATAGAGAAGATGGCCAAAGTAGATGAGCAAATGGATGAAGCTGCCATTCACGCACGGATTATTAGAGCCAATGCTCGAAGGGTGGGAAGGGACATCTTTCGTTATCGACAAAGCTTGGCTGAGACTGATGCCTTCTTAGAGAAAATTGAGAATCGAGGCCTCGCTTTCCTACCAATGGCTAGAGATATAGATGAAGAGGAAGATTGATGTATTTTTCTTTTTATTATTTTGTACCCTCTTTTCAAGAGATGTATTAGCCAATATTAATAAAAAGGGGCTTTGACCCATCTTTTGTAAAAAATATAAGCCTACCAAAGCAGCAGCTTGAGCAAAACTACTCCTGATAAGGAACGCGACAAAAAGAGTCCATGCCCATTACACAAGAGGAATGTTGGCCATCGATCGTTTTTTTTGAAAAAACAAGCTCACATTACATATGCATTCATGCATTGTTTCTTTATCATACATTCATTTACATTTTTCCATGCATCTCAGACCGTGAAACATAGGTCCCACATCCAAAGTCCACAACACCCGGTCTAGAGTGAGAATGGAGAACGAAGAAAGAGCTCACTTAGAGTCACATTATCAGACCGAGTTGGAGTCCATAAAAAATGAAGTTTCTCGGCTAACCGACTTACTCGAGCAGCTTCTAAGAGCTAAGAATGGGGAGGGAACATCAGCACAACAGCCTGAAGGAGCGCCAGCAGCTCACATCCCTCAAGCATCTCAAAACCAAGGGGCAAACTCGGCCAATGAACAACATTTTGTGCCTATCACCCCTATCCAACCAACTCATGCTCCAATCACTGTGGACTTAACAACGGAGGGATTCCCGGATAATAGGTCTCCCAGTTTGATAGACCAAGACAAGCTATTTGCTCTGGAAGAAAGATTAAGGGCAGTTGAGGGTAATGACTGGTTTGACCCTATGCGAGCAGCCGAGGTATGTTTGGTACCAAACATCGTGGTGCCAAAAGATTTTCGGATACCCGAATTCATTAAGTATACTGGCCTGGAATGCCCAAACACTCACCTTCGATCCTACTGCAACAAAATGGTGGAAGTAATCCGTGATGATAAATTGTTAATCTATTTCTTTCAAGATAACCTAGCAGGATCCGCTTTAAGCTGGTACATGAGGTTAGACAGCATTAGGATCAAGAGCTGGAGAGATTTGGTGGAGGCTTTCCTTAAGCAGTACAAGTTTAACCTGGAAATCGCTCCAGATTGGACAAGTTTAATGTCAATGGAGAAGAGGAGCCAAGAGTCAGTAAAGGCCTATGCACAAAGGTGGAGGGATGAGGCAATGCATGTCCAACCCCCTCTGATAGAAACAGAAATGGTGACCTTGTTTGCCAATACCTTCAAGGCACCTTATTATGAGCATTTAATGGGTAGCTCGTCTCAGCATTTCTACGATGCAATATGCATAGTTGAAAGGATAGAGCAAGGGATTAAAGCTGGACGTATAGCTGAGCCATCGGAGAAGAAGGGTTTTATTAGAAGAAAGAGGGAAGATGATATTAATAGCTTGGAAGGGGGATACAAAGCCAAGAGAGCAGATTCTTATAATCCACAAATACCTACCTCCCAATTCACCCACATGAACATTAGCCAACCTTTTTCCCTTAATCGAACAAATAACAAATCAAACAACCAAAACAACCATCAAAGACCGAGTACAAGATATCCTCCAGAACAACTGCCGCCATTACCTATGCCTTTGAAGGACATGTATGCTAAACTGTTGAGTATTGGACACATAGCTCCTATCCCTACACCACCATTACAACCACCATTCCCAATTTGGTATAAGCCTGATTTGACTTGCGAGTACCATGCGGGTAATCCCGGGCATGGGATTGAAACCTGCTACGCTTTCAAGAAAAGATTGTTGGAGCTTATTAAGATAGGATGGGTATCCTTTGAAAACAAGCCCAATGTTAATTCAAACCCCTTGCCTAAACATGCCCCAAGTAGTAGTGGAGTAGGCATGATAGAGGTTGGAAATCAAGGCAAGGCGTTGAAGGTGTCCATGAAGAAGTTGTACGACATGTTGGTACAATCAGGATTTCTAAAGACAAAGGTGGAGAGCCATTTGGAGGGATATGATTACTATGAATTCCATGGAAGAGATGGACATCATATTGAGGATTGCATTGAGTTTTGCGAAAAGATTGCAAAAATGCTGAAAATGGGAGAGTTGAGGATTGGACCCATGAAGAGTAGGGGTGAGGTGAGTGTGGTGAAAGGTCCAGATGAGATGACAGGAGTATGTAGGGTCCAACAAACAGGTAAGGGGCCACCAAGGCTAATCTTGGTCAAACCTTCCTGCACAAAAGGAAACCACAATGTCATGCCTTACAATTACGGTTATGCCTCCAACGTTCAAACTCCACTTCCCTTGTTCCAAACTGAGATTAGTGGTTTGACTCGGAGTGGTCGTTGCTTTACGCCCGAGGAGTTGAGGAAGGCAAAGGGCAAAGAAGTGGTAGATCTTGACAAAGCACTAGAAGTTAATAAGCCGCTAACGGAAGAGGAGTCGAATGAATTTCTGAAGTTGATCAAGCATAGCGAATATTGCATAATAGATCAACTAAAAAAGACTCCAGCTAGGATCTCCCTTATGTCCTTGATACTCAGCTCTGAGCCACGCCGAAACGCCTTGCAAAAGGTATTGAATGAGGCGTATGTACCCCAAGACATTGAACACAAAACCATGGAGCATCTCGTGGGGAGGATCCACGCAACTAATTACCTGTACTTCACGGCTGACGAGCTTGATGCTGAAGGTACCGGACATAATAAGCCCTTATACATTATGGTTAGATGCAAGGATTGCATCATAGGAAAAGTACTCGTTGATAATGGCTCAGCTCTTAACGTGTTGCCAAAGCACATTCTGAAAGAAATGTCGATCGATGAATCTCATATGAAGCCAAGTACTATGTTGGCTAGAGCATATGATGGCTCACCTAGGCCAATAATTGGGACTTTAGAAGTGGAGCTGTATGTGGGACCATAAATGTTCCTAGCAACACTTCAAGTTATGGATATCCATCCTTCCTATAGTATGTTGTTAGGAAGACCTTGGATTCATGCAGCGGGAGCCGTAGCTTCATCATTGCACCAATGCCTGAAGTATATCATGAATGGGATGTTGGTAACTGTCAAAGCTGAGGAGACAGTATCCATGATAAAGAACGTGGCGGTACCGTTTATCGAGGCAACTGATTGCAAGGATAACAATATTCATGCGTTTGAGATTGTGAACACTGACTGGGTGCCGGAGAACACAGTATTGAGAAGGCCAAGGATCTTAGAAGCAGCAAGGATGGCAACTCAATGCTTTTTGGAACGCGGGATCCCATTTCAGTATAACCATATCACCGGGATACCAGAAGGTGTTAATTCGGCAAAGATGACATGTGTTGATCAAAGATTTGGGCTAGGATATAAACCTAACAAGGAGGATCATCGGTGGGCTGCTGGTCGGAGAAGGGAAAGAAGAATAGCTAGAATTGAAGGAAGGGAGCCTGAAGAAGAAAAGGTAGAAATCCCTCCCCTTAGCGTGTCATTCCCAAAAGCTGCATACATAATGCAACATGATAAAGAAGCCGAAAGCCTTGGTCAAGAGATGTCAAACATGAGCATAAATACCTTGGGGGAAAACAAGGTGGAAGGAGATGACATGAAGACAGTAGCGAGAAAGAGAGACAAAACACTGCCACAACTGATGGTCTACACCCTATAAGAAGTCTCCGCCAAGACCTTTGTGCGCAAGTTGGCTCAGGGCGAGAAGTTTCAGAACTAGGTGATCCAAGAAGCTCCAGTAGTTTTCAAAATGTAAACCCACTTTGGTTGTCTTAACGTGCTTTTGTCATTGCTTTGGTTTGCTTTTATTTTCTCTAGTTGACAATCAAGGCTCAATTGTCAGCTAGATTTCGTGTTTGTCATGGAGCCTACCTTTTCTTTAAATAAATTGTGAGATCATGCACTTTTCACATATTGTCTTCTTTTTATGCATTTACACCAAACACTTCCCGCTTTCAGGAATCCTGAAAGCGGATCTCCTACAACATCACATACATTCAGCATCAAGAATAAATGGCCAAACTTGAACGAACATGTGATAGCTATGGAAGAAGAAGAGTGGGATGAAAACAATATTAGTGAATTCACTAGGCTAGTGGAACAACGGGAACAGATTTAGAAGCCTGCTGCAGAGGAACTCGAAACCATCAATATAGGCAGTGATCAGTTCAAGAAAGAGTTGAAAATAGGTACCTTAATTACTTCTGAACAAAGGACAAAAATGATCATCCTATTACAGGAATATGCAGATGTCTTTGCTTGGTCCTATGAAGATATGCCCGGTTTGGACACAAATATTGTAGTACACAAGATACTATTGGAAGAAGGCTGTAAACCAGTCAAACAGAAGCTGAGGAGGGCCCACCCGGATATCTGGATCAAGGTTAAGGTAGAACTCGAGAAGCAATGGGATGCCGGCTTTCTAGAAGTAGTTAGATATCCACAATGGGTATCTAACATTGTTGTGGTGCCTAAGAAGGAGGGGAAGATTAGAGTGTGCGTGGATTTTCGGAATTTGAATAAAGCTAGCCCCAAGGATGATTTTCCTCTACCACACATAGATGTTTTAGTGGACAACGCTGCCCGGAGTTCCACATATTCCTTTATGGATGGTTTTTCAGAATACAACCAGATAAAAATGGCTCCAGAGGATAAGGCGAAAACAACTTTTGTCACACCTTGGGGGACGTTCTGCTACAAGGTCATGCCATTTGGATTGAAGAATGCAGGAGCAACCTATCAAAGAGCAATGGTGACTTTGTTCCACGACATGATGCACAAGGAAATTGAGGTGTATGTAGACGACATGATTGCCAAGTCTAAAAGGGGAGAGGATCATGTTGAAGTTTTGAGGAAGTATGAATCAAAGCTCAATCCTGCAAAATGTTCATTCGGAGTTAAATCGGGTAAGCTGTTAGGATTTGTGGTAAGTGATAGAGGTATAGAGGTGGATCCGGATAAAATAAGGGCCATTCAAGCTATGTCATCCCCTAAAATGGAAAAAGAAGTAAGAGGATTCTTGGGAAGGTTAAACTACATTGCTCGGTTTATAGCTCAGCTGACAACAACATGCGAACCTATATTCCGACTATTAAGGAAAAAGAATCCTGGAACCTGGAATGAGGAGTGTGAGGAAGCATTCAATAAAATCAAACATTATTTACAAAATCCACCTTTACTGGTCCCTTCGGTATCAGGAAAACCTCTGGTATTATATTTAACGGTAACCGAAACAGCCATGGGATGTGTACTGGGTCAGCATGATGAAACTGGAAGGAAGGAAAGAGCTATTTATTGCTTAAGTAAGAAGCTCACCAAATGCGAGTCTAGATACATTGAGATAGAAAGGCTCTGTTGTGCGCTGGTTTGGGCGGCAAAAAGATTACGACATTATATGTTATACTATACCACTTGGTTGATTTCAAAGGTGGATCCTCTGAGGTATATTTGTAACAAGCCCTTTCTCTCAAGCCGAATTGCAAGGTGGCAAGTTTTATTAGTAGAATATGACATAGTGTATATGACAAGGAAAGCTGTAAAAGGGAGTGCAATTGCGGACCATCTGGATGATAATGCTGTTGAAGATTATGAACCTTTGGATTTTGATTTCCCCGATGAAGATATATTATCAATAGAAACAGAAGAAGAGAAGACAGATTGGTGGACCATGTTTTTTGATAGGGCAGTGAATGTATATGGTAATGGGGCCGGTGCGGTAATAATCTCTCCTAATAAGAAACAATATCCAGTTTCGGTTAAATTGCATTTCGAGTGTACCAACAATACAACTAAGTATGAAGCTTGCATCCTTGGTTTAGAAGCGGCATTAGAGCTAAAGATAAAGAAGATAGATGTATATGGGGATTCAATGTTGATCATCTGTCAGGTTAAAGGGGAATGGCAGACCAAGGAAGAAAAGTTGAGGTCATACCAGGAATACCTATCCACACTAGCAAAGGAATTTGAAGAGATTAAATTCACCCATCTAGGAAGGGAGGGGAATCATTTTGCAGATGCTTTGGCCACGCTAGCTGCTATGACTACCATTGATCTCAAATATAAAGTACAACCTGTACACATTGACATTAGAAATGAACCAGCTCACTGTTGCTTAGTAGAAGGAGAGATAGATGGAAAGCCTTGGTATTATGATATCAAGAATCTTGTGCAGAATCATGAATATCCGGTGGGAGCTTCTAAAGCGGATAAGAAAACATTGAGAAGGTTGGCCATAGACTTCTATTTAGATGGAGAGATTTTATACAAAAGATCATTTGACGGAACCCTGCTAAGGTGTTTGAATGAAACAGATGCTAGAAAGGCATTGCGAGAGGTCCATGAAGGGGTTTGCTCAACTCATGCTAGCGGGCATATGATTGCAAGGAAAATACAAAGGGTCGGTTATTATTGGATGACGTTGGAGAAAGACTGCATCGACTATGTTAGGAAATGTCATAAGTGTCGAGTTTACAGTGATAAGGTCAATACACCGCCAGCTCCGCTATTTAATCTGATATCTCCTTGGCCATTTGCGATGTGGGGAATTGATGTGATCGGTTCGGTTAACCCTAAAGCTAACAATGGGCATCGATTCATCCTAGTGGCTATTGACTACTTCACGAAATGGGTGGAAGCTAATTCATATGCCCATGTCACACAGAACGTAGTGAAGAGGTTTATAGAGAAGGACTTGATTTGTCGATATGGTCCTCCGGAAAAGATAGTGACCGATAATGCACAGAAGTTCAATGGCAAAATGATAGTTGAGTTGTGTACCAAGTGGAAGATCAAGCATTCGAACTCCTCACCATACCGGCCAAAAATGAATGGCGCAGTAGAAGCCGCTAACAAGAACATCAAAAAGATTATTCAGAAAATGGTAGTCACGTATAGAGATTGGCATGAGATGTTGCCATTTGCTCTCCATGCATACCGCACTACAGTCAGGACCTCGATAGGAACTACCCCATATTCTCTGGTGTACGGTATGGAGGCAGTGATGCCTTTGGAAGGGGAAATCCTGTCGTTAAGAGTGTTGTTGGATTCTGAATTAGAAGAGGTTGAGTGGGCCAAAGTGAGATATGAGCAACTGAACTTGATCAGCGAAAAAAGGATAGCTGCAATATGTCATCACCAACTTTACCAGAAATGAATGGCTAAGGCGTATGATAAAAAGGTTAGACCGCGGTTGTTTCAAGAAGGGGATCTAGTATAGAAGAAAATATTGTCATTACCTGGAGACGATCAAAGCAAATGGGAACCGAATTACAAGGGTCCTTACGCAGTAAAGAAGGCATTCTTAGGAGGAGCGCTGAAGTTGGCTAGAATGGATGGAGAAGACCTAGCTCGACCCGTGAATTCTAACTCTGTAAAAAGATATTATGCTTGATGTAGGCTCCTAAATCAATAAAGCAAAGTTTGGCCATTGACTTCTTTCTTGTTGCATTGATCTCACAACAATCATTTTCGCATTAATCCCAACAATGCATTTCTTGTTGTTAGCGCATCACTCACTAAAAAAGTTTATCTTTGGCTGAATGAATTTCTTCTCTATATAAAAGCCCAAACTAGGATCACACCCCTACACCGGGGGCAATAAGAGATGTTTCATGAAAAGTTTCACGTATTTCAAAAACGGGATGAGAGCCCGTATATTTGAAAACAGATAAAGCATTTGACAAAAGCATGACAAAGAGGCAATGACAAGTCATACATTTTGAGAAAAAGACTACTTGTAGAAAGTCAAAGACTTCTTCTCCAAGAATATGATAGGTAAAAAAGGGAGGCAACACGAGAGATGAATCCAACATACGACTTCAAAAGCAAGCTCATGTTAAGAGGGAGTCTCATGAACTAGAAGAAGAGGATGGGGCCTATGTTTCAAAACCAGGTACGAATGCATGCATGGCATCTAATCATAAATCATTGCATATATGTTTTTTGGATCGTTACAGGAGGAGACCTTAGTGCATTCCAAACAAGATTGTGGACGAAGAAAGAATCATTGAGTTAATTCTAGAACAACGAGAAGAGAAGATAATAATTTTCAAACCCTGCCATTAGGAAGAACGACATCGAGCAATCGGTAAAAGGAATCGCCAGATGGGATTCCAAGTTGTTTGAGATCGCCAGAAGGGATCTCGTATTTCGATATTGGTTAAAGGAGGTCGCCAGAAGGGACTTCATATTTCATATTTGGTTAAAAGGAATCGCTAGATGGGATTCCAAGATTTTTTTTGTTAAAGGAGATCGCTAGAAGGGATCTCGTATTTCGATTTTGGTTAAAGGAGGTCGTCAGAAGGGATCTTATTTTTTCAGCTTCGAATAAAAGGAATCGCCAGATGGGATTCCAAGTTGTTTGAGATCGCCAGAAAGGATCTTGTATTTCGATATTGGTTAAAGGAGGTCGCTAGAAGGGACCTCATATTTCATATTGGTTAAAAGGAATCGCCAGATGGGATTCCAAATTGATTGGTTAAAGGAAATCGCCATAAGGGATCTCATATTTCGATATTGGTCAAAAGAGGTCGCTAGAAGGGACCTCATATTTCATTTTCGTTAAAGGGGATCGCCAGAGGGGATTCCAAGTTGAGTAAGCTACAATTATAGATATTGGTTTAAGGAGGTCACCAGAAGGGATCTCAGGTTAACCCAACTGCAACACAGATATCAACTTTGGCTAAGGGAAATCGCCAGATGGGATTTCAGGTTGGCCAAACTACAAACATAGATTTTTAGTTAAAAGAGATCGTCAAAAGGGATCTCAGATAGAATTCCGTGTTAATCAAACTGAAGTTAGAATTCAAAGGATCGCCAGATAGGGATCTCAAGATGACTAAGTTTTGATCATAGTTTTTGGGCTAAGGAGGATTGCTGTAAGGACAAAGTTTCAGATCAATCAAGCCTTGGCAAAATCAGTTTGGGAAGTTCAGTTTTGTCTATCTTTATAAAACTTACTACGCAAAACCCCTGCTTCGTAAGTATTATAAAGAGGGGGCATCTGTTGTAACCCATTTTTGGGTCCCCCCACAAAAATATAAATATATAACCGGAAGAAATTAGAAAAATAATAAGAGGTGGGAGCGCTCAGAAAGAATCAAAAAAATTGATTAAGGAGGTTCAGAAATGCAAGGAGTGAAATTTTACAGTATATATCTTGAATGAGGAGACCCCTGTTGGAAGAGAAAATTTAATTTGAAGAGAAAAGGCCAAAATTGGATGTTTATGGACTCAGTTGGATTTTATTGAAGGTTTAATTGAATTTATAGAGGTCTTGATTGCAAGGAAATTTGATTTTTAAGTCAATTTAGGCTTTAATTGGAAGAAATTAAAGTTCTGGGGTCAAATTATAATTTTTGAGAGTTGATTTAATTAAATCAGGGGCTTAATTGCATAAATATTGAAGTTTAATGGCCAATTAGGGACTTAATTGAAGAAATCCGAAACCAAGGACCAAATTGGAAAAGGCGCATAAATATAGGGGCTGTAATTAACGAAATCAGGGGCCAAATTGAAGAAATTGGAAGTTTATTGATCAATTGAGGGTCAAATTGCATAAATCAGAGACCAAGGACTGAAGTGAAAAACGCGGCCAACTATGGGGGCGGAGACCGAAATTGGCAGGGATGCAATTGCATTAATTCTTAAAATCAAAATTACATTTGAGGACTTAATAGAACAAAGGATAAATTGAGGGCTGCTTTGCAAATTGACGCATTTTGGCGCCTTGATGGATTTAAATGAAACGACGCGTTTTGCCTAAAATGACGTCGTTTCATATATAATAATAATAACAATAACAATAATAATAATAAAAAAAAAGAAAAAAAAAGAAGAGAAGATCGGAACGGTGTCGTTTTGAACGACATTGTTTCTCTTTCTTCCTCCCCTGGACGTGCAGCAGGGGAAGAAAGAAAAATGGTTGGTTTTTCTTCTTCAAGTGTGCTGCCTCTCTCTTGACCACATGCCTTGCCAGAAAACCGAGGGAGCCGCACCTCGCAAGCCACACCCACTGGCCGACCACCCGCCGCGCGCCATGCAGAAAACAAGGGAGCCGCATATCGACAACTGCACCTAAATGGCCGACCAACCGCCACAGCCCCTGCTCCCTATGTGCAACCATAAAAAGCCCCGCTCCTTGGCTCTATAAATAGGACTAAAGAACACTGAAAGGAGAGAGGACCGAGGAGCAGAGACGGTGAAAAAATGAAAAAACAAAGGAAAGAAAAAGACAGGGGAGAGAAAACGAAAAAAACAGGGGAACAAAGGCAGGAGAGAGGACAGAAGACGAAAAAATAGAGGAAAGAAAAATAGACGAAGAGAAGAGAGGGAAGGGAAGAAAAAGGGACTGAAGCATAGGGAGAGGAAGGAAAAGCTGGAAACGGGTAGAAAACTGGAAAAAAATAGTAACACCGCCGTACGTTCGAAACAGTAGCCGTTGTTTGGAACCGCCGTCCGTGAGCCACGACACCGCCACCGGCCTCCACCGCAGCACCACCGGCAAAGCCGACAGACCAGCGACACACCGCCTCCTCCGCGCCAGGTAATTCTTCTTCCCCTTTCATTTGTTGCGCTTTGTTTTGTTCCCTGCATGCAGAACGAATAGCGTTCGACATGCAGGGGGGTGGGGGGAAAATTATTCCCCCCGCCAGTTTTGTTGCTGGGCCAGGCTGGTCCTAGCCCAACCCTGCCTTCTGGGCCGGGTCTGGCCTAGAAGGGAATATCACACTTTGTTGGGCCGAGATCGGCCCAATCCATTTTGGGCCGAGATCGGCCCAACACCTTTGGGGCTGAGTCCGGCCAAGTTGGTTGGGCCGGCCCGGCCCGGCCCAGCCCAATTTAATATTATATATTATATATATTATATTTTGTATTATTTATATATAGATATTTCAAAAATATGTGATTTTGTTGTAATTTTATTACTATATTTTGATCAATATCGGTTTGTATTTTTATACTGTAAATATACAAATCCGGTATTAAAATACCCGGTTTTTTGTCAAGACGTAAAAAAATAAAATAAAATAAAATAAAAATATTTTGTTTTCATGCATACGGCCTAGTCTCTCCAATATATATATATATAAATATTATAACATCATATTTTCACACAACAAAAGAAAATTTCAAAAACAATATATGTATTAGCATGCATTTTGGCTTTAATAACCAGTTTATTCAAGCCATGAGAACTAGGCCAATATTTCAAAAATTCTAAAAAAATCTTTTTGTCTTCTTTTAGTATATGGGATTACGAATTTATACGTAAAACATATTCCTGATATTAAAGATATGTTTTTTTACATAGACGTTAGAACGGTTAGGTTTTACCCGATAAGATAAGGACCTCCTTATTGAGGAGGACTTTTCTTGAACCATCAACGGACCAACAACTAGAAATACAATAACACCTTAGCTTTTTTATCAAACAAACAAACAATGCAGTTTACCTTAGGTAAGGCGTATTTGGGGTGCTAATACCTTCCCTTTACGCAACCAGTCCCCGTACCCGATCTCTGAGACCAGTTAGGGTTCCTAGTGACCAAAATACTAGGTGGAGACTCCCATTCCATTTTTCACTGCTAAGAGACAAAGAATTCCTTGTCTCCCTATATTTACCAAATATATATCCATACATTTGAGGGTGGATGATCGCCGCGACACCGCACACGTGCGACAATGGTAAATTAGAAGGGGTTATTGAATTGCAATATCATAGCGAGTATAATAAAGTGTTTTTTTATTCAAATGCTATTGGTATGACACCACTAATAGAGGAATCATAGTAGATTTCCACTATGGTCTGGTCAAATTAACTCAAAAACTAGACTCCGCAACGTAAATGATGTCTTTGTTATTGTCAAGCAATGCCAGCAAATTTATTACACATACACCCCTTCCGTTAGAAAGGATCATTCAAGAGTTGATTGGTTATCTGTTTTAAAAATAAAACCCAAGGGTCGTGTCGAGGTTGTTCAAGATGAAACGAAGAAACAAGTGTGGAAGATGATATCTTTTAAATTAATGAGTTGGTTGAACCATATCGAGTTGGTTCATCGATTGATTTAGAAAAAAAATTCAAATTTTCACATCTTCAATAATAGTCTTGTTGATGTTGATGCTAAGAAGTTATTTGTTGTTCTAATATCCAGCGGACAAGTACAAATTGATGAAGATGATGATAACAATGTTATCAAAGTTGAAGATTGCGATGGAGTTGATGATGATTCAATTGAAGAATAAGAAGATAATCTTAACTAACTATTAGAACATAAAAGTGTAATGCAATTTTTTATAATCTAATATTTGTGAATGAAATTATGTATAAAAAAATATTTATTTTATAATTTTTATGTGGACTGTTGTTATTGTGTTTTATGTGCCACTTTTAATTTAAGTATTTGCAGGAAGATTAATATACAGCGAATGTAGACAAAATGTGTTTATTCTTTCGACGCACACCAGGTACTCAAATCTATGCTCTCTGTGCATTCTATCAACTCATCGATAAAATATGAGTTGTTTTT
The DNA here is from genome assembly GCF_951802175.1 of Populus nigra. Classification (NCBI taxonomy): domain Eukaryota; kingdom Viridiplantae; phylum Streptophyta; class Magnoliopsida; order Malpighiales; family Salicaceae; genus Populus; species Populus nigra. The sequence continues at coordinate 21,269,415 of NC_084857.1, read as the reverse complement.
AAAACATTACATTAATCATTTTAAAAAGTTAGTGGGAAAAAATAACTGTAGTGAATATATATGGCAGTACCTATCTTAAAATAAGATGAGAAATTAATATTTTAATTGATGGAATCTTATAAACTATTAAGCACGAGTAAATAAAGTGGTCCAAAAGCTCAAAACTAAACGACAACTCTTTGCCGCAGGACTATAATTTGTAGTTTTGTCGAACATCTACAAATGCATGCACTCTTTCAACACATGAACTAGAAGACAAAATATTAGGATAACTAATTAATACTGATCTCAACAATGAAGATCATTAAACTTCTATCAAATCAATAAATTTTTAGATATCATTTTTTTGACAATTTATAAAATAGTTTTTAGTGCAAGAAAATATGAATAATTTTTTAAAACAATTATTAAAAAATCATCATTTTATACTAGGACCGATTATGGGCTTCACAACTTGAATTTTATCTTGAATTTTATTTGTAAGGTTAATTAGTAGTTTTAATTGAAGTTATTTATAGAGTAGACTATTTTGTTTATTTTCGAGTTGTCAAGCTCACCAATTATTACACTATTAATGATTAAAACAACTGTCATTTCAAAAGAATATAGTATATTTATTTATATTTAAAAGATTTAAATTTTAAGCTAATTGATAGGATCAATTATATAACCTATAAAGCACGAGTAAAACACTTTTTTTGGATAAATCAAGCAAGACGCAAGAGCTCAAAACCTATACGACAACTCTTTGCTAAAGGACTATAATTTGTAGTTTTGTCGAAGTTCAGCACGAGTAAAACACTATTGGGATGATTGAATCGGAAGGATTCGTTGTGACCACAGGAGGTGTTGATAGATTGAATCGGTTTAAGATCACCAAGTATGAAGGTGATAATAGTTTTTATCAGCTTTCTTTTTGTCCAATATCCGAACCCTTCTGTGAATGCTCATTGGTCCCAGTAGGCGTCAACAGTGACAAGCACTTGGCTCCCAATGTCGACCCTGTTCTTGTGATGTTTGAACCAGATGCATAGAGAGCACCTAAAATGGTGTCAGAATGATATTGATCAGTAATATTATCTGCTGCAATCCAGTATGACGGAGTTCGATTGACTACTATCATGTGTTAGGCATAAATAAAGCTAAAATAATTAAGAAGCTTTTTAGCTTTGGCTTTTCCTTAGTTTTTTTTCATGGCGTTTCCATATTTATACTTCGTTTGTTGCTTGATCTTGTCACTAGAAAATCATCTAGATGCTACGTTCATTGGTTGATATCATCTAAATGTTCGGAACCAAATGTCAGTTTTCATGGCTATTGTTTTTTGCATATTTTAATGGGTTTTTAGGTCCTATTGATATATTGGTCAATTAATCAATTTTAACAAATATCGGAAATTTATTAAAATCGACATATTTTGATGTCCACAAACCTTCTCCCACTCGGTTCCTTTTGCGAGAAATGAACAAGTCCTTAACCTCTCCAAATTTAATGAAGGATCTTCTTAGGGGTTGATACTGAAGCTATCAAGGAAATCTTTCAAAGTATATCTTCACAGATTCAAAACGTGGTTATGATTGGTATTGGTAGGTGAAAGCTGATCTTTTTGTGAAGGTCGGAGTCTAGGGTCTTAGATAGGGGTGGTAATATGGTGCTGAGGATAAGGGTTTGAAAGAAGTTGCTTCTGTTGGAGAGGTCTGGTACAAGCTGCTGCTGCTGGCGTGGGAAGGGCTGTTGCTGCCGTGGAAGGGGATGCTGCGGCTACAATGATTTACTGAGTATAATGGCATCAAATAACCATCTCAATCCAAGAAATTAAGTTATTAGATGAGGTTCTAAAAATAATTTTATATTATTTTTTAACAAATGATAACAGGGATTGTAGTGATTATGCTCGTTCACGAATATGTTTTGAAATGATAGAGGTTGTTTTGCAGATCAGGGCAGTGGAATGAACTGGTTTTTTCCACTGGTTTTTTTTTTTGGCAGACCGGGTTAGGAGATGATTCATCTCTAAATTATGGTTATATATCAACAAATAACTATTCAGTAGGATCCAAGTCATTAGTCGAAAAAATTATTGTTACCATATGCTACCTAATTATCATTACCAAACACAAGAAATCAACCATCTCATGCTCACCTACTTCATCATCTCATTCATCTTTAGTTACATTGATCGCGTAAGCTCTTAAGATGTAGCCAGATTATTTTTTAAAATAGTAATGTATCTACAATTTGGAATATAACTTGGATTGGTTTTGGATTCGATTATATTGCGAGCATGCATATTTTTTAGCTTGATGTTTTACATTGATTTAAGAAATAAGTTTATATTTGTTGTGTTATAGATTAACAAATTTGTGATTATTGCTCGTATTTTAGCTGCATTGATCAATAGTTTTTTTTTAGAAATTCTACGTAAGGAATTGGTTGCGTAAAGAAAATATATTAATACCCCTAACATGTCATATCTGAGATAAGCTGCATAATTGTTTATTTGTTTGTTATGGTTTGATGAAGTCTATCTCTACTGACTTGCTATGACAAGTCTACTACAATAAATGAATCCTAATTTTCTAGGTCAGGAACTTCATTTAGTAAGGTGAAATATCATCAATTGTTGTTGAGGCTTCTTTCAAGGGAAAATTGAAAATCTTTTTTTTGGTTGTCGCGTCATTCCCAAATAATATTTCAGATTAAATTCCTTGCAGTTTTTTTATCTTATATTAGAAATGAATGAATTGTATTGCTACCAATAATATTTTTGATACTGATCTCATACAGATTTTTTATCCTTATATTAAAGGTGAGTAATAGGTAAATTACTATATCTAATAATATTTTTGGTATTAACTCTTTTGTAGGTTTTTTTATCCTTTATATCAAAAGTAATAATATATGTTTTTTTTTTCCTCAAATAAGTTTTTAATATTTTTTAAATTAAGGCCAAAATCCTTTAGAATTTTACAAACTTGTTGTGAAATCCATGTAATAGTTTTTAAAACATGCTAAAGTATTGAATTTTTTTATTATAAAATTGCTCAAATATTTTTTGAGGATTTTTGGCTATATACCAAATAACTTCTTTTATTTTTTTAAAAACAAATATTATTTTTTAGATGATTTATTTGGCAAAACCCTTTTTTTTATTTATGTAAAACTACCAAAATAAGCTTAAGGATGTTTTTTCTAAACACACCTTTAAGCCAAAAATTCCTTTATCAAAAAGGTTGAAAACCAAAGAGGGCCTTGCACATCTAACTCGAATTTGACAAAATCGGGTTGACCTGAAATCTTTAATTCGACCATAAATCAATCCGAAGATCACTAGTTTGACCCGAAAAAACAAACCAAAACTCAAAACAGATTAAACTTGCAAAAAACATAAAAACACAAGTTTTTTGTTTGTAAAAAATGAATCAAAAGCTCAAAAACTTAATAACAAAAAGAACATTCAAAGCAAACACAACAATGTGAATTTCAAATCTGACCATATACAACGAAATCAAAGGTATAGGCATGATGAGAATCATTCACTGAATCATAATCAAGCTTCCAACATCAACAATTATCACTTAATAATTATGTTTCAGTGTAAAAACAAAGCTTTAGGATTAAAATAGTTATTGAAGCAAACTAATATAGATTATTAATTAATCAAGTCTCCTGAAGTGTCTAGTGCAAAGAAATGGACCAAAACTGTTTTAGAATACTTGGACATGTAATCTCATTTTAGCTTGACAACTTGAATTTGATTTTAAAGATTTAATTAGTAGTTTTAATTGAAGTTATCCATAGAGTAGACTATTTGTGTGGGTTTTGTTCAATTTTATATATGGTGTTTATTTTCAAGTTGTCAAGTTCACCATTTAATACACGATAAATGAATACAATGATAGTCGTTTCAAAAAAGTATAGTTTATTTATTTAAATTTAAGATATTTAAAATTTTAAGTTCATTGATGTAAAACACTTTTGTGGGATAAATCAAGTAAGCAAGAGGCAAGAGCTCAAAACCTACACGACAACTCTTTGCTAAAGGACTATAATTTCTAGTTTTGTCGGAAATCAGCACGAGTAAAACACTATAATTTATATTTTTGTGGATATTTTTAATTAATTCTAACAAATAATCCATATGCTTGCTCCATATAAATATATGCTCTCCATGCGTTGTTTCAACACAAGATCAACAAGACACATATTGAGATAACTAATACTCATATTCAACAAATATGAAGATCACTGAAGTTCTTGGGCTCTCGTTCCTTCTCTTTGCCTTCATAGGAACTTCATTTCCTGAGGCCGTTCATGCCAAAGATGCTGCAGCAGTGCTCGATGTCTTCGGTCATGAGGTGCAAGCTGGTGCTCGTTATTTAATCGTAGCCCCCTCGACTGACAATACAACAACTCTTGCAGTCACTATCAATGGCCAGGTCTTATGCAATTCAGATGTTATACTTTCCACATTGAACGAGAGCCTCCCAATAACATTTTCACCAGTTATACAATCCACCGATAGTGTCATCCGCGAAGGAACTCATCTAAATGTGAACTTTGCAGGGCCAGGTGCCATGTGCTTAATGGGAGGCGTGACACCCATGTGGAAAATCCGATTCAGTACAACACTGAAAGGATACATTGTGACCACTGGAGGTGTTGATAGATTGAATCGGTTTGAGATCACCAAGTATGAAGGTGATAATAGTTTTTATCAGCTTTCTTTTTGTCCAATGTCCGAACCCTTCTGTGAATGCTCATGCATCCCAGTTGGCGTCAACGGTGACAAGAACTTGGTTCCTGGTGCCGGCCCTCTTCTTGTTATGTTTGAACCAGATGAATAGAGAGCACCAAAAATCGAGAATAAAATGGTGTCAGAATGATATTGAGGGAAGTCGATTGCCTATTATCATGTTTGAACCAGAACTATTATCTACTGCAATCCTGTATGAAGGATCTCGACTGCCTACTATCATGTGGTGGGCATAAATAAATCTTAAATAAATAAGAAGCTTTTTAGCTTTGGCTTTTCCTTAGTTTTCATGTTGTCTCCATACACACGCGCACTCTTCGTTTGTTGCTTGATATTGTTAGAGATTAGAATCCATTACAAAGAAGAAAAAAGAGTTTTACTATGTTAGCGCGTTAATACCAAGTTAAGAATAACAAGAGACCTAGCCAATTAGTTAGCCAACCTTTCTTATTTATACATATAGGACAATGTATAATAAATAGTTAATGTAGAGATTAGAACACAAGAATAATAAACCTTTCCTGAATATATACAAGCCTATAATATGTAATATCCTAATATCCTATAATTTGTTAAATATCGACTCCCAATAGATATCCATGTCAATAGAAAACCTTGTGCAACTTGATTGAAGAGTCTATATTAGGGTTCTTTAAATTGAATCTTCAAATTTTTCTAGAAAAAAAACATACTCATTATGATCCTTATGGATAGTTCATATATTATGTGAATCTTCTCAACTGCAATACATGTAGAAAACTATTTAATCAGCAAGAGTAAAACAAGTTTTTGGGGATGGCTAAGTAAGCAAAGTGGTCCCGAAACTTTTAACCTATACAAATATTATTTATGTTGTAGTCAGCATGCACAAGTTTGAATTAATATTAGGTACCTATCTTAAAATCCTTTCTCACTATATATATAGCAGTACCTATCTTAAAATAAGATGAGAAATATTTATTATTTTCTTCGAAAATGAGATGAGGAAATATTTGAATTGATGGAATCTTATAAACTATTAAGCACGAGTAAATAAAGTGGTCCAAAAGCTCAAAACCTAAACGACAACTCTTTGCCGCAGGCCTATAATTTGTAGTTTTGTCGACCAACAGGTGCACGTATAAATATTTGAATAATCCAAATGTTTGCACTCTTTCAACACATGAACTAGAAGACAAAATATTAGGATAACTAATTAATACTGATCTCAACAATGAAGATCACTAAACTTCTATCAAAACAATAAATTTTTAAATGTCGTATAGTTTTTAGTGCAAGAAAATAAGAATATATTTTTTTGACAATTTATAAAAAAATCTTCATTTTATACTAGGACATGTAATCTCATTTTAAATGACCGATTCCAAGCTTCACAACTTGAATTTTATTTGGAAGGTTTAATTAGTAGTTTTAATTGAAGTTATTTATAGAATAGACTCTTTCGTTTATTTTCGAGTTGTCAAGCTCACCAATTATTACACACGATTAATGATTAAAACAATTGTCGTTTCAAAAGAATATAGTTTATTTAATAAATTTAATTTTTTTAAGTTCATGGATCAGATCAATTATAACATTTTAAGCAAGTGGTGCCAGCGAGAAGAGCTCAAAATCTATACAACTCCTTGCCATGGGACTATAATTTCTACTCAGCACGAGTAAAACACTATTGTGGGATAAATCAAGTCAGCAAGAGGCAAGAGCTCAAAACCTACACGACAACTCTTTGCTAAAGGACTATAATTTGTAGTTTTGTCGAAGGTCGGCACGAGTAAAACACTATAATTTATATTTTTGTGGAATTTTTTAATTAATTGTAACAAATAATGAAAATGCTCGCTCCATATAAATATATGCTCTCCATGCGTTGTTTCAACAAAAGATCAACAAGACACAATATTGAGATAACTAATACTCATATTCAAAAAATATGGAGATCACTAAATTTCTAGGGTTCTCCTTCCTTCTCTTTGCCTTCGCAGCAACTTCATTTCCTGAGGCCGTTCATGCCAAAGATGCTGCAGCAGTGCTCGATGTCTTCGGTCATGAGGTGCAAGCTGGTGCTCGTTATTTAATCGTAGCCCCCTCGACTGACAATACAACAACTCTTGCGGTCACTGCGACTGGCAAGATCATATGCAATTCAGATGTTATACTTTCCACTTTGAACGAGAGCCTCCCAATAACATTTTCACCTGCTATAAAATCCAACGATGGTGTCATCCGTGAAGGCTCTTGAGAAATTATAAAATGAGAGTTATTCCACTCTTGTATTTCATTACTGATGAATGATATTTTTATATACAAGAAGAAGCTTCAATTAGCTCTTAAATCAAGGAAACTATCTTAAATCAAGGAAACTAAAATAGGATATAAATCAATACAAATCAAGCAGTAAACCAAGGATGCTAAATATGGAAAATAAATATTGACAGTTGACTTGCTAATATGCCCCCTCAAGTTGGAGCATGGAGGTTACGAATGCCCAACTTGCCAACAAGAAACGAGAATTGATGGGAACCAAGAGCTTTGGTGAAGAGGTCAGCAAGCTGTAGTTTAGAAGAAATGTGTGCTGTAGCAATGGACCCTGATTTGATACAGTCCCGAATAAAGTGACAGTCGATCTCGATATGCTTTGTGCGTTCATGATGCACTGGATTAGCAGCAATATGAATAGCAGCACGATTGTCACAGTATAACTGAGCAGATGAAGAAATAGGAACCATCAAATCATGTAGTAAAGTGCGAAGCCAAATAATTTCACAAGCTGTAGTAGCCATAGAGCGATATTCAGCTTCAGCTGAGGAGCGGGAAACAGTAGTTTGTTTCTTGGTTTTCCAAGAAATAGGAGAGCAACCCAAAGTAATAAAGTAACCAGTAAGTGAGCGCCGAGTAACCGGACATCCAGCCCAATCGGAATCACAGTAAGCATGAAGTTGAAGATCGGATTTTGATGGTAGAAAAATCCCTTGTCCAGGGGCAGATTTAAGGTATCGAAGGACACGAATAGCTGCTGCCCAATGGCCATGACGAGGTTGATGCATGAATTGAGAGAGAATATGAACTGAGTAACAAATATCTGGTCGAGTGATGGTTAAATAGATGAGTCGTCCAACAAGTCGACGATATGCACCTGGATTATCAAGAATAGCACTATCATCCAAAGCCAATTTGTGATTCTGTTCCATAAGAAAAGTGAAAGGTTTGCTGCCAAGGAGACCTGCCTCGTGCAAAATATCCAAGGCATATTTGCGTTGGGATAAGACTATGCCATCAGGAGATCGAGCCACCTCTAGCCCAAGGAAATATTTTAGAGGGCCAAGATCTTTAATGTGAAACCAAGCATCCAGGTAATCCTTAAGTGCTTTAGTATGTGCACTATTATTGCTAGCAATAATAACATCATCCACATATACAAGCAATGCAGTAAAGGAAGTACCTTGACTATGCGTAAAAAGAGAAGTATCTGCTTTTGATTGAGTAAACCCAAACTGAAGGATAGCATTGGAAAATTTAGCAAACCATTGGTGTGATGCCTGCTTCAGACCATAAAGGGATTTGCGAAGGCGACAAACACGATTGTCAGCGGAAGACAAGTATCCAGGTGGTGGTGTCATGTACACCTCCTCATCAAGATCCCCATGTAAGAAAGCATTATGAACATCCAGTTGGTGCAATTCCCATGATTTGGCTACTGCTACTGCCAATAAAGTTTGAACTGTAGTGAGTTTTGCTACTGGAGCAAAAGTTTCGGTATAGTCAAGTCCGTCAATCTGTGTATAACCCTTGGCCACTAAGCGAGCTTTGTATCGCTCAATTGTGCCGTCAGAATGGTATTTTATCTTGTAAACCCATTTGGAACCAATGGGTTTCTTTCCAGGTGGCAAAGGCTCTAAAGTCCATGTATGATTTTGTTCAAGTGCCTCTAATTCTTGCTGCATTGCTCCTCGCCAATGAACATCTTTAATGGCCTGTGTATAGAATTTTGGCTCATCATGTTGAGTAATGGCCGCCAGAAAGCTAGCATGTGAAGTAGTGAAATTAGAATATGAAAGAAAATGTGATAGTGGATAAGACGTACCTGAGGATGCATGATTGGAAGAGGTGAACTGAGATGTATATAGCTTTGGCAACTCAACACGAAAGTCATGGAAGCGAGATGGCAATTTTGTAATGCGTGAGGGGCGTGTGGTTGGTGGTATAGGAGGTTGAATGGTAGTGGAAGTGGCAGGTGTGTCTGTAGGTAATGCAGGTATATCAAGGTCAGTAGGAATTGTATGATCTATGAGTGGAGAGGGTGGTTCTATGTGTTCAGTGGTAGTATTTGGAATAGGTTCAATGGAGTCATGATCAGGAACAGGTAGAGGTATGGGTACATTCGTAGATTGAGAAGATGAGGAATGTGATGGGAGATATTGGTGATTGTAAGGAAAAATGTGTTCGTAAAACACAACATCTCTAGAGATAAAACTCTTATGTGTATGTAAGTCATAGACTTTATATCCTTTGTGACCATAGGGATATCCAATAAAGAGACATGCTGTGGCACGTTCAGAAAATTTGTCTTTGGATCGAGGCAGAACAGATGCATAACAAAGGCATCCAAACACACGAAGATGTGAGTAATTAGGTTTGCGGGAAAACAGAAACTCATATGGACTCTGGCCAGACAAAAGGGGGGTAGGAGTATAATTAATCAGATACACGGCTGTTAGAATGCATTCCCCCCAGAACTTAATGGGTAAATTTGCTTGGAATCGTAAGGCTCTTGCAACGTCAAGAATATGTCTATGCTTACGTTCTACGACTCCATTTTGTTGGGGTGTAGAAACACAAGAAAATTGAGTTACGATCCCATGTTGTTGACAATATAAGTGAAGCTTATGATTAGTAAATTCAGTTCCATTGTCACTACGAATTGTCTTAACTGTTTTTCCAAATTGTCGAACTATCATGGCCATGAAGAAAACCAACCTAGTATAAACTTCTGATTTAGCTTGCATCAAATAAACCCATGTAGTTCTGGTGTAATCATCTACAATACTTAAAAAATAATGAGCCCCGGATAAAGATGGAGTTTGATATGGCCCCCAAACATCACAATGAATTAACTCAAAAGGTTCATGTGTTTTGATAGCACTAACAGGAAAGGAAGATCGAGCTTGTTTAGCGCGATGACAAGAGTCACAACATTTATTAAAAGACTTAAAAGAAAACGGACCTAAATCCTTGAGAAGAGACAGCCTATCAAAAGACAAATGTCCAAGACGTTGATGCCACAGAGTAATATGCAAATTAGAAGTAATGCTAGTTGCTGCTACAGGAATTTTGAGTGCCCGAAAGTAATAAAGACCATCTCGCAATTCACCCATTCCAATCAGCTTCCTCGTGGGGAGGTCCTGTAAAACACAGAAGGAAGGAAAAAAATGAGCAACGCAATTTAATGCTTTAGTTAATTTGCTGATAGAAATAAGATTGCAGGAAAATGATGGTATGTGAAGGACATCTTTTAAAGTGAGAAGAGGGGTAAGGGAAACATCTCCAAGTGACTTTGCTGGTGTTGAATATTAAACTCAATCTAGAAGGTCAAGGAAGGCAACCACCGGCCAGCCAGCCACCAGCTATGACACACCAGCCGCAGCCGCCAGCCGCCTTCACACCACCGTCCACAGCCGCCTTCACACTTGAAGGTTGAATTTTCTTGTTTTGAATTCGTGTATAAATAGCAAGCTGAGCTTATGCTATTATGTGTGGGAGAGTAGAGAGAATAGAGAGTAACACTAGAGAGAAAGAGAGGGTGTGTATTGTTAAGCTTGTTGTAGGTTTATTTTGTGTTTGTAAGCTTGTGTTCTTGAAATAAAACTGTGTTTTATCCCCTCTGAGTGTTTCAAAGCCACCACCAGTGGTTCCTCCCACCAACAATTGGTATCAGAGCCCCGTTCGTCAGAAAACAGAAGTATTTTCTGGGATAGCCGAATTTTCAAAGTTGTCAAAAACAAGTTTTGATCATTCCACCGTGTAGAGCTCATCCATACGAACTCACTGCCGCAAAAATCAGCTCAATCGGACACCGGGGTGAGCCACACGCGCCGCCTGAAGATTCTACACTGTTTGCCCACGCGCATCCCACGCGCCCCGAGGTAGACGACGACTGAGCCACACGCGCGCCATATTTGAGCCGTTTAAGCCGCGCCGAGCCGAGCCGCAAGCCAAGCCTCCAGCCGAGCCGAAGAATATTCCCGAGAATATTCCCCTGTGGAGCCGAGCCGTTCTCCGCGCCGCATCCAAGCCGTGCCGAGCCGATAGAATATTCCACAGAATATTCCCGGTTCAACCCAGCGAACCGCCCGCCGTACATAATTGGTTTTTGGACCGGTTCACCCATTTTCGGACTCGATTTCTACAAAGTCAGACCGGTTCCCGACTATTTCGACCATTCCGGATCGATATACAGTGTCCGTTTTGCCAAATTCAACTCCCAGAAGGAGATATAGTCATTAAAAGAGCAAAATGACTACAGAAAGTACACAAACACTCATCCCGAAGCTGACGAAAGACAACTATGATAGTTGGTGCATCAGATTAAAGGCATTCCTTGGTTCACAAGAGTGTTTGGAGATTGTACACTATGGTTATGATGAACCAGAGTCCAAAGAAGAAGAAGAAGCTTTACAAGAGGCACAGAAGCAAGCCCTGAAAGTCAACAGAAAGAAGGACAACAAAGCAAAGACCATCATCTACCAAGGTCTTGATGAAGATACATTCGAGATCATAGCTTCCGCTGAAACATCAAAAGACATATGGGAGGCTCTCCAACAAAAGTACAAAGGTGCTGACAGAATCAAGAAGATTCGTCTTCAATCTTTGCGAGGTGAATTTGAGCTATTGCAAATGAAGTCCTCGGAATCTATTTCTGATTATCACACAAGAATTATGGTGATAGTCAATCAGATGAGGAGAAATGGAGAAGCCATCGTCGATTCTCGAATTACTGAGAAAGTTTTGAGATCCCTAGATCCAAAATTTGATTTTGTTGTTGTCGCTATTGAAGAGTCCAAAGAAGTGGACAAGTTGACAGTTGATGAGCTTATGAGTTCTTTGCAAGCTCATGAGCAGAAGATTGTAAAGAGAAATGGAGATAAGGCCATCGAGCATGCCTTACAAGCAAAGCTGTCTCTCAAGGACAGATATGAGCAAGGGGAGACTTCAACAAGTGGATATACCACTCAAACAGGAAGTCAACAATCCAGATGAGGATTCCAGAGATTCCAAGGAAGAGGTTCTTGGAATACAAGCTTCAGAGGAAGAGGTGGCAGAAATACCACCAGAGGAGGCCAAAGACAACAAGCATTCACTCCTAGAGGAAGAGGAGGCGGTTACAATAACCGTGATAAGAGAAATATCCAGTGTTATAGGTGCAATCAATTTGGGCACTATAGCACTGAATGTCAAAGGAAAGCTCCGTTGGAGATACGTGAGCAAGCCAACTATGCAGAGAAGGATGACAGAGAAGAAGCTGCATTTCTTGTCCAACAAGAACTTAGCGAGAAATAGGAGAATATATGGTATCTAGATACTGGAGCCAGCAATCACATGTGTGGCTACCGAGAGTTATTTAGTGATCTAGATGAGACCAAGCAAGGTCTGGTTACTTTTGGAGATACCACAAAGGTTCCATTCAAAGGTAAAGGCAGCATCCCAATCAAGATGAAGAACGACGATTCCAGCCACATCGCCAATGTCTATTATGTCCCAGCCATAAAGCAGAACCTGATCAGCTTAGGTCAACTTTTGGAGAGAGGATATACTTTTTACTCGAAGAATTGTCATCTAACAATTAGAGACAACAATTGGAGATTAATGGCCTATGTGAAAATGTCCAAGAATAGGATGTTTCCTTTGAACATCCAGTATGATGCAGCAAAGTGTTTGAGTGCCATCACCAACAGTGAAGAATGGCTCTGGCACCTGAGGCTTGGACATCTGAATTTCACAAGTCTGAAGATGCTAGCAAGCAAGAAGATGGTCAAAGGTTTGCCCCACATTGATCATCCAGATGAAGTCTGTGAGAGTTGTGTCCTCATCAAACATCACAGATCCAGTTTTGCCAAAGAAGTCAACTGGAGAGCAAAGAGGCCACTGGAGTTAGTACACACAGATGTGTGTGGCCCAATTACGCCTATGTCGACTGGACAGAATAGGTACTTCCTCACTTTTATTGATGATTTTAGCAGAAAAACGTGGATATACTTTCTGAAGAGGAAGTCAGAAGTATTCAATTGTTTTAAAGATTTTAAAGCAATTGTGGAGAAGCAAAGTGGCTACATGATCAGAACCGTGAGATCTGATCAAGGTGGAGAATATACAGCAAATGACTTTGAAGCCTTTTGTACACAACAAGGCATCAGACATCAGACAACACCAGCTTATACACCACAGCTGAATGGTGTAGCTGAAAGGAAGAATCGCACGATTCTTAACATGGCAAGAAGTCTGCTCAAAGCAAAGAAGTTGCCCAAGCAATACTGGGCTGAAGCTGTATCATGTGCAGTGTATCTACTGAATCGCTGCCCAACCAGAAGTTTGCAAGGAGTCATTCCAGAAGAAGCATGGAGTGGTCACAAACCAAGTGTTACTCATCTACGAGTCTTTGGTTGTGTAGCATATGCAAAGATCCCAGATGCAAGAAGGAGAAAGCTTGATGATAAAAGCGAGAAATGCATCTTTGTCGGATATGGTGAAAGAAGGATGGGATACAAGCTGTATAATCCCATCACGAAGAAGGTGATTATGAGTAGAGATGTTATCTTTGAAGAAGATAAATCTTGGGAATGGAATGATGATAAAGAAGCAGGCAAATGGATCAACATTGATTTGATCCTTGAAGGTGAAGAAGTACCAACAGTACTTGTCGAAGAACCGATTGTGCCAGCAGCTGAACCACAAAGTCCGGTACACAGATTCCCTGTATTCAACAGGAGGAACACACCAGGAGCATCATCATCAACACCACCATCAGCATCCTCATCAGAAGAACCAAGAAGGATGAGAAATCTTGAAGAGCTGTACGATGCCACTCAAGTAATGGAAGATACAAATTTGTTTTGTTTCTTTGCAGATAGTGACCCATTAAGCTTCAATGAAGCTGTCACAGAAGAGAAATGGATTAAAGCAATGGATGAAGAAATACATGCCATTGAGAAGAATGATACCTGGAAGCTGACTTATCTACCAGAAAACAAAAAAGCAATAGGTGTCAAATGGGTCTACAAGACAAAGAAAAATGCAAAAGGAGAAGTGCAAAGATACAAAGCAAGATTAGTGGCTAAAGGCTACAAACAGAGAGAAGGCATTGACTATGGAGAAGTATTTGCTCCAGTAGCCCGGCTAGAGACAATCAGACTAATGATCTCACTAGCTGCACAACATAGATGGAAGATCTATCAACTCGATGTGAAGTCAGCATTTCTGAATGGCTTCCTAGAAGAAGAGATCTATGTTGAACAACCACTTGGATACATTGATGCTAAAAATGAAGGCAAAGTATACAAGTTGAAGAAAGCTCTCTACGGTTTGAAACAAGCTCCGCGTGCTTGGAATACCAGAATTGACAGGTATTTTCAAGATAATGGATTTGAGAAATGTCCATATGAACACGCCATATATGTGAAGAAAGGAGCAGATGGCAGCATCTTATTTGCGTGCCTGTATGTTGATGATTTGATATTCACCGGCAACAACCCTAATGTCACATTTTCTTGGCTTGGAAGTAACGCAGAAAGAAGAAGGGATTTTTGTATCCCAAAGCGGTTACGCCAAAGATATTCTTGAAAGGTTCAAGATGGAAAGCTGCAATCCGGTATCAACTCCAGTTGAGAATGGAGTGGAATTGAGGAAGAGTAAGGTTGGAAATGTCGATCCAACTTACTTCAAAAGCTTAGTAGGAAGCTTAAGGTACTTGACATGTACCAGACCGGATATACTCTACGGGGTCGGACTCGTAAGCAGATACATGGAGACACCAGACCAGTCTCATTTGAATGCAGCCAAGAGAATTCTTCGCTACATCAAAGGCACAATGAATGAAGGTATGTTTTATACCTCAAGTAAAGACTTTAATCTTGTAGGCTACTCGGATAGTGATTGGGGTAGAGATCTGGATGAAAGGAAAAGCACAACAGGGTTTGTCTTTTTCATGGGAGACACATCTTTCACATGGTCATCCAAGAAGCAATCGATTGTCACATTATCAAGCTGTGAAGCTGAGTATGTTGCTGCTAACTCAGCCGTATGCCATTCAATATGGTTAAGGAATATGCTGAAGTTTTTGGGATTTCCTCAAGAAAATCCTACGGAGATTTATATAGACAATCGATCAGCAATCGCATTGGCAAAGAACCCAGTGTATCATGAGAGGAGCAAACACATTGATACACGTCATCACTTTATTCGGGAACATGTGAAGAATGAAGAAGTCCAACTAATATCTTGCAACACAAATGATCAAGTTGCAGACATCTTCACAAAGCCTTTGAAGAGAGAAGTATTTATCCGATTAAAGTTCATGCTTGGCATGACATCCCTCGATTGAGTTTAAAGGGGAGATTTGTTGAATATTAAACTCAATCTAGAAGGTCAAGGAAGGCAACCACCGGCCAGCCAGCCACCAGCTATGACACACCAGCCGCAGCCGCCAGCCGCCTTCACACCACCGTCCACAGCCGCCTTCACACTTGAAGGTTGAATTTTCTTGTTTTGAATTCGTGTATAAATAGCAAGCTGAGCTTATGCTATTATGTGTGGGAGAGTAGAGAGAATAGAGAGTAACACTAGAGAGAAAGAGAGGGTGTGTATTGTTAAGCTTGTTGTAGGTTTATTTTGTGTTTGTAAGCTTGTGTTCTTGAAATAAAACTTTGTGTTTTATCCCCTCTGAGTGTTTCAAAGCCACCACCAGTGGTTCCTCCCACCAACAGCTGGCACAAAGGATCCATCTGGAATTTTAATTGGCATGAAATGAGGAATAGTTGTGTGGGAAGAGATGAATTTTTCTTGAAAAGTCATATGGTCAGAGGCACCAGAATCCAAGATCCATTCATCTTCATTGCCGGGTAGAAAAATTGCATTACCCGCAAAGTTAGCTGTACCCACAAAGTTGGCTGTAGAGGCATGACTCTTGTCAAGGTTGAGCATAGATATGAGTTGGGAATACTGTTCATTCGTCAATCCAGTAATTGGAACAGTATTGTTACCCTCAGTTTTCTCCATGTGTTGCGTATTGTTGGCTGTCTTTGGCTTTAATGATTTCTTGCCTTTGTCCCACCATTCCGGATAGCCATGTAGTTCAAAACAAGTTTCTTTGGTGTGCTTCATCCTTTTGCAATGGTCACAAAATAGCTTGGAGAGGTCACGGTTACTTGTGAATTTGCGATTGTTATTGAATTTGCTGAAGCTGTTTGTCAAGAATGCTGCTGCATCAACAGAAGGCAATCGCGTCTCTACTATTAACTGTTGTCGTTCTTCTTGGGCTACCTGTGCATAAACACGAGATAAAGAAGGCAAGGGATCTGTATTCAAGATTTGAGAACGGGTAGTTTTGTATTTGTCATTCAAACCCATTAAAAACTGGTGCACTTTTTCTTTTTCTCTTTCTGCAGCAAGCGCCTTTGCTGAACCGCAGGTACATGGTGGGATTTGTGAATAAGTGCTGAGTTCATCCCAAATGCCTTTTAATTTGGTATAATATGCTGAGACAGTCATTCCTCGTTGCAAGGTATTCATCATCTCAGTTTTCAATTGATGAATTCGAGAAGCATTACCTTGTGAAAAACGTTCTTCTAAGTCTTTCCATAATTCTTCTGCTGTCATAAAAAATGCCACACTATCATGTAGCGTAGGATGAAGAGAATTAAAAATCCAAGAAAGGACCATTGAATTGCATTTGATCCATGCAGACTCTTCTTTTGAACCAGATGATGGACGAGTAATAGATCCATCTACGAAGCCAAATTTGCTTTTGGCTTGGAGTGCATTCGTCATAGCACGACGCCATATGGGATAATTTTCTTCTTTTAGGAGATAGGTTACTAACGCTGTTCCTGGGTTATCAGAAGCATGAAGGATGTATGGTGATAAGGCATCAAGGTTAATTTGGGTAGTATTTGATTGAGCATTGCTAAAAAAATTTTCTTCGGCCATGGAAAATTTAGGATTTTAACCGCTCTGATACCATGAGAAATTATAAAATGAGAGTTATTCCACTCTTGTATTTCATTACTGATGAATGATATTTTTATATACAAGAAGAAGCTTCAATTAGCTCTTAAATCAAGGAAACTATCTTAAATCAAGGAAACTAAAATAGGATATAAATCAATACAAATCAAGCAGTAAACCAAGGATGCTAAATATGGAAAATAAATATTGACAGTTGACTTGCTAATAGCTCTTATCTAAATGTGAACTTTGATGCACCCTCATGTAGGATGGGGGGCGTGACAACGATGTGGATGATTGAATCGGAAGGATTGATTGTGACCACTGGAGGTGTTGATAGATTGAATCGGTTTAAGATCACCAAGTATGAAGGTGATAATAGTTTTTATCAGCTTTCTTTTTGTCCAATGTCCGAACCCTTCTGTGAATGCTCATGCGTCCCAGTCGGCGTCAACAGTGACAAGCACTTGGCTCCCAATGTCGGCCCTCTTCTTGTGATGTTCGAACCAGATGCGTATTGATATTATCTACTGCAATTCTGTATGAGGGAGTACGAGTGCCTACTATCATGTATTGGGCATAAATAAAACTAAAATAAATAAGAAGCCTTTTAGCTTTGGCTTTTCCTTAGTTTTCATGGCGTCTCACTAAAGAATATGATTCACCGCTAATTTTTTATTTCTCAAGTGTGACTGGTCAATTAATCAATTTTAACCAATATCTGAAATTTATTAAAATCGACATATTTTGATGTACACAAACCTTCTCCCACTCGGTTCCTTTTGCGAGAAATGAACAAGCCCTTAACCTCTCCAAATTTAATGAAGGATCTTCTTAGGGGTTGATACTGAAGCTAGCAAGGAAATCTTTCAAAGCATATCTTCACAGATTCAAAACATGGTTTGGATTGGTGTTGGTAGGTGAAAGGTGATCTTTTTGTGAAGGTCAGAGTCTAGGGTCTTAGATAGGGGTGGTAATATGGTGGTGATGAGGTTAATGGCTTGAAAGAAGTTGCTGCTGTAGTTTCAAAGAAGTTGCTGCTGTTGGAGAGGTCTGCTACAAGCTGCTGCTGATGGCGTGGAAGGGGCTGTTTCTGCCGTGGAAGGGGATGCTGCAGCAACAATGATTTTAGTGAGCATAGAGAAGCATCTCAACTCAAAAGGTTAAGATGTTAGATGAGGTTTAAGAATAATTTTATATTACTCTCTAATACATCCTCTAAAATAAAAATTCTTTGGACTTAAAACTTGTATAAATTCATACTACTTTTTTGTGTTATTTTTTATCAAATAAAAAAAAGATGATGAGATTCGAACTCATAATCACTTAAGTAGATTAGTGGTAGGATCCGTTAGTCTTGTTTTGCAGACCGGTCAGGAGATGGCTCACCTCTAAATTATGGTTTATATATCAACAAATAACTAGTCAGTAGTATTCCAGTCATCAGTCGAGAAAAATATTTTTACCATCTACTACCTAATTGTCATTACTAAACACAAGAAATAAACCATCTCAAGCTCACCTGCTTCATCATCTCTGACCTTAACATCTTTGGTTCCTTTGATCGCATAAGCTCTTATGATGTAGCCTGATTAATGTTTTGAAACAGTAATGCATTTACATTTTGGAATATAATTTGGATTGGATTTGGATTCGATTCTATTCCGAGCATGATTATTTTTTGGCTCGATGTTTTACATGGATTCAAGAAATAGGTTTATATTTGATGTGTTATAGGTTGACAAATATGTGATTATTGCTCGTATTTTTAGGTGCATTGATCAATGGCATGAACTTGATTGCTGAAAAATGTTAGATTTTTATTAAATTTGATTATTATTATTGTTGTAGCCTCCTCACGAGAGCAATGTCACAACGAAAATTCTCGGGCAGTGTCTTTTGGAATGGTCTTTGGTTTGTTTAGGAAGTCATCACCTAGTATTATAACTACTAGGAAATCTAACTAGTTTATTTTAAGAGATTTTAGGTAAGAGACTTGTTATGTAAATAAAAGATATTAACACTCCTAATGCGCCTTAGCTGAGGTAAGGTGCATCGTTTTTATTTGTTTGCTAATGTCTAATGAAGTCTATCTCTACTAACTTACTATGACGGGTCTGCTATGATGAACAAATCCTAATTTTCTAAGTCAAGAATTTTGTCTCGCAAGGTGAAATATCCTCAATTATTGCTGAGGCTTCTTTCAAGGGAAAAATAAAATTATGTTTTTTGGTTGCCGCATCATTCCTAATAATATTTCAAATAAAATTATTTCTAGATTTTATCCTTATATTAGAAGTAAATGAGTTGTATTATTCATAATAATATGTTGGATATTAACCTCATATAAGTTTCTTATCCTTATATTAAAGTGAGTAATAAAATTATTATCCCTAATAATATTTGGAATATTAACCCCTTTTATGTTTTTTTTCCTTTATTAAAAGTTATTAATATTATTATCCCTAATAACAACCCCCTAACGGTATTTTTTTATCCTTATATTAAAAGTAAATAATATGTTCTTACCAAAAAAATTAAAAATATTTTTAAAGATAAATCGAAATTCATTGGAATTTTATGCACTTGTTGTCAAATCTAATGCAATATATTTTTTTAAACAATGCCAAAAGTGTTTAAAAGTTTCTTTAAAAAGATGCTCAAAATAAATTTAGTATTTTTGGTCATATAGAAAAAAAGAATTACATATTTTTAGGTTTTGGAAAGAAGAGGTTTGATTAGTAATCCTGTGGAGGATAGTAGATGATATCAACAAATTGGTATTAGCATTTTTGAAGGAATTGTCTTTCAACATTAACATATGATATTGGTCGGAAAATGTTAATGAATCCATAAGGGATAATACCAGAAGTATTAAAAATGGAATCAGATGAAAAATTGTAAAGAATATGATAGCATGTAGCCTTGAATATATATGGTTTGATTACTAATGTTTGTATTTCTTTTCATCATAATTATTTTTCAATGTTATGTTTGTTTCAGGTCCATCATATTCACAACAAGATTAATATTTTAGGTTCTCTATCTTTTGTGTCATTTAGAACTAAACAAGTGCTCGTGTATTTTATATCTCAAGAAACTATTATGACTTGGATTGTAATAATATCTTTTAAATTGAATTTTTGAATGTAATTTATACTATCATGTATTCATACTTGTCATGCATGTGTGTTTTTCTTATTTACTTATTCTTAAAATATAGATATTTGAGAAATTGTGGTTGGAGCGATAAATATTGGATTAAAACCAATGACAATTGGGTCGTGATTGGATAATGATTAATAGAAGTGTACAGGTTGTTGGTCGATAACTTGAGACTTCCCAGTATAGGGAGACTGTGCTGAAATTTCCATAGAAATTACAATGATGGTTCACCCTCAGGTATGTATATGGTATCTATCTAGCAAATATGGAAAGACATGGAATTTTTGTGTTTCATCAGTGGAAAATGGAATGGGAGTCATCACCTAGTATTTGGTCACTAGAAACCCCAACTAGTCTCAAAGATCGAGTACGGGGACTGGTTGCGTAAAGGAAAGGTATTAACACCCCAACTACACTTTACCTAAAGTAAGCTGCATTGTTTTATTGTCTCATATATGCTAAGGCTTCATCGTATTTCTAATTGTTGGTCCGTCTATGGTTTAAGAAAAGTTCCCCTCGGTAAGGAGATCCTTATCTTATCAGGTAAAACCTAGTCATTCTAACGTCAGCAAAAGAACTACCTTTTTAATATCGGAAATATGTTTTACGTATAAATTCATAATCCCTAATACTAAAAAAAAATAGTTTTTTTGGATTTTTTGAAATATTCGCCAAGTTCTCGTGTCTTTAATAAACTAGTTATTAAAACCAAAATGCATGCTAAAACATATTTTTTGGAAGTTTTCTTTGTTGTATGAAAATACAATATGATTTTTTTAGCTTTGAGAGACTTTTGGTCGTATGCATGAAACAATTTTTTTTTCTTTCGATGAAAACCAGGTATTTTAATAATGGATTTGTATCTTTACAGTATAAAAATACAAACCGATATTAACCATAATGGATAACAAAAACACATGAGAAAATCACAAATTTTTTTTTGAAAAATATTTTTAAATTTTTTTGGAATGGGCCAGACCCGACCCAAAAAGAAACTAGGCCAAGATCAGCTTAAAATAAAATACAATCTATCTTATATTAGGCTGGACTCAGCCCAGCTGCGTGGATTGGGCTAGTGATCCAACCCGGACTAGTTCCTGTGCCCATGCACAGTAACCAATCCATTATAATTAGCCGGTTACTGTGCTAATGCACAGTAACCGGCTAATTATAATGGATTGGTTACTGTGCATGGGCACAAGAACTAGTCAGTAACCGAGTAATTATTTTTCCTTGCTTGCAGAAATGTGCACAGTGCATGTTTTGCATGCAAGAAGATGAAACGAGAAATAGAGACGAGGGGGAGAGAATCACTAACAATGTTCCCTTTTCATAATGCGTGACTCCACTACTGATGATGTTAAAATAAGGAATCCAATTACAATTTATCTGGGGGCTTGATTACAAAATTACAAAACAATCCAATGACTAAATCAGAAATATTCATTTTGAATTTTGAAATGGTGTTGTTTCCTTGACAACTGTTCATTGCCTTCTTCATCAATAATGGTGTCGGCAGTAAAGGCAGTAAAGACGTTAGCAGTAAAGAACAGTGGAACTGCTTCAATTAGGGGGCACGTCTCACTACTGCTATCCCTTCCCTAGCCACAACCAGTCTCTTACCCGTGAATCTCTGACAAAGACTAGCACAATCAAGTTTCCTAGTGACCCTGAACCAAATATTAGGTGGTGACTTCTAAGAACAAACAAACAAATGAAAATCGCCATCGACGCTGGGCGGGGACGTGCGACAGGGTTAAGCCGTCTCTGATGCTCTACTATTGGCTTGACTTCATCGTCTAACAAAATTTTGTGCGTGCAAATGAAGGGACTGATGCCTTTGATATCTGCCAATACCCGCCTGAGAGCTACCTTATATTTTCTCAACACCCTCAACAATTTTTCTTCCACTATTTTGGACAGCTTTACAGAGATTATCACAGGATAAGTGGAAGCTTCTCCAAGATATGCATACCGAAGGTGCTCTGGCAGAGGTTGCAATTCCATAACCAGTGCTTGTTCATTGGTTGATTTTATTTTTGGTATTGCCTGTCCCAAATCTTCAAAGTATCTTCTGCGGTTAGGTTCAAAAGAGTCCATCCAACATGCATATTATGTTATTTCAGCATCCTCCTCCATTACATTATTTACCAGACATGCTTGAAACAGGTCATTTGGATGCTTGACTTTGTTGTTAATTAAGGAGTCCACCATTTGAATGCTGAAGCAGCTCTCCCCCATACTCCCCCATATCTGGTTGTTTGATGGCTTTGAACACATTGAAAATCACCTCCTCTTCATTCATCCTTAACCGCAACTCCCCTTTCTTCACATTAATTAACGCACCTCCAGTGGCCAAGAATGGCTGGCCACAAGCAAGATAGGAATCTCATTATCCCCTTCCATATTCAGTATGATGAAGTTTGCTGGAAAGATGAACTTGCCCACTTTCACCAGTACATCAATTATTCCTCTTTTATCCATTTTGGGGCCCCACATAAACAAAAAATATAAAATATAAAAAAAAGGGGAAAAGAGAAAATAAAAAAAAACTAAAAGAAATGTTGGAAGAAATAAAAAATACATATCAGTTGAGAAGAACATACCAAAACGCTCAAGAAATTGCCAAAAGATTGTTGTTGCCAAAAGAAATGGGTTTGGGTTTAGTCATAAAATTTTGATTAAAGTTCAAGACTCACAACCTAGTATTATGATTACTAGAAACCTATGGTCTACGAGAATCTAGGTAAGGGACTATTTGTACAATGGTAAGACGCATCACCCTAGTGCACCCTATTTAAGGTAAGCTACATTATTGTTTGATTGTTTTTCTAGGTCAAGTTTCTATTTGTTGGTCTCATCTACAGTTCGAGGTAGATCTCCCTTTATGAGAGAGTCTCTACCTTTGTCGCACATCACTCGCGCGACGTCGGTTGATGATTTTTTGTTTGTTTGTTTGCTTTGTTCTTGGGAGTCGCCACCTAGTATTTCATTGAGGGTTACTAGGAAACCCAGATGTACTGGTCTTGTCAGAGATTCACGGATAAGGGACTGGTTGTGGTTAGGAAAGGTATTAGACCTCTAACACACCCTACCTAAGGTAAGCTGCTTCATGGCTTTGATGTGTTAAAGAAGTTTTTAAAATTTAGTCTTTTCATCGGATATTAGGAATACGACTTACGTATAAGTTTATAATCCTTAACCGTGAGCAATCAAAACATAAAATTCTTTTTTATTCTTTGCAATTTTTATCATAAAAAAACATTCATAAAAAAAATACAAAGAACACTTTCACTTTCACTATATTTTTTTTGTTTTCCTTTTTGACATCCATATTTGCACACTACAAATTATAAAAATTCAAAACTAAACAAAAAATACATTAAATAATTTTCAAATTACAAAAATAGCCCCAAAACAATCTGGAATTACAGGGAAGGCCTTCTGCACCACCAGAACAGTGGCGGCACGTCTCCTCCACGCGCCCCCGCCACTGGCGGCACGTGAACCAAAAGGGTCTGCAACAGCTTCTTACCTTCCTCGCCGACGGTGACCTACATAACACAAAAAAACACAAGTAGTTGATTTTAGCTTTTCCTTCTCTTTCTTATGATCTGCTCCTCTCTTTCTTCATATCTATCGAATCTGGAGCCAGGTTTCATTGCACACACTGCCGCCATACCAGACATGTGGACGGTTGGATTGGCGACTTTCTTCCTCCTACATTATTTCTACTCTAGCGGTGTCGTCGACCGTTGCCATGGTTGGGAGATCGACGCCCTTGTAGTCTTGGTTTTCTGCTCCTTCTTTAATGTCCTCTGGCCTCCCTTCTTATTTCTCCATCTTCTCTGCAATGAGCTGCTGTTAGTAGCTGGGAGGAAGGGGCGGCGGACTGATCTGGGTCCGTGGGGGATGTTGTTGCTGAAGACGAAGACCGGCTGAGAGGAGAGTGAGGGAGTGTCTTAACCGGTATGTGGAGGAAAGGAAGGCTGAAGAGCAGCGGGGAGAGTGAGGACGCTGGAGGTGGGGATCTTTGGTTAGCTAGGGTTGCTGCGGCTTTGATGAAGATGAGAAGAAATGGAGGCGATGGGGATGGAAGGAGAGAAGTCAAATCGGGGAAGAGAGAAGACGGAGAGCTGAAATGGCAGGGGGTCCTTTGCTCTGTTCTGGGAGAGCAACCACCAAAGACCCCGGGGGACAACGACTTTGTTTCCAAAAAAAAAAACCAAAGTGGGAGCTGCGGCTTCTTTTGATCAAGAGCAAAAACAGTGGCTCCTCTATAAATGGGTTTACGTTTATGGTTTTTTGTGGTTCCTCAAATTGTGCAAAATTGCCCTTCCCTTTATGTGTGTTGGAGAGACTAGTATTTATAGGTAAAAATATTGCTAGGTTTCCAAACTTGGTCCCTCAACTTCTTTTATTTTTTGTAAATTTTATTTTTCTTATTTTTTTTATTTTTCTTATCAACATCAACTCGAATGAGAAAAATCGATATTTTTAAAAATAACACGTTAAAAGTCGAACGCGTTCTAAAAACCTTTGAAAATTTAAATTCTTTTGAGACGATGCTAAAAAATGCTAAAAATGATGCAAATATATTTAAAAACGTATTTGTTTTTGGATTTTTGTTGTATTTCGCTATTTTTTGGATTTTTTCTGAAAATTTATCAAAACATGGGTCAAAAATTGGGTAGCAACAACCTTATCGAGTTAAATTCTAATTGTTCTAAAGTCTTAATTTTAACATCACATTTATTTTACATTTTGTATTTTTAATACCTGAGAGTGTACTCTATCATGTATTCTTACACCCCACAAATTATTCAAATCTACATTTAAACCCTAAAAAAAGATTGGAAAAGCGTTTTTGATATTTTAATTGAACCCTAATAGATAATCATAAACTAGTTACAATATCCATTTTGCATTTTCAAACATGAGAAAGATGCAATTTTTTTCGCATGAAGATATGCTTGGAAATTTTTTAGGATTTGACCATATGTAACAAAACATTTTTTTTCTCAAAAGGAAAATTAATTTAAAAGTTTTGAAATTTTTTCTTGAATTTTTTTGGAGAAAGTTAGGTGTTTTAATATAGGGTTTGTATCTTATAGTGTAAAAATATAACCCATGATAGGCTGGGTTGGCCCCTCTTTTATTTTGGTACTCTGGTTCTGAATTTTTATATTTTGACCCTCAATTGACCAACACACTTTCAATCTGTTCAATTTGGCTCCTGATTTAGTAAATTTCAACTCCTGCATTCATGTGTCTTTTCTAGCTTGGTCCTTTGTTTTTTATTTCTTTAATTAAGTCCTTAATTGCCTATCAAACTTTCATATTTATGCAATTAAGCCCCTGATTTGACCAAATTAACTCTTAAAAATTACAATTCAACCCACAGACTTTAATTTCTTAGAACTAAGCCCTTGATAAATTCAATAAAACCTTGAAAAAAAATCTAATTGAGCCCTTAAACATATAATTTTAAATTTCTATCCTCAAGTTGAATTTTTTTTATCAACAGGGCCTTCATCAATAAAAAATATACTGTTAAATTTTTTAATTTTACATTCTTGATTCTCCTCGAACAATCTTTGGCAATTCTCTCGGTATTTAAATATACTCTTCTTACTAGTAAATTTTTTGATATTCTTCCAACATATTTTTAATTTTTTTTTGTATTTTCTCTTTCCTTTTTTTTTTTGTTTATGTGGGGCCAAAAGAAAAGACTAACAACAATAATCTTTTAAGTTTAGTACTTATAGTGAGCTGTTGGATTTTTACAGGACAATTTTATAGGTTCCATGGTTCTCAATCTTTTTAAGTTTGATATGACAATAATAAGGTATGAATATATATGGTCGAAATGAACTGTCCTATATTTTTCTTACTAATGCTTGCATTTGCAATTCATGAAGAAAAAATACGGAATATGTGTGTCTATATTCTTTTATTCCTAGATATAATTATTCACAATCACAACCATTTGGCAAACACGCATTCTGTCCGCCAAGTGGTCCCGAAGCTTTTAACCTATTTGATCAGCACGATTAAAACAAGTCTTGCGGGATGGCTTACTAAGCAAAGTGGTCCCGAAGCTTTTAACCTATACAAAAACTCGTTGCCATAGGACAATAATTTGTAGTTTTGTCGGACAAGATGAGCACGCTTAATGAAATGTAACAAATATTCCAAATCTATGCACTCGTTCAACACATGAACAAGAAGGTGAAATAATGAGAATGTCATAACCATATTTTTTGACCTTTTTTATTTTTTTGAAAACCAAAACAATTGCAAAATACAACAAAAAAAAAATCCAAAAAAGAACTTGATATATGTGTTTTATTTTCGATATTTCCATGTCTTCCTAAAAGAATTCAAAACTCAAAATTTTGTTTCCAACATGTTCAGCTACTAACAAGCCCATTTTAAAATTATTGATTAATTTTTTAACTCAATCAAGGAATGTGCGTCCTCGGTTGTGTATAACGGATTCAACCTATTCGGGTCATTTGTTGCTTCTTATTCTTGTTGGGCAGTTATACTCACGGTTTACAACTTGCCACCAGGGATACGTATGAGATCAGAGTTCATGTTTTTATATACGGACATACTCACTCCTAACAATTTGTATCGAGATAACAATAGTGTTTGTGTTAAGAGATCGACTTGTAGTGAGTTTGAAATCGAGTATGATGGTAAATTAGAAGGGGTCGTTGAATTATTGCAATATCATAGCGAGCATAATAAAGTATTTTTTATTTAAATGTTATTGGTATGACACTATTAATAGAGAAATCAGAGTAGATTCCCACTATGTTCTGATCAAAATTAACTCAAATGCTAGACTTCGCAACGTAAATAATGTCTTTGTTATTGTCAACTAATGCCAGCAAATTTATTACACATACACCCCTTCCTTTAGAAAGAATCATTCAATAGTTGATTGATTATCTGTTTTAAAAACAAAACTCAAGGGTCGTGTCGAGGTTGTTTAAGATGAAACGAAGAAACAAGTGTGGGAGATGATGTCTTTCAAGTTAATAAGTTGGTTGAACCATATCGAGTTGCTCCATCGATTGACTTAAAAAAAAATTAAATTTTCATGTCTTCGATAATAGTTTTGTTGATGTTGAAGCTAAGGAGTTAGTTGTTGTTCTAATCTCTAGCAGAAAGTACAAGTCGATTAAAATGATGATAACAATGTTATCAAAGTTGAAAATTTCAATGGAGCTAATGCTGATTCAATTGAAGAAGAAGATAATTTTGACTAACTATTAGAACATAAAAGTGTAATGTAATTTTTTATAATCTAATATTTATGGATGAAATTATGTACAAAGAAATATTTATTTTATAATTTTTATGTGAACTGTTGTTATTGTATTGTGCGTGCCACTTTCAATTTAAATATTTGCAGAAAGGATATACAGTGAATGCAAACAAAATCTATCATTCTTTCAATGCACACCGGGGACTCAAATCTATGCGCTATGCGCATTCTTTCAACTCATCAATAAAATATGAGTTGTTTTTAAAACATTACATTAATCATTTTAAAAAGTTAGTGGGAATAAAATAATTGTAGTGAATTTAGCAATACTTATCTTAAAATAAGATGAGAAATATTTATTATTTTTTTCGAGAATGAGATGATGAAATATTTTAATTGATGGAATCTTGTAAACCATTAAGCACGAGTAAATAAAGTGGTCCAAAAGGTCAAAACCTAAACGACAACTCTTTGCCGCAGGACTATAATTTGTAATTGATGAAAAATAAACTACAAATGCATGCACTCTTTCAACACGTAATCCAAATGTTGCACTCTTTCAACACATGAACTAGAAGACAAAATATTAGGATAACTAATTAATACTGATCTCAACAATGAAGATCACTAAACTTCTATCAAATCAATAAATTTTTAGATGTAATTTTTTTTGACAATTTATAAAATAGTTTTTCGTGCAAGAAAATAGGAATAATGTTTTTAAAAAATTATTAATTAAAAAATCATCATTTTATACTAGGACCGATTATGGGCTTCACAGCTTGAATTTTATCTTGAATTTTATTTGGAAGGTTAATTAGTAGTTTTAATTGAAGTTATTTATAGTGTAGACTATTTTGTTTATTTTCGAGTTGTCAGGCTCACCAATTATTACACTATTAATGATTAAAACAATTGTCGTTTCAAAAGAATATAGTTTATTTATTTATATTTAAAAGATTTAAATTTTAAGTTAATTGATAGGATCAATTATATAACCTATAAAGCACGAGTAAAACACTTTGTTGGGATAAATCAAGTAAGCAAGAGGCAAGAGCTCAAAACCTATACTACACTCTTTGCTAAAGGACTATAATTTGTAGTTTTGTCGAAGGTCGGCACGAGTAAAATACTATTGGGATGATTGAATCGGGAAGGATTCATTGTGACCACAGGAGGTGTTGATAGATTGAATCGGCAAGATCACCAAGTATGAAGGTGATAATAGTTTTTTATCAACTTTCTTTTTGTCCAATGTCCGAACCCTTCTGTGAATGCTCATGCGTCCCAGTTGGCGTCAACAGTGACAAGCACTTGGCTCCCAATGTCGACCCTGTTCTTGTGATGTTTGAACCAGATGCATAGAGAGCACCTAAAATGGTGTCAGAATGATATTGATCAGCAATATTATCTGCTGCAAATCCAGTATGAGGGAGTTCGATTGCGTACTATCATGTGTTGGGCATAAATAAAACTAAAATAAATAAGAAGCTTTTTAGCTTTGGCTTTTCCTTAGTTTTCATGGCATCTCCATATTTATACTTCGTTTGTTGCTTGATCTTGTCACTAGAAAATCATCTGGTTGCTACATCATTGGTTGATATCATCTAAATGTTCGGAACCAAATGTCAATTTTCATGGCTTTTGTTTTTTGCATATTTTAGTGGGTTTTTAGGTCCTACTAGAAAACTATTTTCTAAAACAACACACTCTAAGAGCGCGGTTTAACTTCGACCCCGTCCAAAATTCAGTTCCATTGCACATATGAAATTTGCCATGCGGCGAAAATAAGGGGTGTGGAAATTGAGAAAGGCAAAATCCCATATTGTCGTGCCCGTCAATGTAGTATTTCCACACTCCCGTAGAAATTGAAAAGGCAAACAATATAGATGGTGGATAGTATTGTTTAGCGTGGGGTAAGTAAGAGAGTTTTTTATTTTATTTTAAAAATGATTTAAAAAAATTGTTTTTTTATTTGTTTTAAATTAATTTTTTTATATTTTTAAATTGTTTTGATATGCTATATGAAAAATAAATTTTTAAAAAATTAAAAAAATATTATTACAATATATTATCAAATAAAAATTACTTTAAAAAATTATTATTATCACAGTAACACACCTCCAAACTAGCTCACTCCTCAAATCAACCACACCAGCGAAAGGCCGAAGAGGAATAGTTTACTTTAGCTGATCAAATTTAGGCCAGGCCAAAAAAATGAAAACGTTTCACAAATTTCCAAATTCTTGAAAAAAAAATCTAATTTAGTTTAGACTTTTTAATACTGATATAGTTTTAACTAGTTAAATGTCCCGCGCAATGCCGCGGGTCAATTATTTTTTGCATTTCAAAAAAAGTTAAGATCTAAAAGTGTTAGGTTTTTTTGCAAAGTTATACCAAAGCGTCTTAAGTTTGGTTGAAACGTTTGATCCAAAAGTAATGTTTATAATATTAATAATAACATTAAACTTGGGTTAACCCGTAGCATAAAAGTGTCTGGACTGCAATACCAGACCCAATAGCATTGGACGTGGGTCTGGCTGCAAGGTTATGTCATAAAAATATGATAATTAAATAGATTAGTTAAAAAGAAAAAAACAAAGAAAAAAAACTAACAGGAAGAAAAAAACTAATGAAGAAAAAGAAAAAAAATATAAATTAACTGGGTTAACCTTTCAAATCAGGTTAACCCGTCATACCTTGAATTCGCATCGTGAAATTTTGATAATTAAAAAGAAAAAAAAATTAATGGGTTAACTCAGAATTAACTGGGCTAACTTATCAAACTAGGTTAGCCTGTCAAATCCGGAATCCTTGTCATGAAAGTTTGATAACTAAATAGAAAAAAATTTAACATTAACAATTTAAATTAAACAAAAAAAATTAATTAAAAAGAAAAAAAACAAAAGGCATCAGCCTTTTCACTGTGGACTGCACTGTGCAGTCCACAGTCAAAGGCATAAAACAACAAAAAAACAAAAAAGAAAAACTAAAGGCATCAGTCGAGAACTACTTAGAAAAAAATTTAATATTAATAAACTAAATTAATTAAAAAGAAAAAATAAAAGAAAAAAAATCTCTAAGAAGAAGAAAAAACTAAATAGAAAGAAATTTAACATTAACAAACTAAACTAAACGAAAAAAAATTAAAAAGAAAAAAAAACAAAAAAAAATTACAGGTTAACTCGTCAAATTAGGTTAACCTGTTAAACCCGGGATTCGTGTCATGAATGTCTGGTAACTAAATAAAAAAAAGTGAAAATTAACAAACTGAACCAAAAAAAAATTAATTAAAAAGGAAAAAAATCTGGGTTAACTCGTCAAACCATGTTGACCCGTTAAACCCAGGATCTGTGTCATGAAAGTCTGATAACTAAGTAAAAAAAAAATTTAACATTAACAAACTAAATTAAACAAAAACAATTTATGAAAATAAAAAAACAAAAAAAATTGACGGTCAACCCATAATTAACTGGGTTCACCTGTGAAACCAGGTTAACCCGTGAAACTCGGGATATGTGTCATGAAAGTTTGATAACTAAATAGAAAAAAAAATAGCATTAACAAACTAAACTAAATGAAAAAAATTAATTAAAAAGAAAAAAAAAATTTTCTGGGTTAAGTTGTTAAACCAGGTTAACCCGTTAAATCCGGAAAACGTGTCATGAAAGTCTGATAACTAAATAAACAAAATTTAATATTAATAAACAAAATTAAATTAAACAAAAAATTTTGTTAAAAGAAAAAAACAAAGAAAGAAGCAAAAAAATAATCCCGAAAGGCATAAAAAAAAGCTAAAAAAAATGAGACAACTTAAAAAAAACTTAAAGCATCAGTGTTTTACTGTGGACTGCACTGTACAGTCCACAATAAAACACTAATCCCTTTTAGTATATGTTACAATTAATTAAAAAGAAAAAAAGCAAAAAACAAATTTCAGGTTAACTCGTGAAACCCAGGATCCGTGTCATGAAAATCTGATAACTAAATAAAAAATTTAACATTAACAAAAAAAATTAAGCAAAAAAAATTCATTAAAAAAAACACAAAGAAAAAAGCAAAAAAAAAACCCATAAAGGCTAGAAAACGAAAAAAAAAACAAAAAACAAAAAAAAAAACAAAGAAAAAACAAAAAACAAAAAAAAACAAAAAAGAAGAAGAAAAAAACAGCTCAACATTTCACTGTGGACTTGCACAATGAAACATTGAGCAGTTTTAGTTTATTGTCAATTAACAAACTAAACTAAACGAAAAAAATTAATTAAAAAGAAAAATAATTTCGGGTTAACTCGCCAAACCAGGTTAACCCGTTAAACCCGGGATCCGTGTCATGAAAGTTTGATAACTAAATAAAAAAATTAACATTAACAAACTAAATTAAATTAAAAAAATTATTAAAAGAAAAAAACAAAAAAAAATTGACGGCCTGTGAAACCAGGTTAACCTGTGAAACCTGAAATATGTGTCATGAAAGTCTAATAACTAAATAGAAAGAAATTTAATATTAACAAACTAAAGTAAATGAAAAAAATTAATTAAAAAGAAAAAAAAGCAAAAAAAAATTTCTGTGTTAACTCGTCAAACCATGTTAACCTGTTAAACTCGGGATCCGTGTCATAAAAGTCTGATAACTGAATAAAAAAAATTTAACATTAACAAAATAAAAAAATTATTAAAACAAAAAAAAAACAAAAAAAAGCAAAAAAAACCCTAAAAGTGTAAAAAAAACGAAAAAAAAACAGCTCATCTTTTTCTAAATAGAAAGAAATTTAACATTAACAAACTAAAGTAAACGAAAAAATTAATTAAAAAGAAAGAAAAAACAAAAAAAAATCTAGGTTAACTCGTCAAACCATATTAACCTATTAAACCCGGGATCCGTGTCATGAAAGTCTGATAACTGAATAAAAAAAATTTAACATTAACAAAAAAAAATTATTAAAAGAAAAAAAAACCCTAAAAGTGTAAAATAAAAAAGAAAAAAAAACCGTCATGAAAGTCTAAGAACTAAATAGAAATAAATTTAACATTAACAAACTAAAGTAAATGAAAAAATTAATTAAAAAGAAAAAAAAGCAAAAAAAAATTTCTAGGTTAACTCGTCAAACCATGTTAACCTGTTAAACCTGGGATCTGTGTCATGAAAGACTGATAACTGAATAAAAAAAGTAAAAAAATTATTAAAACAAAAAAAACAAAAAAAAAACCCTAAAAGTGTAAAAAAAAAATGAAAAAAAAACCAGCTCATCTTTTTCTAAATAGAAAGAAATTTAACATTAACAAACTAAAATAAACGAAAAAAATTAATTAAAAAAAAAAAAAACAAAAAAAATTCTAGGTTAACTCGTCAAGCCATGTTAACCTGTTAAACCCGGGATCTGTGTCATGAAAGCTCATCTTTTACTGTGGACTGCACAACAAATTAAAGTAAACAAAAAAAATTAATTAAAAAGAAAAAAAAAGAAAAAAAAAATTTCTGGGTTAACTCGTCAAACCATGTTAACCTGTTAAAGCCAGGATCCGTGTCATGAACGTCTGATAACTAAATAAAAAAAATTTAACATTAACAAAATAAAAAAATTATAAAAACAAAAAAAACAAAAAAAAGAAAAAAAAACCCCTAAAAGTGTAAAAAAAATGAAAAAAAAACCAGCTCATCTTTTTCTAAATAGAAAGAAATTTAACATTAACAAACTAAAGTAAACGAAAAAAATTAATTAAAAAGAAAAAAAAAACAAAAAAAATTCTAGGTTAACTCGTCAAACCATGTTAATCTATTAAACCCGGGATCCGTGTCATGAAAGTCTGATAACTGAATAAAAAAAATTTAACATTAACAAAAAAAATTATTAAAAGAAAAAAAACCCTAAAAGTGTAAAAAAAAAAAAAAAACAGCTCATATTTTACTGTGGACTGCACTGTGCAGTCCACAGTCTTTTACTGAGCCCTTTTAGTTATATCTTAATTTATATATTGGTCAATTAATCAATTTTAACAAATATTGAAAATTTATTAAAATCGACATATTTTGATGTCCACAAACCTTCTTCCACTCGGTTCCTTTTGCGAGAAATGAACAAGTCCTTAACCTCTCCAAATTTAATGAAGGATCTTCTTAGGGGTTGATACTGAAGCTATCAAGGAAATCTTTCAAAGTATATCTTCACAGATTCAAAACGTGGTTATGATTGGTATTGGTAGGTGAAAGCTGATTGGAATCTAGGGTCTTAGATAGGGGTGGTAATATGGTGCTAAGGATAAGGGTTTGAAAGAAGTTGCTGCTGTAGTTTCAAAGAAGTTGTTGCTGTTGGAGAGGTCTCGTACAAGCTGCTGCTGCTGGCGTGGGAGTGGCTGTTGCTGCCGTGGATGGGGATGCTGCTGCTACAATGATTTAGTGAGTATAATGCCATCAAATAATCATCTCAACTCAAGAGGTTAAATTATTAGGAGGTTCTAAAAATAATTTTATATTACTCTTAACATACCTTCTCAAGTGAAAGTCTTTTGACCTTAAAACCTGCATAAGTCCACATTACGTTGTGTGTAATTTTTTATCAATTAAAAAGGAGATGGTGAGATTCGAACTCATAACTACTATGAAGAAAGCTCTGATATCATATAAAAAAATCATCTCAACCTAATAACTTAAGCTATTAAATGAGATCCCAATAATAATTGTATATTACTCTCTAACAAATGATAATAAGGATTTTAGTGAGCATGCTCGTTCACGAACATGTTTTGAAATGATAGAGGTTGTTTTGCAGATCGGGACAGTGGAATGAATTGGTTTTTTTCGCTGGTTTTTTTTTTTGGCAGACCGGGGTAGGAGACGATTCATCTCTAAATTATGGCTTATATATCAACAGATAACTATTAAGTAGGATCTGAGTCATTAATTGAAAAAAATATTGTTACCATATGCTACCTAATTATCATTACCAAACACAAGAAATCAACCATCTCATGCTCACCTATTTCATTATCTCATTCATTTTTGGTTCCTTTGATCGTGTAAGCTCTTAAGATGTAGCCAGATTATTTTTTTAAACAATAATGTATCTACAATTTGGAATATAACTTGGATTGGTTTTGGATTCGATTCTATTGCGAGCATGCATATTTTTTAGCTTGATGTTTTACATTGATTTAAGAAATATGTTTATATTTGTTGTGTTATAGATTGACAAATGTGCGATTATTGCTTGCATTTTAGTTGCATTGATCAATAGTTTTTTTTTAGAAATTCTAGATAAAGGACTGGTTGCGTAAAGGAAATATATTAACACCTCTAACATGTCATACCTGAGGTAAGCTGCATCATTTTTTATTTGTTTGTTATGGTTTGATGAAGTCTATCTCTACTGACTTACTATGACAAGTCTGCTACAATAAACGAATCCTAATTTTCTAGGCCAGGAACTTTGTTTGGTAAGGTGAAATATCATCAATTATTGTTGAGGCTTCTATGAAGGGAAAACTGGAAATCTGTTTTTTGGTTGTCGCGTCATTCTCAAATAATATTTCAGATAAAATTCCTTGCAGTTTTTTTATCTTATATTAGAAATGAATGAATTGTATTGCTACTAGTAATATTTTTGATATTGACCTCATACAAATTTTTTATCCTTATATTAAAGGTGAGTAATAGGTAAATTACTATCTCTAATAATAATTTTGGTACTAACTCTTTTGTAGGTTTTTTTATCCTTTATATCAAAAGTGAATAATATATGTTTTTTTTTTGCCTAAATAAGTTTTTAATATTTTTTAAATTAAGGCCAAAATCATTTGAAATTTTACAAACTTGTTGTGAAATCCATGTAATAGTTTTTAAAACATGTTTAAGTATTGAATTTTTTTTATTATAAAAATGCTCAAATATTTTTTGAGGATTTTTGGCTATATACCAAAAAATTCTTATATTTTTTAAAAACAAATATTATTTTTTAGATGATTTATTTGGCAAAACCCTTTTTTTATTTATGTAAAACTACCAAAATAAGTTTAAGGACGTGTTTTCTAAACACACGTTTAAGCCAAAAATTCCTTTATTAAAAAGGTTGAAAACCAAACAGGGCCTTGGACATCTAACTCGAATTTGACCAAATCAGGTTGACCTGAAATCTTTAATTCGATCATAAATCGATCCGAAAATAACTAGTTTGACCCAGGAAAAAAAACCAAAACCAAAACCAAAACCAAAACTCAAAATAGATTAAACTTGCAAAAAAAACATAAAAACACAAGATTTTTGTTTGTTAAAAACGAATCAAAACCCAGAAAACTCAAGAACAAGAAGAACATTAAAAGTAAACACAACAATGTGAATTTCAAATCTGACTATATACAACGAAATCTAAGGCATAGGCATGATGAGAATCATTCACCAAATCATAATCAAGCTTCCAACATCAACGATTATCACTGAATAATCACAATTTGGTCAAAATATGTTTCGGTACAAAAACAAAACTCTACAATTAAAACAAAAACAAAACAATTATTGAAGCAAACTAACCTAGATTATTAATTAATGGACCAAATTTAGAATACTTGGACATGTAATCTCATTTTAGCTTGACAACTTGAATTTGATTTTGAAGATTTAATTAGTAGTTTTAATTGAAGTTATCCATAGAGTAGACTATTTGTGTGGGTTTTGTTCAATTTTATACATGGTGTTTATTTTCAAGTTGTCAAGTTCACCAATTATTACACGATAAATGAGGGAAGTCGATTGCCTATTATCATGTTTGAACCGGAACTATTATCTACTGCAATCCTGTATGAAGGATCTCGACTGCCTACTATCATGTGGTGGGCATAAATAGAACTTAAATAAATAAGAAGCTTTTTAGCTTTGGCTTTTCCTTAATTTTCATGTTGTCTCCACACACACACAAACTTCGTTTGTTGCTTGATATTGTCACTAGAAAATCATCTGGTTCTTACAATCAATTGAAAATTGTATGGGATTCAAACTTACTCAATTTCACACTTATTTATACTTAATTTTTATCAAATGGAATGAGAGTTGTGAGATTCAAACTTGTGATCACTTGATCAACAAGACTATGATACAATATCAAAAAATCATCTCAACCTAAAAGTTTAAACTGTGAGGTAAGACCCCAAAAGCTTAATTTTGTATGTACATGCTATTTTTTTTCTTGCCTATTTTAGTGGGTTTTTTTGGGGCCCACATAAACAAAAAATAAAAAAAAGGCGGGAAAAAAGACAAAATATAAAAAATCAAAAGAAATGTTGGAGGAAAATAAAAAAAATATCAATTGAAAAAAACATACTAGAATGCCCAAGAAATTTCCAAAAGACTATTTAGGGAAAATTAAAATTGGATTTGACAACATATCTTTGACTAATGAGGTCTTCCTATGAACAAAGAAAATTCAATTTAAGAAGGAAAATTCAAGCTTGGATTTTTAAGGACTCAGTTGAAAAATTTTTAAAGGTTTAATTGAATTAAATGAGGGTTTAATTACAAGAAAATTAACCCTTTGAAGTTAATTTAGGCTCTAAATAGAAGAAATAAAAGTTGGAGTTAAATTGCAATTTTAAAAGTTAAATAAATCAAATCAAGTGCTTAATTGCATAAATTTCAAAGTATGATGGGCAATTAGGGATCTAATTGAACAAATCAAAACTAAGGACCAACTTTTAAGACACACATGACTTCAAGTTTGAAATTAATGAAATTAGGGTCAAATTGAGGATAATTGAACGTTTGATGGTCATCTGGCGGTCCAATTAAACAAATCAGCAACCAAGGACCAATTTGTAAAAGACACTTAAATTTGGGGCTGGCAATTAAGTTTGACAGAGGTGAAATTGCTTAAAATTAAGGGTTCATGATGCAATTACGAGTGAAATTAAAAGAAACTGGAAGAATAGAGATTAAATTGAAGTTTGCCAAATCCCAAATTAAAACCCTAATTTGTAGGGTTAAGCTTAGACAATGTGTCGTTCAGTTACTATGTAACTATTGGATTGTTTCTTATTATTTAAATGCAATGTTTTAAGTGTATTAACATGATATTATTGCCTTAATATGTTAAGTGTACACTTTAGTTTGATTTGAAATTTTCCAAATATGGTAGCAAGTTTATGAATTTTTTTCTTTGTTGGTTGATGCATGTTTTTGGGTTTCTGAGTTTTTGAGTTTTGTTTGGTTCTTGTTAAAGGTTTAGGAAGATATTTTGAATCTAAATTGCATGAATACATAGACTGTTTTAAGTTGACAGCTTTAAAGCTTAGAATCTTTTGCATGATTTTGATGATTTATTGTTTTTATTAGTTTTTTTTATTCAAGTATATTTGGTTACGATAATATGCATTGTTGACAATGTATGTTGGGTTTTTAGGCAATCTTCGTTGATGTTCTTTATGTTGATTGGAAGAATATTGTTTTGGGTGCTAGTTTTAGGTCTCATTTTGATTCAATTTTGGTTTCTGCAAGTTCATATCATTATTAGTAAATAATCTAGGGTTTTCATGAATTAATAACATGTTTTTATGGGTTTTAATCTTAGGATTTTAATTTTAAACCGAAACTCATTTTTGACAAAATAATTATAATGTTTGATTAATAATTGAAGCAAAATAATACTTAATTCTTGATCTATGCTTAATTGCGAATAAAATCTTGCATTTTATTGCTTGAAATTTGATCTAGTTTGATGTTCATATTGCTGGGTTTAAGTTTGAGTGTCCTCGTGTTTTTTTTTTTTGTGTTTTGAGCTGTTTTGTTTAAGAAAATAATTAGCTTTTATGTTTTTGTAGTGAATTTAGCAGTACCTATCTTAAAATAAGATGAGAAATATTTATTATTTTCTTCGAGAATGAGATGAGGAAATATTTTAATTGATGGAATCTTATATACTATTAAGCACGAGTAAATAAAGTGGTCCAAAAGCCCAAAACCTGAACGACAACTCTTTGCCGCAGGACTATAATTTTTTTAAGTTCATTGATCAGATCAATTATAACATTTTAAGCAAGCGGTGCCAGCGAAAAGAGCTCAAAATCTATACGACAACTCCTTGCCATAGGACTATAATTTCTACTCAGCACGAGTAAAACACTATTGTGGGATAAATCAAGTAAGCAAGAGGCAAGAGCTCAAAACCTATACGACAACTCTTTGCTAAAGGACTATAATTTGTAGTTTTGTCGAAGGTCGGCACGAGTAAAACACTATCATTTATATTTTTGTGGAATTTTTTAATTAATTGTAACAAATAATCCAAATGCTTGCTCCATATAAATATATGCTCTCCATGCGTTGTTTCAACACAAGATCAAGAAGACACAATATTGAGATAACTAATACTCATATTCAAAAAATATGGAGATCACTAAATTTCTAGGGTTCTCCTTCCTTCTCTTTGCCTTCGCAGCAACTTCATTTCCTGAGGCCGTTCATGCCAAAGATGCTGCAGCAGTGCTCGATGTCTTCGGTAATGAGGTGCAAGCTGGTGCTCGTTATATAATCGTAGCCCCCTCGAATGACAATACAACAACTCTTGCGGTCACTGCGACTGGCAAGATCATATGCAATTCAGATGTTATACTTTCCACTTTGAACGAGAGCCTCCCAATAACATTTTCACCAGCTATAAAATCCAACGATGGTGTCATCCGTGAAGGTTCTTATCTAAATGTGAACTTTGATGCACCCATGTGTCTGATGTGGGGCGTGACAACGATGTGGATGGTTGAATTGAGTCCAACAACGGAAGGATACATTCTGACCACCGGAGGTGTTGATAGATTGAATCGGTTTAAGATCACCAAGTATGAAGGTGATAATAGTTTTTATCAGCTTTCTTTTTGTCCAATGTCCGAACCCTTCTGTGAATGCTCATGCGTCCCAGTTGGCGTCAACAGTGACAAGCACTTGGCTCCCAATGTCGGCCCTCTTCTTGTGATGTTCGAACCAGATGCATATTGATATTATCTGCTGCAATTCTGTATGAGGGAGTTCGATTGCCTACTATCATGTGTTGGGCATAAATAAAACTAAAATGAATAAGAAGCTTTTTAGCTTTGGCTTTTCCTTAGTTTTCATGGCGTCTTCATATTTATACTTCGTTTGTTGCTTGATCTTGTTACTAGAAAATCATCTGGTTGCTACAATCATTGATTGATATCATCTAAATGTTCGGAACCAAAGGTCAGTACAGGCTATTTTTTTTTGGCATATTTTAGTGGGTTTTAGGTCCTATTTATAAATTGGCCTAGAAAGTGATAATAGTTATTTTCAATAGGAAAGGGTATCTGACAAAAATAGGTTCGAAATAAAGAATATGAGTTACCACTATTTTTTTATTTCTCAAGTGTGATTGGTCAATTAATCAATTTTAACGAATATCTGAAATTTATTAAAATCGACATATTTGGATGTCCACAAACCTTCTCCCACTCGGTTCCTTTTGCGAGAAATGAACAAGTCCTTAACCTCTCCAAATTTAATGAAGGATCTTCTTAGGGATTGATACTGAAGCTAGCAAGGAAATCTTTCAAAGTATATCTTCACAGATTAAAAACATAGGTTGGTAGGTGAAAGCTGATCTTTTTGTGAAGGTCGGAATCTAGGGTCTTAGATAGGGGTGGTAATATGGTGGTGATGAGGATAATGGTTTGAAAGAAGTTTCTGCTGTAGTTTCAAAGAAGCTGCTGCTGTTGGAGAGGTCTGCTACAAGCTGCTGCTGCTGGCGTCGAAGGGGCTGTAGCTGCCGTGGAAGGGGATGCTGCTGCTACAATGATTTTTGTGAGTATAATGCTAAATAAGCATTTCAACCCAAAAAGTTAAAGATGTTAGATCCAAGAATAATTTTATATTATTCTCTGATATATTTTTTTAAATAAAATTATTAGGGCTTAAAACTTGTATATGTCTATACTAACTTGTGCTTTATTTTTTATCAAATAAAATATAAATAATGAGATTCAAACTTATAATTATTTGAGTAGATTAATGATAGGATCCGTTGGTCTTGTTTTGCAGACCGGGTCAGTACTATCCGAGTCATCAGTCATGAAAATATTGTTACAATCTACTACCTAATTATCATTACCAAACACAAGAAATAAACCATCTCATGCTCACCTACTTTATCACCTGTGACCTTGACCGTACTTGTAAGCTCTTATGATGTAGCTTGATTAATTTTTTGAAACAGTAATGCATCTACAATTTGGAACTTGGATTGGTTTTGGATTCGATTCTACTGAGAGCATGAATATTTTTTGGCTCGATGATTTACATTGTTTCAAGAAATAGGTTTATATTTGTTGCGTTGTAGGTTGACAAATATGTGATTATTGCTCGCATTTTTAGGTGCATTGATCAATGTTTGATTTTTATTAGATTTGATTACTATTATTGTGGTACCCTCCTCACGAGAGCAATGTCACAGCGACAATTCTCGGGCAGTGTCTTTTGGAATGGTCTTTGGTTTGGTTGGGGAGTCGCCGTCTAGTATTGCAGCTACTAAGAAACCTAACTAGTTTATTTTAAAAGATTCTAGGCAAGATACTGGTTACATAAAGGAAATATATTAACACTCCTAATATGACTTATCTCAGGTAAGGTGCATCGGTTTTTATTTGTTTGCTATGGTCTGATGAAGTCTATCTTTACTGACTTACTATGACAGGTATGCTATGATGAACAAATCATAATTTTCTAAGTCAAGAACTTGGTCTAGGAAGGTGCAATATCCTTAATTATTGTTGAGGCTTCTTTCGTGGGGAAACTGAAATTCAGTTTTTTGGTTGTCGCATCATTCCTAATAATATTTCAGATAAAATTCCCTCTGGATTTTATCCTTATATTAGAAGTAAATGAGTTGTATTATTCATAATAATATTTTGAATGTTAACATCATACAAGTTTCTTATCCTTATATTAAAGTGAGTAATTAAATTATTATCCCTAATAATATTTGGAATATTAACTCCTTTTAGGTATTTTTTTCTTTTATTAAAAGTAAATTATATTATTATCCCTATTAATATTTTGGATAATAACCCCTTAAAGGTTTTTTTACTCTTATATTAAAAGTGAATAATATTTTCTTGCCAAAAAAATTTAAAATATTTTTTAAAACATTCATGTGCCTTTTCTAGTTTGGTCATCGGTTTTTTATTTCTTCAATCAAGTTCCTAATTGCCTATCAAATTTCTATATTTAAGTAATTAAGCCCCTTATTTGACCAAATTAACTCTTAAAATTTTTAATTCAACCCCTAGACTTTAATTTCTTCCAATGAGAGCCTAAATTGATTAACAAATCAATTTTTCTTGCAACTAAGCCTTCAGTAAATTCAATTAAACCTTGAAAAAATCTAATTGAGCCCTTAAACATCTAATTTTAAATTTATCTCTTTAAGTTGAATTTTCTTTGTCAATAGGGCTTTCATCAATAAAAAATACACTATTAAATATTTTAATTTTATATGATCCTCCTCAACCAATCTTTAACAATTCTCTGGGCATTCAAATATACTCTTCTTACTGGTAAATTTTTTGATATTCTTCTTTTATATTTTTAATTTTTTTGTATTTTCTCTGTTTTTTTTTGTTAATGTGGGGCCCAGAAAAAAAAATGTAACAACAATAATCACCATACCGATTACTTATAGTGAGCTGTTGGATTTTTACAAGACAATTTTGTGGGTTCCATGGTTCTCAATCTTTTTTAATATTCTTTATTAACAAGGCTTTCATCAATAAAAAATATATTATTAAATTTTTTAATTTTACATGCTTGATCCTCCTTGAACAATCTTTGGCAATTCTCTCAGTATTTAAATATACTCTTCTTACTAGTAAATTTTTTGATATTCTTCCAACATATTTTTAAACTTTTTTTGTATTTTCTCTTTCCTCTTTTTTTTTTGGTTTATGTGGGGCCAAAAGAAAAGACTAACAACAATAATCTTTTAAGTTTAGTACTTATAGTGAGCTGTTGGATTTTTACAGGACAATTTTATAGGTTCCATGGTTCTTCAATTCAATCTTTTTAAGTTTGATATGACAATAATAAGGTATGAATATATATGGTCGTAATGAACTGTCCTATATTTTTCTCACTAATGCTTGCATTGGGCAATTCATGAAGAAAAAATACGGAATATGTGTTTCTATATGCTTTTATTCCTAGATATAATTATTCACAATCACAACCATTTGGCAAACACGCATTCTGTCCGCCAAGTGGCCCCGAAGCTTTTAACCTATTTGATCAGCACGATTAAAACATGTTTTGTGGGATGGCTAACTAAGCAATGTGGTCCCGAAGCTTTTAACCTATACAAAAACTCTTTGCCATAGGACAATAATTTGTAGTTTTGTCGAACAAGATGAGCACGCTTAATGAAATGTAACAAATATTCCAAATCTTTGCACTCGTTCAACACATGAACTAGAAGGTGAAATAATGAGAATGTCCTAACCACATTTTTTGACCTTTTTCTATTTTCTATTTTTTTGAAAACCAAAACAATTGCAAAATACAACAATCCAAAAATGATGTTCTTGATACATGTGTTTTATTTTTGATATTTTCAGTGTCTTCCTAAAAGAATTCAAAACTCATAATTTTGTTTTTCTAAGAACAAGGTGCATGTTGAGACTTTAATATGTAAGGTCTATATTGTTGAGGAGAGTTGAATCAAGGTTTGTGATAATTGAGAGGCTTGATTGAATGAGATAGCCACCTCTTCTATTTATATAATTAGGGCAGTACATGTGTTACGGTGTAGCATACTACACACGATAAGTAAATACATTAAAAATACAATATTTCCTATTCTAGCACATTCCATAATACACCCCCTTAAGCTGAAGGTGGGTTATCCACTTGAAGCTTGGAACGTAAAAGAGCAAATATAGAGTAAGTGAGTGGCTTATTAAGAACATCTGTTAATTGATCTTTGGAGGAGATGAAGCGAATTTGAATCTCCTTTTTTTCCACCTGGTCACAAACAAAGTGATAATCAACTTCAACATGTTTTGTTCGAGCATGAAAGATCGGATTAGCAGACAGATAAGTAGCACCCAAATTATCGCACCAGATAGTAGTAACAGAACTAAGAGAGAAGCACATATATGACAGAAGATAGTGTAACCAAAGAATCTCAGTAGTACCATTAACCAAAGTTTTATACTCTGCTTTAGTGGAGGAGCGAGCAATAGTGTGTTGCGTCCCAGATTTCCATGAAATAGGAGTCATAACCCATTTTTGGGTCACTCTTAAATTCATTTTTATTTTCTTAAAAAAAACTGCACGGTACCGTTTTGAATAGCACTGTGCTGCTTCTTCTCTCAAAGAAGATTTTTGAAATGTTTTTTCCCGCTCTCTCTTTCCACCCCACTTGCCCAAGAAACTCCACACTACCCATACCCACAT
Source organism: Populus nigra (assembly GCF_951802175.1). Lineage (NCBI taxonomy): Eukaryota > Viridiplantae > Streptophyta > Magnoliopsida > Malpighiales > Salicaceae > Populus > Populus nigra. Next base: position 21,225,567 of record NC_084857.1, on the reverse strand, counting down.
ATACCCTGCCACCAGGATGAAAAAACAGGACACCCATGCCTTAGCCACCATCCCTTTCAAGCATCTCCCATCGCCCACCTTACCCTGCGCCAGGGCAGGGGTAAGGTGACCCTCTCCTCCTCTTGCTTATAAATACCAGAAGAGGAACCATAGTAAAAGGGGGGGCAAATTTTGGAGAAGGAGAGAAGCAAATGACAGATTCAAAGGGGGGAAGCTCGGGAAAGCCAGAAGAAAATGAGCGAAAGACAGAGAAGAAGGGAAGAATAGAAAATAGGAAGAAGAGAGAATAAAACAACAAGGAGGTTTTGGGAGTTAAAAGAAAGAGAGAAAAGGAACGAGAGAGGACGGTTTGAGAGGGGAGACTGAGCAGAGTGAAGGAACAGAAAAACTGAAGCCAAAAGAACGAAACAAAGGGGAAAACCTTTTGGAAAAAAGAGAAGAACAGAAAGAGACAAAAAGGAGAGTGAAATAGCAGAAAGAAGGAGAAAGACAGAAGAAAACAAAGAGGGAGGAGAAGAGCCACCGTTGCACCGCCACCAGCGCCTCCACCATTCCTCCCAGCCACCACCGATAGCACCGCCACCGCCAGAGATTAAACAATGAAGAATAGAATAAACACATGAGAGGGGCAGAGAAAGCAGAAGGCTGCAGGAAGAAGAAGAAGCAGCCGCTGTCTGCCATTGAGGCAACACCACCGCCACCTCTCCACCGCTAACTCATCTACCCAAAGTCTTCTGTTCCAGGTAACACCCTCCCCTCATCTCTGTTTCTTCATTTCTTTGCTTGCATGCAGAATGTGCACTGTGCATGTTTCTGCAAGCAAGCAAAATAATTAACCGGTTACTGTGCATGAGCACAATAACCGGCTAATTATATTTGATGGGTTACTGTACGTGCGAGCACAGTAACCAATCATGGTGGCTACTGGTTGGATCATCAGCCCAGTCCACGCGGCTGGGCTGAGTCCAGCCCAATATAAGGTAGTTTGTATTTTATTTGGCTCGGTCCCAGCCCAAAATGAGTGGGTCGGGTCCGGCTCAGTCCAAAACAAATTCAAAAAAATATTTTAAGAAAAATTTGTGATTTCTCTGCGTATTTTTTTACTAAATTTTGCTTACTATTGGTTTATATTTTTATATTGTAAAAATACAAATCCGGTATTTAAATACCCGGTTTTCATCAAAACTTTGAAAACACATGTTTTTGTTTTCATGCATACAGCCAAGTCTCTCAAAGAAAAAATCACATCATATTTTCATACAATGAAGAAAACTTCAAAAAAAAATATTTTAGCATGCATTTTGGCTTTCATAACTAGTTTATTAAAGTCACGAGAACTTGGCTAATATTTCAAAAAAATCCAAAAAAATTATTTTTTTTCTTTTTATATTAGGGATTATGAATTTACACGTAAAACGTATTCCTGATATTAAAACAATAGTTCTTTTATAGATATTAGAACAGTTAGGTTCTACCCCATAGGATAAGAACCTCCTTACTAAGGAGAGCTTTTCTTGAACCATAGATGGACCAACATGATGACACCATAGATTTTTATCAGACAATAAAACAATGCAGCTTACCTTAAGTAGGGCGTATTTGGGGTGCTAATACCTTCCCTTTACAAAACTAGTCTCTGTACCTGATCTTTGAGACCAGTTAGGATTCCTAGTGACCAAATTACTAGGTAGCGACTCCCATTCCATTTTTCAACTGATAAGAGACAAGAATTCCTTATCTCTCCATATTTGCCAGATAGATACACACATATGAGTGTGGAGGACGAACGCTGCGACGCCGCACACATGCGACAACAGGTGTGGTACCAAGAAAAACAATATATCCTCCAGTAGATTTTCAATCATCAACACTCACCGCCCAATCGGCGTCAGTGAACCTATAAAGTGATAAAGAGGAGCCACGAGTAAGGTGGATCCTATAAGATGACGTACCTTTCAAGTAACGTAAGATACGTTTAACAGTAGCCCAATGACTCTCAACAAGAGTATGCATAAACTGACAGACCTTGTCGATAGCATAGCAGATGTCCGGTCTAGTAAACATGAGATACTGAAGAGCACCAATAATTTATCAAAAGCGAGTGAGATCCAAGAATAACACAGTAGACGACAGATCAAACTTGGAAACAGAGGCTGGTGTATTGACAGGTTTATAGGATGACATACGAGCACGGGAGAGAATATCAAGAACATACTTTTGTTAACTCAGCATGAGTCCCATACTGGTAGGAGTGACCTCAACTCCTAAAAAATAATGAGCATTACCCAAGTCGCGGAGCTTAAATTTTGAACTTAGTAAGGTAATAGGGCGATGAATTAAGGCAGAGTTGTTAGCACTAAGCAGGATGTCATCGACATAGACAAGCAGATAGCAAATATCATGATTCCTTGTCAAAACAGAGAGAAAGGTATCAACCTTGGAAGCCCGAAAACCAGTAGTCTGAATGAAGTCACTCAGGTGGGCGTACCAAGCCCGAGGGGCTTGTTTTAGACCATACAGAGACCTGCGAAGAAGACAAACATAATTTGGTAGAGTAGAGTCTATAAAACTTGTGGGTTGTGCCATGTATATAACCACTCAAAGTGAACTATTAAGGAAGGCATTATGGACATCAAGTTGTCGAATTTGCCATCCTTTGGACATGGCAATAGTGAGAACTAATCGAACAGTAGTCAGTTTAACAACATGACTGAAGGTTTCTGAGTAATCAATGCCTTCCTATTAAGTGAACCCACATGCAACTAAGCAAGCCTTATAGCGGTCAATAGCACTATCAGCTCGACGCTTTATTTTATACACCCATCGGCAGCCAACCACATTGATGGAGGGATCAAAAGGTATCAAGGACCAAGTATAATTGGCATGTAAAGCTGTAATTTTTTACTTCATGGCAGTATGCCAACACATAAAACAGTCGGCCTCCTTAAAAGTAAGAAGTTCGAGAGTGGAGGGAGACATTAGCCGTGAAGCTGGAGGTTGTGAGGAAGAAGCTGGAGGCTGAAGTGATGTTGGCAGTCTTGTTATGTTTAGGACGTAGCACCATAGGGTGTTTTCGCTGTGCTGGAGGAGTAGGGCTCTGAACAGGGGATGGTTGTTGCGAAAAAGTATAACTGGATAGATCAACATAGAGGTGCAGACCTGGTGAAGACATGACAGATGATTTGGATGGAGAGGAAGAGCTGGATGACCGTCCTGGAGAGATAGTAGCTGAAAAAGACACGGACACAGATAGCGTTGGTATTGCAGATCCCGTACCTGCAAAATGATCAACATATAGAGGCAGATGGTGATAAGGGGACAACGAGGTTAAAGGAAGTGGGTGGTGGGATTGATGATGTGGTAGACAGAAAGATGTTGAGCTAGGGAAGGTGTGTGATAGTGGGAGGCGGATGGGTATGGCTAATGGGTGGAGGGAGATGAGCAGACTCGAGAAACAAAAACACGTGTTTATTAAATTAAACATGACAGGAGATGTAGAGATGCTTAGACAATAAGTCAAGACAACGATACCCTAGATGAGATGAACTATACCCTAAGAAAACACATGGAGTAGAGCGATAGTCTAACTTATAAGCATTATAAGGTCGTAGGAAGGGAAAACATAGACATCCGAAAGTACGTAAAAAATCATAATTAGGTGGTTGACAAAGCAGACATTCAAAATGAGATTTGTTGCGCAAAACCAGTGTGGGCATACGATTAATGAGGTAAACAAAGGTTTCAAAAGCATAAATCCAAAATTTTAAAGGTGCCTTACACTAACCAAAAAGGGTAAGACTAGTTTCAACAATGTGACGATGACGATGCTCAACAATACCATTCTGTTCATGCGTATGTGGGAATATTAAGCGATGATGAATACCAATGGTTTTAAAGAATGAATTTAATTTACGATATTCACCACCCTAGTCAGTTTGAACAGATTTAGTTTTTTGAGAGAATTGTTGTTTGACAAAGACTTGAAATTGATGAAACACATTGAAGACATCGGATTTGAGGACAAAAGGAAAAAACCAAATAAATTTCATATGCGCATCCACAAAAATAACAAAATAACAAAAATCATTTGAAGATAACATAGGAGCAGGGCCCCACACATCACTAAAAACAAGGGCAAGAGGAGCAGATGTTTGATGACCTGTAAAGCCTAAAGATAGACGAGATGATTTTCCTAACAGACAAGCTTGACCTTGAAAATTTAAAGGACAAGAAGTACAGAAAACCTTTTTATTTGACGTTAAGAGACTCAGAACACGAGAGCTGGGATGACCGAGGCGATGACGCCAAACATCGGTAGAGGTGGACAAAAAAGCCTAGGGAAGACACGTGGCAGAGGACTCGATAAGGATATAGAGGCCATCTTTACTTTGACCGGAAAGAAGAACTACTTTGGTTATGAGATCCTTGACATAAAAAAGAAGAGTGAAACTAAAAAAAGACAATTTTCACAACAAAATTGTTGAATAGATAAGAGTCTTTTCTTAATTTTTGGAATATGTAGAATATTAGATAGAGTAAAGGTTTGTTTCGGAGTATGCAAAATTTCATGAGTTGTATTAGATATAATAAGTCCCTTACCATCACCAACATACAATTGATCATTACCAAGATAAAGGTCTGCATGTGTCATACCAGTAATGTCTAGAATAGCATGTTGATTCACACCTATATCGGGGAACCAAGTGACAGGATTTGCTGCCAAAGCATCACTAAAGGAGAGGTTGGCCGAGGCTTGATTCCCATGATGCACAAGCTGAGAGCATTACTGTGCAGAGTGTCCGATGTTGCTCTAAAGTTAGCATCTAATCTGTTGAGGCCATTGGTGTTGCCCTCATTGTTTCTGCACAGGAGGAGCTCTTACTGTTTCCACGGTAAGGCTGGCCAAAGTACTAGTTATAATTGTTGCGAGAGTTACCTCTCTAGCCTCCTCTTGTTCCTCTGTCCCGATGAGAAGAGTAGCCATTACCATTAAATCCAGTGAAGGCACGTTATGCACCATATGTAGAGGGAGGGTGTGAGGGTTGGGCAAAAACGATGCTGCAACTGGAATGGATTGAAGAGAACTCATGTGTAAAAATTCATGTGTAAGCAAATGGCTATGGAGTTCAGAGTACACAAGAGGCTTAGCTTTGGTTGACGGACTAGTAGCCAAATCTTGAAATTCACTGCGAAGGCCTCGAAAAACATAGAGATTGAAGTCAGTGAGGGAGATAGGTTTGCATGTTGCGGCTAGTTTATCAAATAAGCCCTTAGCTTTCTACAGGTAGAGAGTGATAGTATCATCACCTTGACGAAGATCCTGGAGAGAGCCATGTATTGCATAATCCTACAGTTGGATAGAGAGGCAAAGGCATGTTTTAGAGTGCTCCAAACACTTGCCAAAGTTGGGCAGTCCACCACAAGGTGAAGAACATCAATGGAGAGGGATGAGAGTAAAGCACTCAGTATGAGTTGATCTTGTTATTTCCATATGAGAAACATTTGGGAAGGATCAGAATTAATGTTGGCAAAGTCGACAGTAGAGTGACTAGACAGATCAAGCGGAGAAGGACAAGAATGAGAGCCATCGACAAACGAGAACACCCCTTGGCCAATCAGATATGGCTTCATCTGCATATGCCAAAATATGTAATATGAATTGGTGAGTTTGAGGTTGATGACGTGCTATGTATTTGAGAGGAGACTAACAGTTGTTGTCCCAGTAGAGGGAAGCATGACTGCATTGATGTTGGGAAGAATCACTGACATTGGTGTTGGGATAAGAAGGACTACCAGTGGTGCTAGCTGCAGCAAAAACCAAAGGATCCATATTGCAGAAGATGAGTAGAAAACATAAGTTGACAGCAGATAATTACAGGGAAGCTGAAACAATAGCAAAGAAACTAGCAAAAAACATTGACTTTGGAGTAAAAACAGTAATTAGAAATCAGCAATCACTACCAGAAAATTGGATAACACCAACGGAATTACCGACAGAAACTTTCCGTCGGCAATTTTTACCGAAGGAAATAATTCCGTCTCAAAATCTGTCAGAATTAGCCGACGGAAAAACTCTATTAGCGATGCCGCCGGCGAGAAATTTTTTTTGAAAATTGCAATGGCAGGATGATGTGGATTTTTTCAGACAAATTTACTGATGGAAATATCGAGGGATTCAAACCTGGACAGCCAAGTAGGGACGTGTCGCTAACACCGGTGAAATCACCGTCGGTGAGTCCGTCGGTAAACGCCAGTATATACTGCCTCTGCCGACACTCTCTCTTCCTCTCTTCCTCTGTTTCTCCTTCTTCTTCCCTTTCTTCTTCCCCATCCCACCTCTCCCCTCCCAAACTACAGCCAACCACCCATCTCAACTCTCCCCTATTCTCAACACAAGCTAGCACTCAAGTTTCTTATACTTTTGTACGTGGTCACAACATCCGTTAATTCTTGTGGATTTTATCATTTTTTGTAAGTAAATCTATCATTTTTAGTTTTAATTTTTAAATGTGAATTTTATTGTTTTTTTTAGTATATGTATTTTGTTAAAGAAACTTGTTGTATGAATGTATAATTTTGTAGTTGTTATAGTTTATTTTAGATTTTATCAAATTATATTTGTTTGTAAATTGTTGATATTTTGTTTGAATTACACCGAATTATATTATAGCTTGTTTAACGGGTATGTTTTAATTGTTATCAATTCTATTGCGAAGTTGTGATTTCTGTAAATTTATATATGTATAAATTTGTACGTATGAACGTTGATAGTTGATAATTGATAATGAATATTTAACATAAGTGTTTTTTTAGTTTGTTGGATAATTGATAGTGAATATTTAACATAAGAAACCAATATATTTTTTTTATGTTTTATAGAGATTCAATAGAAGTCATGGATGATCGTTCATGAATGTATCGGGACTCACCCCAAGGATTGCGGAGGATGGATTATTGTAACGGTGTTCAGGGTTTTATTAATTTCACAACATCTATCCCGATGAATTTTACTGATGGCGGTATTAGGTGTCCATGCAGGAAGTGTAAAAATTTAAAGTTTCTGCATCAAGATGTTGTAACGATGCATCTTCTAACCAAAGGGTTCATGCAGGACTACCTGTGTTGGTATGCACACGGAAAACTATTTGTTCCTAATGAGAGCATGGTTGAAAGGGTGGTCGGATCAACTTCTAGTGCTAGCAACATGCATGAAGTTGGAAATGAGAACAGTAATCGTTACAGGAATATGGTTATGGATGCAATGAGAATGAGTGAAGGTAATGCCAGTGAATTTTGCAAACATAGAAGAAGAACCTAATGCAGATGCAGCAAGGTTTTTTGATCTGTTGAAAGATTCTGACGAGCCATTATGGGATGGCTGCACGAACCATAGTAAATTATCGGCCGTAGCACAGGTGTTCACCATCAAGTCAGATCACGGGTTGAGTGAGGCTGGTTATGACAAGATTATCGAATGGCCGAGAAGCATTTTACCTGAGGGGAACAAGCTGAAAGAGAACTTCTATGCTGCCAAGTCCATGATGAAACCCCTCGGTTTAGGATACCAAAAAATTGACATGTGCCCTAACTTCTGCATGTTATACTACCTTGAAAATGCTGAGCTGACCGAGTGCATGACATGTGGGCATTCCCGTTACAAACCTAGAACTGGAAGAGTAAAGACTCCCGTGGCATATAAAAAACTTAGATACTTCCCAATCACACCTAGACTGCAGAGGTTATTCATGTCACCAAGGACTGCTGAGCACATGACATGGCTGATGGAGTGATGGTGCATCCTTCTGACGGTGAAGCCTGGAAACACTTTAACAGTGTGCATCCTCACTTTTCAGCTGAATCAAGGAACGTGCGTCTTGGGTTGTGTACAAACGGATTCAACCCATTCGGGTCATTTGCTGCTCCTTATTCTTGTTGGCCGGTCATACTGACGGTTTATAACTTTCCACCGAGGATGTGTATGAGGCCGGAGTTCATGTTTCTATCTATGGTCATACCAGGTCCGAGCAGTCCGGGTCGGAATATAGATGTTTGTCTTCGTCCGTTGATTGATGAGTTGACGCAATTGTGGTCCTCTGGAGCTTTGACTTATGACATCTCGAGGAAACATAATTTTGTTATGAGAGCAGCTTTGATGTGGACTATCAATGATTTCCCAGCTTATGGAATGGTTTCTGGTTGGAGCACGCATGGAAAGCTAGCATGTCCATATTATATGGAGAACAACAAGGCATTCACGCTAACAAACGGGGGTAAAGCTTCTTTTTTTGACTGTCACTGTCGCTTCTTGCCGCCGAATCACAGGTACAAAAAGAACATAAAAGATTTCTTTGTTGGCAGAGTTGAAAAGGATGTTGCACCCCCGCGTCTTTCCAGTGAAGAATTGCTTGATGTTGTTTCAGAGTATGGTGACATTGTGTTTGGTCTCCAATCAGGTAAGCAGAAGTTTCCTGGTTTTGGTTTGACCCATAACTGGGTGAAGCGAAGTATATTTTGGGAGCTTCCTTATTGGAAGACCAATCTTCTCCGTCATAACCTTGATGTCATGCACATTGAAAAGAACGTGTTTGAGAACATTTTCAACACCGTCATGGATATAAAGGGGAAGACAAAGGACAACATCAAGGCTAGATTGGATGTAGCGTTGTTTTGTAACCATAAAAATATGGAATTGGTTTGTGATGGGTCACGGGTCGCAAAACCAAGAGCAAGCTTCGTGTTAGAGAAAAACGCACAACTACTAGTCTACAAATGGCTTAAGAGTCTGCGTTTTCCCGATGGACATGCCTCGAACATATCAAGGCTGGTTAATACCGAGGAATGCAGATTATATGGAATGAAGAGTCATGACTGCCATGTGTTTATGCAAACACTCATCCCATTAGCTTTTTGTGATTTGTTGCCAAAGGGGATATGAGATGCACTAACGAAGATCAATCATTTCTTCAGAGATATATGCTCTAGCAAGTTGAATGTTGATCACATTGAGAGGCTTGAAACGAATATCATGGAGACAATATGCAAACTTGAGATGATATTCCCTCCATCATTTTTTGACTCAATGGAGCATCTACCCGTACATTTACCGTTTGAGGTAAAAGTTGGAGGACCGGTCCAGTACAGATGGATGTATCCATTCGAGAGGTTAGATATTACAGTTGATATGCAATTCATAATTAATTTTTTTTTTTATTTTTTTTATTTTTGATTAATTAATTATATATATATATATATATATATATATATATATATATATATATATGCAGGTACTTGTTCAATCTTAAAAAAAAGGTTAAGAACAAGGCGCATGTTAAGGCGTCAATATATGAGGCCTATATTGTTGAGGAGATCTCAACATTTATCTCATACTATTTCGAACCTCATTTGAGAACGAGGATCAACCGTGTTCCACGACATGATGATGGTGGTGAAGTGCCTTCAAGTGGGAACTTGTCAATATTCTCTAATCCTGGACGACCCACACCTAAAAATGCTGTAAGGGGAAGATATTTGTCTGAAATAGAGTTCAGACAAGCACACAATTATATCATATTTAACTGTGATAAGCTGAGACCTTTTATTAAGTAAGTAGATGTTCGACATAAACTTTGTCAAGAGTGTATTATTTATGTTTTGTGATACCATAAACTCATATAATTTGAAACAACCTTGCAGGCAACATTGACGATACTTACTGTCCAATAACTCACAGCTGACCGAATCCTAGATCTTTCAATTACAAGATGAACAATTTGCCACATGGTTTAGAACATATGTAAGTCCTATCACAAACTCATAATCTCTTGTAATGTAATTCATTGTACATAAATATATATTACATAATATCTGTTTATTGATTATTGTTGTATTTATTATACAAGGTTTATCAAATGGGAATTAGTGCTACTAATTCACTATCTTTACTAAGCTTGGGCCCTGAAAGAAAAGTCAAGTGCTATAACGGGTATTTTGTCAATGGATATATCTTTCATACTGAAGAATATGGGCATGGAAGAAAGACATACAACAACGGTGTTTGTATTAAGGGATCGACTTTTAGTGAGTTTGAAGTTGACTACTACGGTAGATTGGAAGAGGTCATGGAACTGCAATATCATAACGAGCAGAATAGAATGTTTTTATTCAAATGTTATTGGTATGACACAACTGACAGAGGAAACAGAGTAGATCCTCACTATGGTCTCGTTGAAATCAACTCAAAAGCTAGACACCGCAACATAAACGACATCTTTGTTTTCTCAAAGCAATGCCAACAAGTTTATTACACATACACCCCTTCCTTTAGAAGGGACCGATCAAGAGTTGGTTGGTTATCCGTTTTAAAAACAAAACTCAGGGGTCGTGTCGAGGTTGTTCAGGATGAGAACGAAGACACAAGTGTGATAGATGAAGTCTTTCAAGCTAGTGAGTTGGTTGAACCATACTGAGTTACTCCTTCGATTGACTTAGAAGAAAATAACATAATATTTTGGAACATGAAATATTTATTCCTTTTTAATTGTCAGCTCCTGTTATTGTGCTGTGTGTGATCTAAGTGTGCAGGAGGATAAAAGAAAATTCATGTAAATATTGACTGTTTTACCGACGGTAACACTAACAGAATAGTGCAGTCGGTATTTCATAGAGAGTTTGAAAAAAATTACGGGCTTGTGCCACAATTGCCGACGGCACTCACTGACGGACATCACCAACGGAATAATGCCGTCGGTATTTCACAGAGAGTTTGAAAAAAATTACGGGCTTGTGCCACAATTTCCGACGGAATCACCGACAACAATCACTGACAGAAATCACCGATGGAATGGTGACAGAAATCACACGTCCCAAAGCGCATGCCTGTCAGAAGCGTTATTACTTATGGAATTGTCGGTGGTCGGTAATTCCTGACAGAATTACCGACGGATAAAAACAAAAGGCGGCAGTTTCGAAAATTTTGGTGCGCATTTCAATTTATTTCCCGTCGGAATTACCGATGGAAATAAATACCACCGACAACAATTAATGTTCCATCGGTAATTCCGACAGAAATATTGGCATATAAAACCCCCCTCCTCCCCCCTATTTGGTTCATTTTTTCTCTTGGCTCTCATCTCTATTTCTTCTCCTCTCGGTTTTTAGTTTAAGTTTTGGAAGAGATTTGATTGTTTTGGTGGTAGTTTTCAATATATTAAAAGGTATGTAATGGTTTTTCTTTATCTTTGTATTTTTTTTATTTTAATTATCATTATTTTTTTGGTGTTCTTTGTTTTGTGTATTTTTATAGATAAAATCTAAAAATCAACACTATTAAGGTAAGCATTTTTTATTCCAAAAATTATTTTGAATTAATGTATTGTTTTTTTAGTTTTGTGTATTGTTTGTTTTGTATTTAGGATGTTTTGTTTAGTGTTATTGAAATATAGAATTAAATTTAATTAGTTTATATTAATTTTAGGATATTATTGTTTTTATTTGAATAATTCTTATTGTTGAATTTATGTTATAAATGTGAATTGAAATATACAATTAAATTTAATTAGTTTATATTAATTTTAGGATATGATTGTTTGTATTGGAATAATTGTTATTGTTGAATTTATGTTATAAATGTGAATTGAAATATAGAATTAAATTTAATTAGTTTATATTAATTTTAGGATATTATTGTTTGTATTGGAATAATTGTTATTGTTGAATTGGTATAGATATTAGGTTGTATATATGATGTTGATGGAGATTATATGGATTGTGGTTATTGTAAAGATTGCAGGTCTGAAAACTGTGGGTAGTCTTCAATATAAGGGAGGTGCTGCCGAATTTTTATTAATGATTGAATTCCTAATGATATTAGGTTGTATATATGATGTTGATGGAGATTATATGGATTGTGGTTATTGTAAATATTGCAGTTTTGAAAACTGTGGGTACTCTCTAATATAAAGGAGGTGCTGCTGATTTTTTTAAAAAATAATTAAAGTTAATTATGTAATAATTCATATACATTTGTGTAGATGCGTTGAATGAAATCTACAGCACGTCGTCAGCAAACGGTTGCACATAGTTCTTCTAGCAGCAAGGAAGACATCTCCTAGGTGCTAATCACAGCGATGCATCTGCGCCACCCTGTGATGCTTCCTCTTCTACCATAGTTTCACAGCGCAGAAGCGGCATGCCTTCACAGCGGGGTCAATTCACCCGCAAGTACCAGGCACAATGGAAGGATGACCTCTCAATGTAAGTTTGTTTATGTTTTAGTTTTCTTTTAATACTTATAACATAATTTATGAACAAATAATTAATTTTTTATTATTTAATTTCAGGTTCACAAACATTGAGGCTGTCAGGACAATTACATTGGCGATGAAATCGATGGAGATTCCATTATTTCAATGGAGTCAGGTCTCCAGACATCCTGAGTGGAGACCTAATATCGATGCCTGGTTTCGACGATTTCAGGTAGGTGTTAATTTTTAATTTTTAGTTTATTTTTAATAAATAATTTTTGTAATTTTATATCTTGTACTCCTTTTATTTTCAATGAATTATTTATATATACAGAATAAATTTGAGTGGGATAGTGCGGACAACAATGTTGTCAGGAGAGTATGGGAGAATCACGTGGCAACTAGGTAACATCGAAAATAATATTTATTTTTGATTTATAATTTTATGTTCTAAATTCTAATTAGTTACTATGGATGTAGGTTGCGTGATTTTTGGTATGACACTCAAAAAAAGGCGAAAAGATATGCGAGGGACAACGGTCTTGAAGGCTGGAATGAGGTTGCAGTTTGGCGGGAATTTAAACCGCCATTCATCTCGGGAGATATATGGGCGGCATATATTGAGCACGTGACGTCTGAGCGGTTCTCACGGCGCTCACGACGAAAAGATATCCAGGAAATTCATGGTTCGGTGACCACGCACACCAGCGGCTCCGTCTCGTTCAGCACACATGCGAAGCGGATGGTAAGATTATTTGAAATGAAATATATCGTTAATTAATTTGTTGTTGCTTATAAATATATTTCACTTACAATCTTTTTTTTCCTTACAGGCTACGTCTCTTGGACGTGAATCGAGTCCAATGGAGCTATTTGTAGAGACGCACGTGCGGAGTCAAGAACGCCAAAAAGGGGTGCAGCAGTACGTGGACAACCGTGCTTAGCATTTTGTGGTATGTTCGATCAATAATCAGTATCGAGCACCCAGTCAGAGGAGTTTTTAGCCTTGAAACAACAATATGAACGCCTCTCGACGGATTATGCTCAACTCCATCAAATGGTCATGGAGATTAGATCAAAGATGGGTGATGATCCATGTGCTGCTTCTTTTTTGCCGTACGGTCCCGGCAACAACCAGCCTCCTCCTCCTCCAGCTCCGCCGCTATTTTAATTAGTTTAATTTTTTAAAAAACATTAAATTTGTAATGAATATTTGGATGAATATTATTTAACATTAATTTTACATTTTTAATGTCTAATGAAAATTTATTTGGTTATAAGTTTTTTAACTGTTAATAAATAATTTTTAAAAAAATATTTTAAATTTATGCCGACGGATTTACAGAGAGAATATGTCCGTCGGTATTGTAGTATCATTTACAATGTTTACGGCCATGCCACAATCACCGACGGAATCACCGACTGCAATCACCGACGGAAATAACCGACGGAATAGTGCCCTCGGTATTTCACAGAGAGTTGGAAAACAATTACGGGCCTGTGCCACAATCACCGATGGAATTACCGTTGAATTTTACAGATGGAATATTCTGTCGGTAACTTGGTGATGGGAATTTATTTTTTTGGCGTGCTTATCCATCTGTATTTCAGTCAGACTTTCTGTCGGTATTTTTTTTTACCAACAGAAATGGCGACAGAATTAGAATTACCGACGTTCATGATTCTGACGGATTTATTTCGTCGGAGATACCGTCGGTAATAATTTTACCGACGGTTTGTGTTCCTTATACCGACGGAATTAATTTGTCGGTAAAACTGTATAATGGCGTTGTGAATAACATGCTGATGGTTGAAGCAGAGAAGTAGTAGCAATCGAAAATCAACAAAAGAAGCGGAATCAACGTTTCAGATCATGAGGCTAATTAACAGTAGCATAATGCAGTAATTAACAGCATAAACAATAGCACAATGAAGCAAGTAATTAACACGTTGATCGTGAGGCAAAAAGTCAGCATTGCTGAGAAGCAGTATCATTGCTGATGGATTTTGTTTGAAGTAGTAGTAATAAAAAATAATTAGAGGGGCTGCCATTTGAAGAATAATTAGTTGATGGAGGAGTAGCAATAGACAACAAACAAAGGAGTTGATTTTGTTGCAGAGAAGCAGTAGAGAGGCTGCCGTTTGAAGAATAAATATATAGATAAATTGGCTCTGATACCAAGTTGAAACAAGGTTTGTGATAATTGAGAGGCATGACTTAATGAGATAGCAACCTCTACTATTTATATAATTAGGGTAGTACATGTGTTACGGTGTAGCATACTACACACGATAAGTCAATACATTAATAATATAATATTTCTTATTCTAACACAATCCATAATAAGGAGATCTCAACATTTATCTAATACTATTTCGAGCCTTATTAAACAACAAGAATCAACCGCGTTCCATGGCATGATGATGGTGGTGAAGTGCCTTCGAGAGGTAACTTTTCAATATTCTCCAATCCTGGACGACCCACACCTAAAAATGCTATAAGGGGAAGATATTTGTCCAAAATAGAATTTAAACAAGCACATAATTATGTGTTATTTAAGTGCAATGAACTGAGACCTTGTATTCATTAAATATATATACTACTTAAAATTTGTTATAAAACATTTATATAATACTATTTCGAGCCTTATTTAAGAACAAGAATCAACCGCGTTCCATGGCATGATGATGGTGGTGAAGTGCCTTCGAGAGGTAACTTGTCAATATTCTTCAATCCTGGACGACCCACACCTAAAAATGCTATAAGGGGAAGATATTTGTCCAAAATAGAATTTAAACAAGCACATAATTATGTGTTATTTAAGTGCAATGAACTGAGACCTTTTATTCATTAAATATATATACTACTTAAAATTTGTTATAAATGGATTATTTATCCATTGTAATATCATAAACTCAAACATTTTTTAAAACCTTGTAGGCAACATTGATAATATTTACTGTCTAATAACTCAAAACTGACCGAATCGTAAATCTTTTGATTACAATATGAACAATATGCCACGTGGTTCAAAATACATGCAAGTGCTATCATAAACTCATTATCTATCATGGTACTTAATTTCATTACAGAATTCTTGTTTATTATTTATTATTGTACTTGATGTACAAGGTTTATCAAATGGGAATAAATACTAGTGCTTCATTGTCTTTACTAAGCCTGGGTCCTGAAAGAAAAGTGAAATGCTGCAATGGGCATTTTGTCAATGGATATGTGTTTCGTACTGAAGAATAAGGACATGGAAGAAAGACATATAACAATGGTGTTTGTGTTAAGGGATTGACTTATAGTGAGTTTGAAATTGACTATTATGGTAAATTAGAAGGGGTCGATGAATTGCAATATCATAACGAGCAGAATAAAATGTTTTTTATTTAAATGCTATTGGTATGACACCATTGATAGAGGAATCAGAGTAGATCCCCACATGGTCTGGTCAAAATTAACTCAAAAGCTAGACTCTGTAATGTAAATGATGTCTTTGTTTTTGTCAAGCAATGCCAGTAAATTTATTACATATACACCCCTTTCTTTAGAAAGGATCATTCAAGAGTTCGTTGGTTATCGTATCGAGGTCGCTTAAGATTAGAACGAAGACATAGGTATGGGAGATGATGTCTTTCAAGTTAATGAGTTTGTTGAACCATATCGAGTTGCTTCATCGATTGACTTAGAAAAGAAATTCAGAAATCCTAGATTCAGTAGAATTGAATTCAATAATATTTAATCAGTTGGTTGTTTGTTTTTAATCATTAATTTTTGTTTCATAAACTATCTCATTTGATTCCTCAAATAGATCATAATTTAAAAGATTTTTGTAATTAGTAGTAATTTTTACAAATCCTTATGGGACGATACCCTACTCATCATTTTATTACATGTTACGATTCGTGCATTTGCAAAATTAATCAACAATAAAAAAATTAAAAGAAGTATTAGAAGAAAATCAAAAATACATATCAGTATATCTTCGACTAATGAAGACCCTATTGTAAAAAAATTAAAAAAGAATTCAATTTGAGGAAGAAAATTCAAGCTTAGATGTTTAAGAACTCAATTGAAAAAAAAAATTAAGGCTTAATTGAATTTAATGAGAGTTTAATTGCAAGAAAATTGACCTTTTAAAGTCAATTCAGACTCTAATTAGAAGAAATTAAAGTATGGGAGTCGAATTGCAAATTTTAAAAGTTAATTTGGTCAAATCAAGGGCTTAATTGCATAAATTTCAAAGTTTGATAGGCAATTATGAACCTAATTGAACAAATAAAAAACCAAGGACCGACTTGTAAGATGTGCAATATTTCAAGTTTGAAATTAGTGAAATTAGGGGTTAAATTGAAGATAATTGAAAGGTTGATGGTCATCTAGGGGTCCAATTGAACAAATCAGAAACCAAGGACCAAGTTGTAATAGGTGCTCAAATCTAAGGATGGCAAATAAGTTTGGCAGGGGTGAAATTGCATGAAATTAACGGTTTGTGAGGTAATTACAAGTTAAATTAAAAGAAATTGGAAGAATAGGGAATAAATTGAAGTTTGCCAAATATCAAATTAAAAACCCTAATTTTTAGGGTTTAGCGTAGATGACATGTCATTCGGCTACTGTGTATCTGCTAGATTGTTTTTTATTGTTTAAATGCAATGTTTTAAGTGTATTGACATGATGATTATTATGCTAATATTTTAAGTTTACACTTCAGTTTGATTTTGTGGGTTTTAATTTGAGGATTTCAGTTTTGAACCGAAACTTATTTTTGACAAACAAATCATGATATTTGAGTAATAATCAAAACAAACTAACACTTGATTCTTGATCTACGCTTAATTCCGAATAAAACCTTGCCTTTTATTGCTTGAAATCTGGTTTGGTTTGATGTTTACATTGTTGGTTTTAAGTTTAAGTGTCTTAATCTTCTTCATTTTTTTTGTGTTTTGATCTGTTTTGCTTAAGAAAATTATTAGTTTTTATGTTTTTTTGGTTTAATCTATTTAGGTTTTTTCTGGTCAACTCAGTCAGGTCAACCCAATGAAGTCAAAATCGGGTAAATCATTTATACCCTGTTTGGTTTGCCATTTTTTTGTTAAGGTTTTTTTTTTTAAGGGTGTGTGGCAAACACCCCTTAGACCTATTTTGGGTGGGTTTTTTTTTAATCAAATATGGCCTTACCAAAATACAAAAAAAAAACTAAAAAATGTCATAATCTAATTTTTTTAATTTTAAAAAAATAAAAATTAAAAAATAAATGAATGAATGAAAAATAATTTGAGGACATCACAAATTGAAAGTTAAAGGACTAATAACGATGGAATTATAAATTTGGAAGTCCATTTGGCAAAAATTGGAAGAAATATCAAAGTGCGAGGTCAATTCATGTCAAAATTGCAAGAAATTGAATTACAAGGACCAAAGTGAATAGGCGCTAATACTATAAGGGTGTTAATTGATTTTTACAGGGGTAATTTTGAAATAATTAAAAGTTGAGGAGTTAATTAAGGACTAAATTGATTAAATTTGAAACTAAGGACTATTTTGTAAATGGCATTGAAGTCAAGGGGTCCAATTACAATTGAACTAGGGGCAAAATAAAAAAAAAATAGAGATTTTCAAAGACAAGGGCTTGATTGCAAGATATCATAACTTCAATGAACAATTTGAAAAATGACCATCTAAACCCAAAACGACATCGTTCAATCCACTATTCATTTTCTTCTCTTGTATAGCAAAGGAAATTCATCGAAGAAGCCATAAAAATGGCATCGGCCAGACCCCAATTCCCCACCAAACTCACCCAACAACAAACCCGTTTCAATGCCCAAGACGTCCATCACCAATATGGGTAGTTGGTCTGATTTCCCTCGCCCCATAACTCTCCTCTGATCCGAAGACAATTCAGCTCCAATAGTCCAATAATGGCAAGACTATTGGAGTCCACATCCTATCCAAACATGGTTCAAGCACGATCGCATCACATCCTCATCGCCAACAACAACACATGGTAAGCTTCTTCCCTCCCAGCTTTGCATTTTAATGACCTTGTTCCTGTAGTAAGCATGTGTGAACAATTCATGCACGCTTGTTGAAAATGGTCGGCTTGGTGACTAGGTCGGGCTAGTGACTAAGCCAGGCTAGCTAAATCAAGCCCAACCTGTACGGTTGGGCTAGATCTTGCCCAAAAAAAAAAACTATTGAGGTCGAGGCCCAGCCAGCCCAATTTCCTTTGGGCTAAAGGTGTGTTTGGAAAAACACACCCTTATGCCATTTCCCTTTATTTTTCACTCTTCTTTATTTTGATATCTAGCGAAAGAGGCCTTTTTAGATATTAGAAAATTACAATTTTTTTTGAAATATCCAAAAATTATGTTTTTTAATATATTGTATTATTTTTAGCATTTTCAGTATCGTCTCAAAAGAATATTAAATTTCAAAGATCTTTGGAATGCATTCGACTTTTAAATGTGTTATTTTTAAAATCATCGATTTTCCTCATTTGAGTCGATGTTGATAAGAAAAATCCAAAAAAATAATAAAAATCAAATTTATAAAAAAAGAAAGAAGTTAAAGGACCAAATTTGAAAACCTAGCAATATTTGTACCTATAAATACTGGTCTCCACAACACACACAAAGGGAGGGGAGCAATTTTGAACAAAAAACACAAGAAAACCTAAAACTAAACCTATCTCTAACCCAACAGCCGCTTTACTTATCTTTTAATACCGCTCCATCTTCTCTACTCTGAAGCCAAAGCAGAGTTGCTGCCCCCCTCAGCCATCTCCCTTCCCTCACACTACCGAACACCAGCCTTTCCTTTCCCTTGGCCTCCAGCCATCCTCAGTTGTTCCCTCCTCTAGCCAGCCAAAGCCTTTTCCTTTCTCTTAGCTAAAACCTAAATGAGCAGCCTCCCAACACCATTTCCTCCATTTTTGCCCACAGTCGTCCCTCCTTTCTCTCTCAATCATCTCCTCTTTCTCCCTCTCTTAGACATCACCAGAATTCCCATCTCCCAAAACCAGTTAAACCTCTCCCCGTCATCTTCCCCTCTCAGCTGACCCATCAGCCTTTCTCATCTGGCCAACACCACAGACAACCATCTGGCCTTTCTTCCTCAGATCTGTCTTCCTCTCTTCTTCCTATCCCGGTCAAACCCAATAAGTTCTCCAAGACTAGAACCAACAACTCACCGCCGACTAAACCAGGTCTCCATCTCCTCTAGCTGTCGCCCAACATTCCCTTCTCCTCCAGCAGTAGCCCAAACACAGCAGATCCAACAGAACCCGTCGACCACAATCCATAACTATCCACCTCTATAATCCAACCATAGATGCCTTGACTTCAGAGCCATCCACCGCCTGTAAAGGAGGAGAAGAAAGTGAAACGTATCTGAATTGAAAGCAGAAGAAACCAGATCTAAACAACTACCTAAAACAGACTACTTGTTGCGTCTTTGGGTGTTTTACAGGTCGCTGGCAGTGCAGAAAGGAAGAGGAGAAGAAGCTAAGCCAGATCCACCCGGTCCCCTAATTTTTCTTACGGTGGCGCGTGAACCCACACGCCGCTAGTGGCGGCGCGCGCACTACAAGATTTCACAGTTTTACCGATGGAAATATTCTGTTGGTGTGTGATTACGAGTTCATCGATAATTTATTTACCGACGTCGTCACCAACGGAATACATCTATCGGCTTTCCTTTTGTCGGTAATTCCACATTCCATCGTTATATCGGTCGGAAACACAAAAAAACCATTTGCCGATGCTTTTACAGATGAAATTTGTGCGCCAAAAAAAAGTTTCCTGCTTGAAATATACAAACAGATTTTATCCCGTTGGTGATAGCATGATTTACCGATGAACACATACCGTCGGTAAATTTGTCGATGAGTGTTTGAAATACCGACAGAAGATATCTGTCTGTAAATTCATTAGTAATTGTGACAGCTACTGTCAAATGTCGACGGATTCATTCCGTTGGTAAAGCTGTCGGTGAGTGTATGAAATACCAACCAAATATATCCGTCTGTAAATTCGTCAGTGAATGTGGCAACTACTGTCAAATGTCGACGGATTCATTCCGTCAGTAAAACCCTTTGTAATATTTTTAAAAAAAATTTGTTTTTAAAAAATTATTTAGAATACATAATATAAAATTATATAAATTAATGGTAATAAAAACCAATTATGCAAATAAAATTTCTATTAAACATCAAAAACAAAAAAGTAAGTTAAATAATATTCATTACAAACTGAATGTGTTTCAAAAAAATATTAAATGAAATTTTAAAGGGAAATAATATTTATTACAAATTAATATAAAGGTGGTGGAGGAGGAGGAGGTTGGTGGTTATACGACCAAAAAGGATTAGGGGCACATGTTCCACT
The DNA here is from genome assembly GCF_951802175.1 of Populus nigra. Classification (NCBI taxonomy): domain Eukaryota; kingdom Viridiplantae; phylum Streptophyta; class Magnoliopsida; order Malpighiales; family Salicaceae; genus Populus; species Populus nigra. The sequence continues at coordinate 21,204,928 of NC_084857.1, read as the reverse complement.
ATGTGATGCCATGTTCATGACCATTTCGCGAAGCTGTTCATGATCTACCTATTGTTGTGCATAGTCCGCTCTTTGTTGTGCATGAGCCGCTTTGAGTTGTGCGTACTCCGCTGAAAGGTGGTTGTATTTTTCGGTGAGCTGAGTCGTGTGTTGCTGCAAGGCCACGAACTCCTTAGATTGGGTGCTCAATATTGATTGGGAGCTCCCAACGGTTGAAAAACTACAGGCCGACCGCAAGTTGACTGCCGTAGTGTTGGAGAGACCGTAAACCTGATTTTTATCTGGTCCACCAGACGATCCAACCTCCATCCACAAATCCAGATCGAATTCTGGATGGGTTAAAGGATCGTCTCCGTATCTCTTCCTCAACCGATTATTATAGGTCTCCTGAAAATAAAAAAAGTAATCATCATATTCAATTCAATAAACATAATAACTTACAAAATAAAATGGTTGAACAAACATACCATGAAATATTGAGCACGGTTGTCAACAAACTATTGTGCCCCTTTTTGGCGGTCTTGGCTCCGCACGTGTTTTTCCACAAACAGCTCCATTGGGTTCGGCTCACGTCCAAGAGACGTAGCCTATAATGAAAAAAAGATTTATTAACAACAAATTAATTTAATGATATATTTCATTTAAAATAATCTTACCATCCATTTTGCATGTGCAGCAAATGAAACGGAGCCGCCGGTGTGCGTTGTCACCGAGCCATGAATTGGCCGATTCCAGTTGCCAACACTGGACTATGAGCATCGTGTGAACCGCTCAGACGTCAAGTGCTCAAGATAGTGCGGCCATATATCTTTCGGGATGTATATCAGTTTGAAATCCCTCCAAACCGCAACATCGATCTAGCCTTGTAAACTCCTATCTCTCGCGGTTTTTTTTTGCCCTTTTTTTTGCTTCATACCAAAAATCACGCAACCTACTTCAAACAACCAAAAATTACATTTTAAAACATAATTTTTTGTCTAAAAAAAATCTTGTATTGTTTTCGATGTTACCTAGTTGCCGCGTGATTTTCTCACACCCTCCTAACAACAGTGTCATGCTCACTGTCCCGGTAGAATTTGTCCTGTATATAAATAATTAATTTTAAATAAAAATAATAATTTATTTACAATTATATTAATAATTTATTAGAAATAAGCTGAAAATTATAAATTAACACCAACCTCAAATCTGTCAAACCAAGCATTGATTTGAGGCATCCATTCAGGATGCCTGGATCTCTGACTCCATTGAAACAATGGAATCTCCATTGACGATTTAAACGCCGATGATATTACTCGGACGGCCTCAATGTTTGTGAACCTAAAAATAAATGAAATTAATGAAATAGTGATTACTTCATAAATTATGTTATAATTTTTTTAAAAAAAAAAACCTTAACAAACTTACATTGAAAGGTCGTCCTTGCACTGTGCCTCATACTTGTGGGTAAATTGATTCCGCTGTGAAGGCACGCCGCCTCTACGCTATGAACTAGCGCTGGAAGAGGCAATATCAGTTGACAGTGCAGGTGGTGTAGGTGCCTCTTCTTGAGAGGCACCTAAGGACATATCATCCTAGCTGCGACCATACGTGAGCGACCAACTCTAGTTTTCATTATACACATCTACATAATTTTATACAAATAATTATATAATTAAATTCAAATGTTAAAAAAAAAATCGACAGCACCTCCCCTATACTGGATACTACCCAAATCCACATACCTGCAAATATTAACAATAGCCACAACCAATTGACCTAATCAACCAATTGACCCAATCTATACTAATTATTTCAACATATTCAATTACTAATTCTAAGGTAAATTCAACATTAACAATTACAATTCAACAAATTATTCAATAATTATGCCAATACAACAATAAAATATATTTAAAAAATTCAAAAAAACCTTTAGAACAATTAAAATAAATAGAAAAAATTAAACACAAATCATGCAATAATAGAGTAAAATTACTAATTATTCCAACATCTTCAATTACTAATACTAAGGTAAATTCAACATTAACAATTACAATTCAATAACTATGCTAATGCAACAATAAAATATATTCAATAAATTCAAACAAAACTCTAGACTAACAATTAAAATAAATGGAAATAATTAAACACAAATCATGCAATGATAGAGTAAAATTAAAATTACTAATTATTCCAACATCTTCAATTACTAATACTAAGGTAAATTCAACATTAACAATTACAATTCAACAAATTATTTAATAATTATGCTAATGCAACAATAAAATATATTCAATAAATTCAAAAAAACTCTAGACTAACAATTAAAATCAATGGAAATAATTAAACATAAATCATGCAATAATAAAGTAAAATTACTCATTATTCCAACATATTTTGTCGCACGTGTGCGAACGTCACGGCGAAAACATCCACCCTCAAAATTTTAACTATTATGGAACATGGGGAGACAAGGGATTCTTGTCTTTTATTAGTGGAAAAATAGAGTGGGAGTCGCCACCTAGTATTTTGGTTACTAGGAACCTTAACTGGTCTCAGAGATCGGGTACGGGGACTGGTTGCGTAAAGGGAAGGTATTAACAACCCAAATACGCCCTACCTAAGGTAAGGTGCATTGTTTTATTGTCTGATAAAATCTAAGGTCTTGTCGTGTTTTCTAGTTGTTGCTTCATCTATGGTTTAAGAAAAGTCCTTTTTGGTAAAGAGATCCTTATCTTATTGGGTAAAACCTAACCGTTCTAACGTCAACAAAAGAATTTAATATCCGTGATACGTCTTACGTATAAGATCATAACCCTAGATATTAAAAGAAAACAAAATAATTTTGTTTTAAATTTTTAAAATATTGGCATAGTTCTCGTGACTTTAATAAACTGGTTATTAAAGCCAAAATGCATGCTAATACATATTTTTGAAATTTTCTTTGTTATATGAAAATACAAACCAATATCAATTAAAATGCAGTAAAAAATATAAGAGAAAATCACAAATTTTTTTGAAATAATTTTTGAAGAAATTTTATTTTATTTTTATTTTTTTACGAGCTGGGCCCAACCCGACCCATGTGGCTGGGCTGGACCCAGCAAGCCTAACCGCCCGACTGGGAAAACAAAAGGCAAGCTTACGCGTGCATGCTTATGCAAATGGAAGTAGTTACTGTTCAAGTAAATATAATTCACTTGAACACTAAAAATGCAAAAATGAATTGCATGCACAAAGACGAAAAGAACAAACCTGGTGGCGGAAATGATGTCGAACACGATGGTAATGGTGTACGCTTACAGTGATGCTGATGGCGGTGTAGAGGAAGGTGACGATGGCTCACAGTGGTTATGATGGTGGCGGGCAGTGTTTGCTGCAGTTTTCCTTCTTCTTCCCCGTGCAGAGGCACCAGCATCTGGTTTTTTCCTTTTCTCATCTGCTTCTGTTCTACATTCCCTTTTTTTTTTCTATTCTGTCTCTCTCTCAAAACTTATGTCTGCCTCCTCAAAATTTCCTCTCTTCCCCTTCTGTTTCAACCTCTCCTCTCCGTCGTTTCCTCTCTATTTTTTCTTTTTCTCCTTTGCTCCCCCCGTTTTCTTTTTCTACTGTCTCCTTCCTTTTTCCTCCCCTCTGCACTGGCTTCATGGTGGTGCTGCTGCTCTCGTTGGTTCATAGTGGTGGCTTCGCCATTGCAGACGAAGATGACAGTGTGGAAGAGTTGTTCCAACAACACTGCTTCCTCTCCTCCTGTTGTTTCCTCTGTTTTTTTCTTTGTTGTCCCGTTCCTCCTCCTCCTTTTCTTTCTCCTCACTGTCACCTCTCCTCTCTCCTTTCTCCCTTTATTATCTTTTTTCCTTACAGTGTTTTTGCCCCTTCGCTCTCGTCCTTTTTCTCTCCTTTTATAGCCAAAACTGGATGCGTTTTTTTTAATGAAAACGTTCGGGACCATTATTGCAGTGGTAACGGTAGAGAGATAGTAGCTGTGAAATGTTCCCCATAATCAGCGGCATTTGTTGCTAAAACAATTCCTGTTTGCTGAATCGGTGAAGCAGACAATGAATAGTGCCTCTGAAAAGGCACCGTTTTGCCACTTTTAATGATATTTCTGATTTGGTCCTTGGATATTTTTACAATTTTGTAATCAAGCCCCCTAGAAAAGTTGTAATTGGATTCCTTGATTGTAGCGCCTTTTCCAGTTTGGTCCTTGGTTTCGGATTGTTTCAATTAAGTCTCTGATTTGACCAAATCAACTTTTCAAAATTATAATTGGACCCCAGAACTTTGATTTCTTCCAATAAAAACCTAAATTGACTTAAAAATTATTTTTTCTTGCAATCAAACCCTCCAAAAATTTAATTAAACCTTAGATAAAGTTTAATTGAATCCATAAACATCTGACTTCGAACTTTTCTTCTTCAAATTGAATTTTCCTTGTCAACAATGCCTTTATCAGTCAACGATATATTGTCAAATTTCAACTTTTTTCATTTTTGAACCTCATCAACCAATTTTTTGCTATTTTTCGGCATTCCAGCATCCTTTTCTCACTCCTATTATTCTTTTGGATTTCTTCCGAATATATATATTTGTATTTTCTCATTTTTGTGTGGGAACCCAAAAATGGGTAACAACAGATGCCCTCTTTTTACAATACTTACGGAGCAAAGACTTTGCATAGTAAGTTTTGTAAAGATAAACTAAATTAAACTTTTAATCTTGATCTTCTCATAACTCGACTGATCTAAAATTATGTCTTTACTGCAATCTCCCTTCAATTAGAAACTAATGATTAAAACTTGATTATCTTGAGAACTCGATCTCGGTGCCTTTTTTTTAAACCAAACCTAAAATCCTATGTGTGGTTGGTCTAACCCGAGATCCCGTTTGGCGATCCCCTCTAACCAGAACCAATATCTGCGTGGTTGGGCTAACGTGAGATCCCGTCCGGGGATCCCCTTTAACCAGAACCAAAATCCTGCGTGGTTGGGCTAACTTGAGATCCCGTTCAGCGATCCCCTTTAACTAGAACCAATATCCTGCGTGGTTGGGCTAACTTGAGATCCCGTCTGTCGATCCCCTTTAACCAGAACCAAAATCCGCGTGGTTGGGCTAACATGAGATCCCATCCGGCGATCCCCTTTAACCAGAACCAATATCCTGTGTGTGGTTGGGCTAACCTGAGATCCCGTCCGGCGATCCCCTTTAACTAGAACCAATATCATGTGTGTGGTTGGGCTAACCTGAGATCTCGTATGGCGATCCCCTTTAACTAGAACCAATATCCTGTGTGTGGTTGGGCTAACCAGAGATCTCGTCTGGGGATCCCTTTTAACCAGAACCAATATCCTATGTGTGGTTGGGCTAACCTGAGATCCCGTCCGGTGATCCCCTTTAACCAGAACCAAAACCTGTATGGTTGGGCTAACCTGAGATCCCATCCGGCGATTCCCTTTAACCAGAACCAATATCCTGTGTGTGGTTGGGCTAACCTGAGATCCCGTCCGGCGATCCCCTTTAACCAGAACCAATATCATGTGTGTGTTGGGCTAACCTGAGATCCCGTCCGGCGATCCCCTTTAACCAGAACCAATATCCTTTGTGTGGTTGGGCTAACCTGAGATCCCGTCCGGTGATCCCCTTTAACCAGAACCAAAACCTGTGTGTTCTTCCTGATGGCAGGGTTTGAACTCTCTTGTTTTGAGAATTTCCTAATGGTAAGGTTCTTCTCATTTTTCTTCTTGATGATAAGGTTTGCTTAAACTTTTCCCTTGATGCTTTCTTTCTTTTTGTGATTTTACAGGACTAACATAGGTCCTTCCTAATTGCAAGGTTGACATCTGTCTTTCATGATGACCAAAATTAACTGGACTTTTCTTGATGACAAGGTTGGAAAACTTGGTGCTTCCTTATTGCAGGGTTAACCTGAAGACTCCTCATGATGACAAGGTTGATCTTCTCATTTCTTTGAGATTTTCCTAACTGTAAGGTCTATCTCATTTTCTTCCCGTTCCAAGGTCACAACCATGATTCTCTGTTATTATTAGCTCAATGATTTTTTTATTTTTTATTTTTTATTTGCTGGACTTCTTTGAGAATTTTCCTGTAACAAATAAAAATATATGTGTAATGCTTTGAGGTTAGATGACATGCATGCATCCTTACCTGATTCGAAATATAGGTCCCCCCTCTTTGATGTTCCATCATCATAGGGTGCCTTTGTTTGCTATCCAAAAGCCTTCTTTGCTCTTTCCATGTACTGGCCTGTTCATATGCTAGTCATCCACTCAGTTGTAAAAGTCATGCCTATCCGGGCAATCCTTGATGATTACTACTCTTGTTGTTTATTAAGCATGAGTGTGCCCCCAAATGTAGTGTTGCTTGATTCATCACGAATGAGCTTAACCAATCATTCATCTTCTGGATTATCTTGAGAATTGTTCTCTCATTGATTGTGTGCATCGTGCCAACACCCATCAAGATTGTCAATCAGTCATGAACTTGCCTCAAGTTGAAACAATACTCTTCAAGTATATGTTATCACCAGCCTTCTTGGAAATGCCAAGTCATCCAGACATGCATCTTATAGCTTGTAGTAAAAAGCTCTTTGTTGTATACTTAGTGTTCTTCTCAATGGATTCCTCTTATCTTGTTGAATCAGATTGCAAAAAAAAAATGTATTGGCCTCATCAATGATGTCCAATTTATCACCCATATTCATGCCGTGAAGTGCACCTTTGAGCTTCAAAACATATGGTCCCCCAGTCAGTCTTGGTGGTGTGCATCTTTCTGACATTCATTCAAATGCAACTATGAGATAACATCTGTTATAGCCATGTTTCAAAGGATAACCCCAAGATGAAGATACGAGGTTGTCCCTTAAGTGCAGCGTTGTTTTCAATTGCTGCTGGAGTTCACTAGATCATGGAATGTTTTTAAACAATACTGCCCCTGGTGTGATCTGAATGTGTTCGTTCATTGATTATCTTTTTTGAACCACATTGTCCTCCGTTCACTGATTCTTCATATAATCATCTTTCTTTGCCCCCCAGCTGATCTGAATACCGTTTTTTTTTCTTTTCATGGTCCACTGAATTGCCCCCAAGGTGTCTCAACTTTTCAAGGAGTGTTAAGAAGAGTTGATGTCATTTCATGTCAAATATTTCGCATACTCAATCAATGTTCTTCATTGTTCGACAATCTTTCTTGTTCTAGAATCAAATCTCATACTTCAAAGGTTATGTCTATTCAAGTCTAATTGTTGAAATGAAATCAGAAAGATATCAGTTTTTGGAAAAGATCTTTTAAAAATCAAGCTTTTTGGTCAAAGACCCAACACATGTCATTCAATGTAGTCCTTTAATTGTCTTGTATTTTGAAAACAGAAATCGACCCTTTGTAAGATTAAAATGGTCTTTCCCATGGTCCTTTATGTCCACTTTAAACTTTGATTTTGAGTATATCGTTTGATGGTCTGTGATGAGGTGACTTTTTCATGAATTTCAAAAACAAGATGTTAAAGTCAGACCTCAACCTTATCAAGAAATTTTATCAGCATGCATAATAACAAGTAGCTTAATCCATGAAGCCACGACCCCTATAGAAAAACTCTTCAAGCTTTGAGAGCGCCATTTATTGGTTCAAATTGCTTACTTGATCGAAAAGGGCTTTTAAAAGCACGTAATGTAGGCTATGGTTTATGGCTATGAAAGAAAGGAATTTTTTAGGCTCAAAAGGTGTTTGAGGGTTTCAAAAACCTAGGATCAACATCAATTATTCATTATTTCTCTTTATCTTATTGTCTTTATAGAGAAAGCGACATATAACCTTATTAACCTCAAGTATCAGAATTCTCTTAACATATGTCATAATGCAAATCTAACTCTTTTTTTTTCTTTTTTTTTTTATGAATAACCAATCTTAATCATCTGATAACATCAGGAGCTTTATCATGGATGCCAAAAGTCATGTTTGTAGCCCAGATTATTTTTTTTGGTATCGACTTTTGACATTTGTTGTGAAACTTCTTTTGTCTTTCCTAAACTTAATAGGCATTCTCCTTCCTTTATCTTTGACCTGCCTTTAAGTGTAGGCAATTTTTTTCTTGTTTTTTTTTTTATGGCTTTCACATAGCCTTTCTCAGAATTTTTTCTTAACATACCCCCAGTCTAGGTCTTCTTTCTTTTAGCTCTCTCTCAAATGTTGGACTTTTGTTCTAAGCCTTCCCTTTCACTTTTGTCTTCTCTTATTTGCCCCCCAGTGTGGGGTGTGATCCTCGTCATGGTTTCTTTTGAAAAGAATATTCTATCAGGCTCAAAATGGGATTGCAAATGATATATTTCCAGTATTGTGAATGGATAAAACAAAGATGGCCTTTTCTCATTTCAAGCAAGGACGGTGTGAACCGATAAATTTTGACCTCATCCAGTGTAATGATTTGGACTTGCAAGAACCTTGAATCGCGAGTCCATAACTACTGAATCCATTACATATCATTATGCATACTGCTAAAACTTAGCTACATGGTGGGTGATTCAGTTTCATGTGTTAGCTCAAAAATTGTTTGGTCACCCCATATCATTTTAACAAGCATCGAGTCATTTCTGAATATCAAAATACTTTTAATCTTTCTAGGTTGATTAGCCTTAATTGCATGTTAGAGTTCAATCAAAATATTTTGTCAAAAATGAAATGCTAAACATCTCTTGACTTCAGAACAACAAAGAGACAAATAAAAGACATGTTTCGTTAAAGAATGAGATGTGATCCCAAAACAAAATGCAAAATGACAAAATTCCATAACAATATAATTGACAATTCATCGGCATTCTTGGACCAGCTTTCTTAGCAAGCATTTTCAATCACTTGTCATTCTGAAGATGTTTGGGGGACAATATAGCCAATGATATCACCTTTCACAAACTCAACTTGCCTCTTGCTCATCCACCTTTAGAGTCATCTCTCATCATTGTTCTGGAATCCATGACAGAACCTTCAATCTTTCCCCTCTTTATAGCTTGTTCAATTCTTTTAGCAATCCTCACAACTTCATGGAAATGTTGAGCCGAGCTTCCTATTAAATGGGCATAATAAGGGGATTGAAAGGTGTTGGCAAACAACATCACCATTTCTGTATCTATCAGTGGAGGCTGAACATATATTGCCTTATCTCGCCATCTTTGTGCGTATGCCCTCACAGACTCTTGGTTTTCCTTCTCCATAGACATTAGGATGGTTCTGTCAGGAGCAATTTCAAGATTGAACTTGTATTGCATAAGAAAAGCCTCCACCAAATCTTTTCATTTCTTAACTTTAGCATTGTCCAACCTCATATACCAGCTTAGGGCAGATCCCGTCAAACTATCTTGGAAAAAATAAATCAACAGCTTATCATCATAAATCACCTCAACCATTTTATTGCAGTAAGATCGAAGGTGAGTGTTTGGACATTCCAATCCAGTGTATTTGATGAACTCTGGCATCCTAAAGTTCTTTGGTACTATGATGTTTGGTACCAAACACACTTCAGCTGCTCGCATGAGATCAAACCATTCATTACCCTCAACTGCTCTTAATCTTTCTTCCAAAGCAGACAACTTGTCGTAGTTCACACAATCAGTGGATCTATTGCCAGGGGGTCCATCTGCTGTTAAATCCACATTGATGGGAGCTTGACTTGACGGGATAGGGGCGATAGGCACAAAATGTTGTTCTACTGTTGAATCTGCCCCCAAGTTTTGAGATGTCCCTAGGACGTGGATTGATGGTGCTTTCATAGGAGGTTGTGCAAAAATCCCCTTTTCATTTTTAGAGCTCAACACTTGTTCAAGCAGATCTGTAAGTCTAGCTACTTCACCTTTGATGCTCTCAATTTCATTTTGATAATGGGCCTCCAATTGAGTTCTTTCTTCATTATCCATCTTTCAGGTGTAGCAAATCTTGGACGGGGGACCTATGTTTCAACCTGACGGTATGTATGATAAATGTATGAGTATGTTTCTTATATGATGAGCTTGCCCTTCCAGAGTTGACACATGGTTGTAACCCTAAGAATTTTGATTTTTGCGCCACAATGGAATTTTTCTAAGTAACAACCATTGTGTCAACCACAAGTCTTGAGTTCAAGATGCTTCAGGAAGGGTTTACTTTGATGCAAAAAAAAAACTAAAACACACAACCTAAGAACAGGTTATATTCGTTAAGTGAGACCAAAGGTTGGTTGACTATCTAGTCTCAAAAGGGTCTCATATCTGCCCAGTGACGATCTTCGTAAAGACAGTGTGGGGGCGTTGCAAGGAACAGTTAAGGCACGTATGCCCACCATTACCAAGCAGGCACTCAGATATGAGTTAGGTGTTTCACGCATTTGAACCCTGACCAATAGTCATCGGGCAGATCGCTAATTAGCCACCTAACTTAGAAGCTTATGTGTGCTTTCCAAAAATTAAAGTATGTGATGCATGAGGCAGTTCTATACAATGCATGAGGCAGTTCTATACAATGCATGAACACATATGTACAAAAATTAAAGCATTTAAAATAAATAAATAAATAAAATAAGCTTAGTAACAGAAAACACGCAAACCAAACAAAACACAGTTATTAGACGAAAACAAAGCTTAGTCCACAAGGTCCCCAGCGGAGTCGCCATTCTGTCACACGTGTGCGAACGTCGTGGCGAAAACATCCACCCTCAAAATTTTAACTATTATGGAACATGGGGAGACAAGGGATTCTTGTCTTTTATTAGTGGAAAAATAGAGTGGGAGTCGCCACCTAGCATTTTGGTTACTAGGAACCCTAACTAGTCTCAAAGATCGGGTACGGGGACTGGTTACGTAAAGGGAAGGTATTAGCACTCCAAATACGCCCTACCTAAGGTAAGGTGCATTGTTTTATTTTATGATAAAATCTAAGGTCTTGTCGTGTTTTCTAGTTGTTGGTCCATCTATGGTTTAAGAAAAGTCCTCTTTGGTAAAGAGATCCTTATCTTATTGAGTAAAACCTAACCGTTCTAACGTCAACAAAAGAATTTAATATCCGTGATACGTCTTACGTATAAGATCATAACCCTAGATATTAAAAGAAAACAAAATAATTTTGTTTTAAATTTTTAAAATATTGGCCTAGTTCTCGTGACTTTAATAAACTGGTTATTAAAGCCAAAATGCATGCTAATACATATTTTTGAAATTTTCTTTGTTGTATGAAAATATAATATGATTTTTTTAAAAAAATTTTGAGAGACTTGGCCGTATGCATAAAAACAAAATATTTTTTTTTGTTTCAACGAAAACCATGTATTTTAATACCGGATTTGTATCTTTACAGTATAAAAATACAAACCAATATCAATCAAAATGCAGTAAAAAATATACGTGAAAATCACAAATTTTTTTGAAATAATTTTTAAGGAAATTTTATTTTATTTTTATTTTTTTACGAGCTGAGCCCAACCCGACCCATGTGGCTGGGCTGGACCCAGCAGGCCTAACCGCCCGGCTGGGAAAACAAAAGGCTGGAAGTAGTTACTGTTCAAGTGAATTTTAATTCACTTGAACAATGAAAATGCAAAAATGAATTGCATGCACAGAGACGAAGAGAACAAACCTGGTGGTGAAAACGATGTCAAAGATGATGGTAATGGCGTACGCTTACAGTGATGCTGGTGGCGGTGTAGAGGAAGCCGACGATGGCTCACGCTGGTTATAACAGTGGCGGGCAGTGTTTGCTGCAGTTTTCCTTCTTCTTCCCCGTGCAGAGGCACCAGCCTCTGGTTTTTTCCTTTTCTCGTCTGCTTCTGTTCTACGTTCCCTTATTCTTTTTTCTATTCTGTCTCTCTCTCTTCCCCTTCTGTTTCAACCTCTCCTCTTCGTTCTACTAACAGTGTTTCTGCCCCTCCGCTCTCGTCCTTTTTCTCTCCTTTTATAGCCAAAACTGGATGCGTTTTTTTTAATGAAAACGTTCGGGACCATTATTGCAGTAGTAACGGTAGAGAGATAGTAGCTGTGAAACGTTCCCCATAATCAGCGGTATTTGTTGCTGAAACGGTTCCTGTTTGCTGAATCGGTGAAGAAGACAATGAATAGTGCCTCTGAAAAGGTACCGTTTTGCCACTTTTAATGATATTTCTGATTTGGTCCTTGGATATTTTTACAATTTTGTAATCAAGCCCCCCGGAAAAGTTGTAATTGGATCCCTTGATTGTAGAGCCTTTTCCGGTTTGGTCCTTGGTTTCGGATTGTTTCAATTAAGCCCTTGATTTGACCAAATCAACTCTTCAAAATTATAATTGGACCCCAGAACTTTGATTTCTTCCAATAAAAACCTAAATTGACTTAAAAATTATTTTTTCCTGCAATCAAACCCTCCAAAAATTCAATTAAACCTTAGATAAAGTTTAATTGAATCCATAAACATCTGTCTTCGAACTTTTCTTCTTCAAATTGAATTTTCCTTGTCAACAATGCCCTCATCAGTCAACGATATATTGTTAAATTTCAACTTTTTGCATTTTTGAACCTCCTCAACCAATTTTTGGCTATTTTTCAGCATTCCAGCATCCTTTTCTCACTCCTATTATTCTTTTGGATTTCTTCCGAATATATATATATGTATTTTCTCATTTTTGTGTGGGAACCCAAAAATGGATAACAACATATTCGATTACTAATTCTAAGGTAAATTCAACATTAACAATTACAATTCAACAAATTATTCAATAATTATGTTTTTTTCAAGATTTTATCTACATTACAAAAAAACTCCAAAACAAAAGGCATAACAACAATAAAATAGCTAAAAAAATAAAAAAAATCCTTAAAGTAAAATGAAATAGAGGAAACACATACCTTTTAGATTGATGAAGATTAAAAAAAAATAGTAACCTTTGCCAGAAATATTAAGGAGATGACAGGAAAAAAAATCAAAGAGGGGAGGGGAAATTAAGAACTGAGAGGAGAGGAAAAAAATGAACTGAATGGGCGGTCGCTGGGATTTATAGTGCAATTTTACCGACGGATTCATCGACGGAATAAAAAATAGTTATTTGTTTTAATTTATTCCATCGGTGATGTGTCAAAAATCCATCGGTAATTTTTGAATTTCGCATCAAAATTTTTAATTACCCTCCATATTTTTCGCGGTCGTCGGCAAATTGATGAGGTCAGAGATGCATTTAATGCACCGCCCTTTGGAATTCACAAGTCCGTCGGTGAATTTGTCGATAATATTGACCCGTCGACAACTTACCGACAGACGTGAATCTGTCGGTATGGTCGTCGGTGATTGTGGCATTTCAAGTAATTATTTTCGAACTTTCTGTGAAATGCCGATGGGATGAATGTCGTCGGTATGGGCGTCGGTGATTGTGGCATTTCAAGTAATTATTTTCAAACTCTCTATGAAATGCCAACAGACATTATTCCGTCGGTATTGATGTCGGTGATTGTGGCATTTCAAGTAATTCTTTTCGAACTCTTTGTGAAATCCTGATGGACCTTATTCCGTCGGTATGGACGTCGGTGATTGTGGAAATATACAAGAAAGGTTGTATTTGTATTGCCTATTTACCTTCCTACAAAAACTTAAATGATAAACTGTCCATCGCACAAAACAATAACAACAGTGCTTAAACAATAAATATTTTGTGTTACAAAATATATCATTTATAATCTAAATTACATGAAAAAAGGGTTTTACACAGGGCTTCATTATGATAGTTAGTTATAATTTTCTTCTTCTTCATCATCAATTGAATAGTCATCACCTTCATCGCAATCTTCAATATGGATATCATCGTCTTCATTAACATTTGCTTGTCCGCTAGAGCTCAAAACAACATTCAACTCCTCTATGTCAACATCAACAAGATTATCATCGAAAACATAAAAATTTGAATTTTCTTCCAATTCAATCGAAGGAGCAACTTGATATGGTTCAACCAACTCACTAACTTGAAAGACTTCATCTCGCACACTTATGTCTTCATTCTCATCCTGAACAACCTCGACATGACCCCGGGGTTTTGTTTTTATAATGGACAACCAATCCACTCTTGATCGATCCTTTCTAAATGAAGAAGTGTATGTGTAATAAACTTGTTGACATTGCTTTGCGAAAACAAAGACATCCTTTATGTTATGGAGTCTAGATTTTGAGTTGATTTCGACCAGACTATAGTGTGGATCAACTTTGATTCCTCTGCCAGTCGTGTCATACCAATAGCAATTGAATAAAAACACTAATTCTGCTCGCTATGATATTGCAGTTCGACGACCTCTTCTAATCTACTATAGTAGTCAACTTCTAACTCACTACTAGTGGATCCCTTAACATAAATACCGTTGTTGTATGTCTTTCTCCCATGCCCATATTCTTCAATATAGAAAACATATCCATTGACAAAATACCCGTTGTAGCACTTAACTTTTTTTTCAGGCCTCAGGCTTAGTGAAGACAATGACTTAGGCGCACTTCTTCCCATTTGATAAACCTTGTATGTAATGTACATCAATAAACAATAAATGAACGAGAATCTCGTAATGACATGCATACGTACAGTAATATTGCAAGTTAGAATGAGTTTATGATAGTGCTTACGTGTGTTCTGAACCACGTGACAAATTGTTCATCTTGTAATTGAAAGATTTGGGATTCTGTCGGCTGTGAGTTATTGGAGAGCAAATATTGTCGATGTTGCCTGCAAGTGATAGTGAGTGTATGCTATTACAATATATAATTAACAGTATATTACTCACAAAGTTTAATTAGTATTACACATATATAAACTTACTGAATAAAAGGTCTCAGCTCATCACAGTTAAATAGAACATAGTTGTGTGCTTGTTTGAACTCTATTTTTGAAAAATATCTTTCTCTTACGACATTTTTAGGTGTGGGTCGTCTAGTATTGGAGAATATTGACAAGTTCACCGCCATCATCATGTCGTGGAACGCGATTAATTCTCGTTCTCAGATGAGGTTCGAAATAGTACGAGATAAATGTTGAGATCTCCTCAACAATATAGACCTCACATATCGAAGCCTCAACATGTGCCTTGTTCTTAACCTTTTTCTTGAGATTAAACAAGTACCTACATTGAATTAATCAAGTATTTTCAATTAAGAAAAACATAGAAAATACTTTTACATATGAATTACATTGCAACTGTAATATCTAACCATTCGAATGGGTACATCCATCTATACTGGACCGATCCTCTAGCTTTTGCCTTGAACAGTAGATGTATAGAGAGATGCTCTATTGAGTCAAAAAATGATGGAGGGAATATCATCTCAAGGTTGCATAGTGTCTCGATGATATTCATTTGAAGCCTCTCAATGTGCTCAGCATTCAACTTGCTGGAGCATATATCTCTAAAGAAATGACTGATCTCCGTGAATGCATCTCATATTCCCTTTGGCAACAAATTATAAAAAACTAATGGGATGAGCGTTTGCATAAACACGTGGCAGTCATGACTCTTCATTCCGTACAATCTACAGTTCTCGATATTAACCAGCCTTGATATACCCTGTGTTGGTTTGCTATTTTTTTGTAAAGTTTTTTTTGTTTTAAGGGTGTGTTTGGCAAACACCCCTTAAGCCTATTTTGGGTGGATTTTTTTATTTAAAAAATAGGTCTTCTTAAATATGGCCGTACATAAATACAAAATATAACTAAAAAAAAAATAACCTAAAAAATAGTAATATAAATGTTTTTTTGCGTGTGCATGTGACAAAGTCTCTCAAAAATAAATTATATTTGCATATGTTAGCATATTAAAAAAAAGGCACAAAAAATAGTCTTTTAATTTATTTGCATGCATTTTGGATTTAATAACTAGTTTAGTGAATTCATGAAAATTTGGGTGATATTTCAATAATCTCTAAAATTTTAATTCATGAGGATTAATGCTCAATATTTTGGTATAAATGGTGGACCTATAAGTAAGCTTCTATTTAAATATCAGGAATTGACTATAAAAGTAAAAGTATTTTTTACCACAATATACGAGTTGTGGAAAACCCTTTCGCCTTTCAAGATAGGTGAACCCTATTAGGGCACCTACCTAGACCTTTCCCATAAGAATTCATTTGGGCACATAAGCCCATAATAAATTTGAAACACAAGATTTATTCACACAAATGAATCTTTATCCTAAGCTATAAAACTAGGCGGTAACTCTTTTACCCCAACATCGTGTGCTCATGCACGACACCTAAGATCAATAATAGAAGCAGTGGACAGGGGGGCTTGGTAAGAACATTGACAAGCTGATCCTTGGAAGAGATAAAGTGAATTTGAATGGCCTTCGTAGCGACTCAGTCATGTACAAATGAAAATCAACCTCAAAATTATTAGTATGAGCATGGAAGATAGGTTTCATAAACAAATAAGTAGCACTCAAATTATCACACTAAATCATAGGCACAAAAGAAAGAGTAATATGCAGATCTTACTATAAATATTGAAGCCACATAACCTCAAAAATTTCATCGACTAAGGCTTTAGACTTAGTTTTGGTTGAAGAATGAGCAACTGTATCTTGTTTTTCTCACTTCCAAGAAATTAGTGTATGACCAAAATACAAGATATCCACCCATAGATTTATGATCATCAATATTACTAGCCCAATCAGCATCTATAAAACCATGCAATGAAAAAAGAAGAGCTACGAGTTATATGGAGACCAAAAGAAATCGTACCTCTAAGATAACACAAAATACATTTAACTGCAGCCTAATGTGAATCTCTAGAAGTATGCATATAATGACAAATTTTTGGTTTAGTAAAAGTGTGATATTGAAGAGCACTAATAATTTTTCGAAAATGTGTAGAATCCTAAAACAAGCAAGCGAACAGCACAACAACCTTTGATGTAGAAAGAGGAGTATCAATAGGCTTGCAAAAACACATACCTGCTTTGTGAATGATGTCAAGAATATACTTATCTTATCATAACATGATACCCATAGTGGTAGGATGGACCTTAATGCCTAAAAAATAATGAACAACTCCTAAATCCCAAAACTTAAATTCTAAGCTCATCAACTATAACAATTGTTGAAGCAAGACTGAATTGCTTCCTATTAGTAAAATATTATAGGAACCAGAGAACTGTTATTGGGCAATAAGAGCTGATGGTGGTTGAGCTGACATGGGTAACAAAGGAGTACTGTTAACAACACCTATGGATTGAAGGGAGGTGTAACACGCTCAAATTATAATGTCATGAAATCTCAAACATTTCTTTAGTAATGTCAAGTATTGAATAATATGTTTAAGATTATGGTATTTTTTTAAAAAAAAAATTTGACAGAGTTTCCTTTATTCTTTTGATATTACCAAGTTATCGACTATACTCCATTCAATCATAATACTCAAATCTTCCACTTTGATCCAACCATCCTGAATCATATCCCATCACATCATACAATATTTCATATAACCATACTTCATTGTGCTTTCTCATCCTTACATCATCAACAAATAAAACATTAACTACAAACAAATATAAACTTAAAGGATTCATATTGAACTATTTATTACATTAACATGCATTCATCTTTTAAACATGCATGATTATAATTATTAAGTATTCTTTTCGAATAGTTTCCTAATATTAGTTCCCTCATACTTTCTAAATGAATAAATACCAAAGGCAAATATCTTTAGGATACATATATTAAAATCTACATATAATACAAATTACATATAAAGCAAAAGATATTACATCCCATAAAATAAATAGATTTAAACACAAAACCTATATTTAATGCTCTGCATCACCTCGTGAAAAACCTATATACATAACATTAAAAAGAAATGAGAAAAATAACACATTAAAAATGATAAAGCTATTATGTTCACAATTCTTCAAAATATATCAAATTGTCTTTCATCACTAACTTACTACATATCAACATTAATAATTCATTAATAATTTATTAATCCTATACTTATAGGACCTCCATAATCAACACTCCTTGCTTAATTTTTTTAATTTTGTAATTCACAATTTTACCTCAAACCCGGCTAGCCCTCTTTGATAGCCAACAATCAAACCGGTAATTCCATACATATTACCCAACATTCAGCTATTCTCTAATAATAGCCAATCTAATCGGTAATTCCATATGAATTACCCAACATTCGGCTATTCTTTATCAATAGCCAATCTAACCGGTAATTCCATATGAATTACCCAACATCCGAATTATAATACAAACAAGTTTCTTCTTCTACTTTTTCCATATCAATATGTCATAAACAAATCATAACTAATGATAAAACTTTGAATTTTAGAAGAAAGTGATGAATCACCTACCGTCTGCTCGTGATGGCCCAGCTCCTCCTACCTGATGCCTTACTCCCGAAACAACTCCTAAATCAATCAAATTGCACAACATTATTAATCCATTATTATTTCTCCTACGTGCTTAAATTTGAAGCATGTAATATCTTTTATTTAATTGGGTTTGGCACCAAAATTTTCATTCATTTGTCACCTCATTTTCAACATATCGTTTTAATCAATTTTCTTCTTTTAACTCACTTAAAGAATTCTTCCATGAACTATTCCCATTATTTAATCCTTCTTTTCACATTCTTATGATGTTTCTTCATTTGTTCATATTTTGAATACTTCAAATAAGATAAAGAACATCATTTCTCAAACATAAAACAATCAAAACCTCATTCTTTTATTTCCTCATCCTTAGTTACAAGTTCATTTCTTCAAACATATTCAATTTCTTTCTTAATTACTACTTACATTCACTATTTCTATACTATTGTACCTCAATTGCATCATGTTTACTACTTTTCACAAAATCCCTAAATTCTCATAAGAACCATAATTTAAAAAGTCAAGAATATAAGAAATTAAATCAAATTTAATTGTCATTATTTGATAACTTACTCAAATAAATTAAAAAACACTTCATTCAATTAAGAATCTTAATTTTTCATGCATACCAATCTAAGTTCTCCCAACTTCTCTTCTCCTCCTAGTGTGGCCAGCCCTCCTCTCCTTTCTTATATATTCCTTCACTTGATTCTTCCTTAATTTAATGTTCCAAGTCTTTCAATATTACAAGTTTCAAAGCTTTCTCTCACTTTTCTTGTTTTATATTGTCGCACGTGTGGTGAAAAAAAATCCACTCTCAAATACTAATGTGTGGTATCCTAGAAAAATTGAAAAAAATTGGGAGACAAGGAATTCTTATATTTTATTTGTGAAATGCAGGAATGGGAGTAGCCACCTAGTATTTTGGTCACTAGGAACCATAATTGGTCTCAGAGATCGGGTATGGGAACTAGTTGCGTAAAGGGAAGGTATTAACACCCCAAATATACCCTACCTAAGGTAAGCTGTATTGTTTTATTTCCTAATAAAATCTAAGGCCTTGTTGTGTTTTCTAGTTGTTGGTCCGTCTATGATTTAAGAAAAGTCCTCGATAAAGAGATCCTTATCTTATTGGGTAAAACCTAACCGTTCTAATGTCAACAAAAGAATTTTATATCCAGAATATGTTTTATGTATAAGGTCATAACCCCAGATACTAAAAGAAAACAAAATATTTTTTTTGAAATTTTTGAAATATTGGCCTAGTTCTTGTCACACGTCACCTGCGCGACTTCGGTTGGTGATTTTTTTCGTTTCGTTTGATTGATTTGTTAGGAGTCGCCACCTAGTATTTAATTGAGGGCTACTAGGAAACCCAAATGTATTGGTCTTGTCAGAGATTCACAGATAAGGAACTGGTTGTGGTTAGGGAAGGTATTAGCACCCCTAACGCACCCTACCTGAGGTAAGCTGCTTCGTGACTTTGATGTGTTAAAGAAGTTTTAATAATTGTTTTTTTCATCGGATATTAGAAATAAAATTTATGTATAAGTTAATAATTCTTGACCGTGAGCAAATCAAAATATTAAATTCTTCTTTACCTTTGCAATTTTATCATAAATAAAAACAATAACCATAAAAAAAAAATGCAAACACACAAATACACTTTCACTATATTCATTTTCTTTCATGTTCTTTTTTTTTTGTTACATCCACACTACAAAAAATAAAAATTCAAAACTAAAAAAAAAATTAAACAAATTTTAAAATTACAAAATAGCCCCAAAAAATAGAATCAGGAACAGTGCAGCCACGAAACAGTGTCAGGCCGACTTCTGGTCACCGAAAATAGTGGTGGCGCGTCTTCTCCATGCGCCCCTGCAACCCACATGCCGCCACAAGAAATTACAGGCAGCGGGTGGATCTGGAGCGGCTTCCTCCCCTCTTCCCTTCCTCGTCGGCGGGGAGGAACAACGTCACCTGCAAAGCCAAGAAAACACCACAAATAGTTGATTTTCCTTTATTAAAAGTTATTAATATTATTATCCCTAATAATAACCCCCTAACGGTATTTTTAATCCTTATATTAAAAATAAATAATATGTTCTTGCCAAAAAAATTAAAAATATTTTTAAAGATAAGTCAAAATTCGTTGGAATTTTATGAACTTGTTGTCAAATCTAATGCAATATATTTTTTTAAACAATGCCAAAAGTGTTTAAAATTTTCTTTAAAAAGATGCTCAAAATAAATTTAGTATTTTTGGTCATATACAAAAAAAGAATTACATATTTTTAGGTTTTGGAAAGAAGAGGTTTGATTAGTAATCATGTGGAGGATAGTTGATGATATCAACAAATTGGTATTAGCATTTTTGAAGGAATTGTCTTTCAACATTAACATATGATATTGGTCAGAAAATTTAGGGATCGAAAGCAAAATGTTAATGAATTCAGAAGGGATAATACTAGAAGTATTAAAAATGGAATTAGATGAAAAATTGTAAAGAATATGATAGCATGTAGCCTTGAATATATATTGTTTGATTACTAATGTTTGTATTGCTTTTCATCATAATTATTTTTCAATGTTATGTTTGTTTCAGGTCCATCATATTCACAACAAGATTAATATTTTAGATTCTCTATCTTTTGTGTCATTTAGAACTAAACAAGTGCTCGTGTATTTTATATCTCAAGAAACTATTATGACTTGGATTGTAATAATATCTTTTAAATTGAATTTTTGAATGTAATTTATACTATCATGTATTCATACTTGTCATGCATGTGTGTTTTTCTTATTTACTTATTCTTAAAATATAGATATTTGAGAAATTGTGGTTGGAGCGATAAATATTGGATTAAAACCTAGGACAATTAGGTCGTGATTGGATAATGATTAATAGAAGTGTACATGTTGTTGGTCGATAACTTGAGACTTCCCGGTATAAGTAGACTGTGCTGAAATTTCCATAGATATTACAATGAACCTTGTGTCGCACGTGTACGGCGTCCCGACGATCATTCACCCTCAGGTAGGTATATGGTATCGATCTAGCAAATATGGAAAGACAAGGAATTTTTGTCTTTTATCAGTGGCAAATGGAATGGGAGTCGTCACCTAGTATTTGGTCACTAGAAACCTCAACTAGTCTCAAAGATCGAGTACGGGGACTAGTTGCGTAAAGGGAAGGTATTAGCACCCCAACTACACCCTACCTAAGGTAAGCTGCATTGTTTTATTGTCTGATATATGCTAAGACTTCATCGTATTTCTAATTGTTAGTCCATCTACGGTTTAAGAAAATTTCTCCTCGATAAGGAGATCTTTATCTTATAAGGTAAAACCTAGTCGTTCTAACGTCAGCAAAAGAACTACCTTTTTAATATCAGAAATATATTTTATGTATAAATTCATAATCCTTGTTACTAAAACAAAAAAAAATTTTGGATTTTTTGAAATATTGGCCAAGTTCTCGTGTCTTTAATAAACTAGTTATTAAATCCAAAATGCATGCTAAAACATATTTTTTGAAGTTTTCTTTGTTGTATGAAAATACAATATGATTTTTTTAGCTTTGAGAGACTTGATCGTATGCATGAAACAATTTTTTTTCTTTTGACGAAAACCAGGTATTTTAATACTGGATTTGTATTTTTACGGTATAAAAATACAAACCGATATTAACCAAAATGGATAACTAAAATACATGCAAAAATCACAAAATTTTTTTGAAAAATATTTTTAAATTTTTTTGGAATGGGCCGGACCCGACCCAAAAAGAAACTGGGCCAAGATCAGCCCAAAATAAAATACAATTTATCTTATATTAGGCTAGACTCACCCAGCTGCGTGAACTGGGCTGGTGATCCAACCCGGACTAGTTCCTGTGCCCATGCATAGTAACCAATCCATTATAATTAGCCGGTTACTGTGCTCATGCATAGTAACCGGGTAATTATTTTTCCTTGCTTGCAGGAATGTGCATAGTGCATGTTTTGCATGCAAGAAGATGAAACGGGAAATGGAGACGAGGGGGAGAGAATCACTAAGAATGTTCCCTTTTCATCATGAGTGACCTCCACTACTCCATAAGAAAACACCTTAACAACTGTAAATGGTCCTGACCACCGTGATTTAAGTTTGTCAGGAAACAAGTGAAGCCATGAATTGAAGAGCAATACTTGTTGACCAGGGACAAACTCCTTACATACAATGTGCTTGTCATGCCATGTCTTGGTTCTTTCCTTGTATATCTTGGAATTCTCATAGGACTCATTTCAAAATTCATCCATCTCGTTAAGTTGCAGGATTCTTTTCTCACCTGCAACCTGCAGATCCATGTTCAGTTGTTTCATTGCCCAGGATGCCTTATGCTCTAATTCAATAGGAAGATGGCATGCTTTCCCAAAAACTAATCGATATGGAGACATTCCCAAAAGTGTTTTGAATGTTGTCCTATACGTCTATGGTGCATCATCTAGCTTTCTTGCCTAGTCCTTTCGAGAGTTATTCACTGTCTTTTCTAGAATCTGCTTCACTTCTCTATTTGAAACCTCTGTTTGGCCATTTGTTTGAGGGTGATAAGCTAGTGCTCTCTTGTGTCTGACTCCATACTTAGATAACTATGCTTTAAACTGCTTGTTGCAAATTGAGTTCCTTCATCATTGATGATGGCTCTAGTAACACCAAATCTGGTAAAGATGTTCTTCTATACAAAATTAAGGACCACTTTGCCATCATTTGTAGGCATTACAATTGCTTCTATCCACTTTGATACATAATCCAGTGCTAAGAGAATATATTTGTTGTTGTAAGATGAAGGAAAAGGTCCTATGAAATCAATGCCCTAAATGTCAAATAACTCAACTTCTAGGATATTCTGCAATGACATTTCATTTCAGCAAGATATATTCCCAGTAGGTTGACATCTAGCACAAGTAGTAACAAAAGCATGAGCATCTTTAAATATAGTAGGCCAATAAAAACCAGACTACAAAACTTTGGTTGCAGTGTGTTGTGCTCCAAAGTGTCCCCCATATTTAAGTGTGTGGCAGTGCTTCAGTGAGTTTGTCATTTCCTCTTCTAGAACGCACCTCCTGATGACTTGATCTGCATAATGCTGATAGAGTATCGGCTCCTCCTAGAAATAGTGTTTGACTTCAGCAAGAAATTTCTTCTTTTGTTGGTAAGAAAAATCTGGCGGGATGATCTTACCTGCAAGAAAATTGACATAATTTGTATACAAAGGAATGAAATTGTTAGTGGAAATTGCTAAGATTCTTTCATCAGGAAAGCTTTCATTTATAACCATGAATTTAGGCTCTAGTTGTTGTGCCAATTCCAGCCATGAATTTAGGCTCTAGTTGTTGTGCCAATTCCAGCCATGAAAGATGATCTGCCACCATGTTCTCAGCCCCTTTTTATCTTTAATTTCTACATCAAATTCTTACAGTAACAGGATCCAACAGATAAGTCTGGGCTTGGCATCTTTCTTGGAAACTAGGAGTCTAATTGCAATATGATCAGTATACACTAGTACCTTGTTTCCCATCAGATAAGGCTAAAACTTATTGAAGGCATAGACCACAACAAGCAACTCTTTTTCAGTTGTGGCATAATTAAGCTGGGCATCATTGAATGTTTTGCTGGCATAGTATATGGTGTGAAACAGGTTGTTTTTTTCACTACCCCAGCACTGCCCCAATTGCATAATCACTTGCATCATACATCAGCTCACATGGTTTCTCCTAATCTGGTGTACTTACAATAGGAGTTGTCACTAACTTCTCTTTCAATAGCATAAAGGCTGTCATGCATTGTTCGTCAAATTGAAACTTCCTGTCTTTTAGCAGTAGATTACATAGTGGTTTGGATATTTTAGAGAAGTCTTTGATGAACCTCTTATAAAATCCTGCATGGCCAAGGAAACTCCTAACCTCTTTTACTGTAGTTGGTGGCAGAAGCTTGTCTATTGCCTCAATTGTAGCTCTGCCTACCTCTATTCCTTTTTCTGAAATCCTGTGCCCCAACACTATACCTTTCTTTACCATGAAGTGATATTTTTCCCAGTTCAATATCAAGTTTGTCTTCCAAAACCAATGCCAACTTTCCAAGGCAGTCATCAAAAGAAGTTCCAAATACAGAAGAGTCATCCATGAAGACGTAAATGATCTGCTCCACCATATCTGAAAACATAGCCATCATGCACCTCTGAAAGGTAGTTAGTGCATTACACAACCCAAAAGGCATTCTTCTGAAAGCAAAAGTACCATAAGGGAAGTGAAAATGGTCTTCTCTTGGTCCTCAGGTGCGATGGCTATTTGGTTGTATCCTGAATAACCAAATAGGAAACAATAGTATTCATGCCCGGCTAACTTGTCCAACATCTGATCAATGAATGGTAGGGGGAAGTGATCTTTGCGAGTTGCCTTGTTGAGCTTTTGGTAATCCATGCAAAAACTCCATCCAGTTACCATTCTAGTAGGTATCAGTTTGTTATCTACATCCCTTACCACTTTCATTCCTCCTTTCTCTGGCACAACTTGAACTGGGCTCATCCATGAGCTATCACAGATTGGATAAATAACACCAGCATCTAACCATTTCAGAACTTCTTTCTGAACTACCTCTTTCATTGTCGGATTTGTTGTTACCCATTTTTGAGTCCCCACACAAAAAGGAGAAAATACAAAAAAAAAAAGTCGAAAACAATTCAGAAAAAAAATAAAAAAAATATGTAGTAGTGAGAAAAGACGCCGGAGTGCCTAAAAAATAACCAAAAATTGGTTGAAGAAGTTAAAAAATGCAAGGATTGAATTTTGACAGTATATCGTTGACTGATGAGAGCCCTATTGACAAAAAAATTCAATTTGAAAAAAATATCCAAAATCAATTTAGACCGATAGAATATCCATGAAAATTCAATGTTTATGGACTCAATTAAATTTTATCTATGGTTTAATTGAATTTATGGAGGGTTTGATTGCAAGAAAAATTGATTTATAAGTCAATTTAGGATTTTATTGGAAGAAATTAAAGTTTTAAGGTCAAATTACAATTTTGAAGAGTTGATTTGGTTAAATTAGGGGCTCAATTGCATAATTATTAAAGTTTGATGGTCAATTAGGAACTTGATTGATAAAATCCAAAACCAATGACCAAACTAGAAAAGACGCATAAATAGACGGGCTGAAATTGACCAAAGTAGAGGCTAAATTGAAGAAATCAGAAGATTATTGATCAATTGAAGGTCAAATTGTATGAATCCAAAACCAAAGAGTGTCTTGTAAATGGTGCTAAAATCAAGGGATCCAATTACAATATATTCAGGGGCTTGATTACAAAATTGCAAAACAATCCAATGACGAATTAGAAATATTCATTTTGAATTTTGAAACGGTGCCATGTCCTTCACAACTGTTCATTGCCTTCTTCATCAACAACGGTTTCGACAGTAAAGGCGTTAGCAGTAAAGAACAATGGAGTTGCTTCAATCTAGGGAGCACGTCTCTTGGCTGATATCGCTCGCCTCCATGATGCACACCTACCATTACAACCTCATGGCATTCTCTGGTTTTATAAAAGCTAGTGAAAGGCCAAGAAAAAAAAAGGGAGAAAAAGGAGAAGAAGACTAGTGAAGACGCAGATAGACACAGGAGAATAGAGGCAAACAGAGAGCACTGAGAGAAACCAAAAATCCAGACGTTAGAAATGAAATTACACAGCACACAGAACTAAAAAAACCAAGGGAAGAACAAACAAGGAAAGAACAGAAAAGAGAGAACATGGACGAACAGAGGAAGCCTGGGAAAAGAGATGCGAAAGAGTAAGACAAAGGCACAAAACAGAAGGAAATCTACGAGGAGAAAATACAGGGGAAGAGGAAAACCAAAAATAAACCAGTAGAGAGAGAAGCAAACAAACAAAAACAGAAAGGAAAAAACACGCAGAAGAATACCAGGAGGGAGGAGAAGACAGAGATGAAAGGGAAGGAACAAGGCCGCAAAAAGAACATAAAATAGAAACACAGAGAACAGAAGACCGAAAACCAGAGAAGAAGCAAATAGAAAACAAAAAGAAAGAGAGGAGAATCATCCAGCCATCGTCTTCAGCTCTACCTTCCCGCACATAGTAAGTTCTTTTTTTCATTTTGTCTTTTGTAGTTATATAACACTGTGCGAAGGTAATTTTAATTACCTTCACACTATGCACTGCATGTGTGAATTGTTCACGCATGCAGGCCTTAGTCAGCAGGGTCAGTGGCTTGGGCTAGTGACCCGGCTAGGCCTGCTGGGTACAACCCAGCTACATGGGCTAAGCTGGACCCAACCCAAAAATAAAAATAAATAAAATATGTATGCATAGATTTAAATTCATTTTATTGGTTTATTCACTGACACTAGAGTCAGGAATATCATTTATTTTGTTTTTTTGCTACGTAATATTTACCAACGCTAGAGTTGGAAGTATCCGTAGTCGAATATTCACTGACGCCGGAGTCAGGAATATTATAAGTAAACTATCATAGCATAAATTAACAAACTCTTAGCAATTTAAGACAAAACCAGCAATGTAGATTACCTTAGGTAGGGTGTGCTAGGGGTGCTAATACCTTCCCTAGCCACAACCAGTCTCTTACCTGTAAATCTCTAACAAAGACCAGCACACTCGGGTCTTCTAGTGACCCTAAACCAAATACTAAGTGGTGACTCCTAACAACAAATAAAGAAATGAAAATCATTATCGACACCGCCTGGGGATGTACGGCAGAATGACAACTCCACTAAGGACCTTTAGGACTAAGCTTTGCCTTTTGTTCAATAATTGTTATGATGTTTGTTATGTTGTGTTTATATGGTTATCACTTTTTACTACTTTAGCATGCATCCTTGTTTATAATGTCATGTCACGCATCATTTTGAGACCACACACCTTAAAATCTAGGATAGGTGGGGAAGTAACGGTACTCCAATGGCTTTAGCTTGGGTAAGACTCGTGAAACCATCCAACTCTCGCTTGATTGTTTATTTGGAAGTGGTTGATATGCCAAACTGATATTACTTAGGGCCTCTATCTTCACACTACTTGGAAGCCTCATATCAACCTTTCGAGGACGATCACTAAACATGTGATAAACCATTTGAGACTAGGTAGTAACCTACCTCTTGATGCACTAAAAGACCTTTGTCACCCCGTGAAGGGTGAGCCCACATTTCATATGTATTTTTCTTATTGAATCAACATTTTTGCATAATTGCATGATTTTCATTTAGCAGGTTGAAATATAGGCTTCCTATTGAAACCCACCTATAACACTCAATTGCAAAAAAAAAAAAAGACAAATGGATAATGAAGGAGAATCCCAATTGGAGGCCCATTACCAAAAGGAAATTGAGAGCATCAGAGATGAAGTAGCTAGACTCACAGATCTGCTTGAACAAGTGCTGAGTTTCAAGAAAGGAAAGGAAACATTTACATAGCCTCCTATGAAAACACCATCAATCCACATCCCTCACACATGTCAAAACTTGGGGGTAGACTCAATAACTGGGAATCATTTTGTACTTTTCGCTGTTATCTATCCAAGTCAATTTAAGATCACTGTGAATCCAACAATGATAGGACCTTCTAACAATAGATTTACCAATCTCACGGGCCATGATAAATGGGTTGCTCTAGAAGAAAGATTGAGATCAGTTGAAGGAAATAATCTGATTCACCCTGTGATAGTAGCTGAAGTTTGTTTGGTTCCAAATATTTTGGTGCTAAAGGAGTTTAGAGTGCCGAACTTCATCAAGTATACCAAACTAGAATGCCCATACATCCATCTTCATTCATACCATAATAAGATGGCTGAAATGATCCATAACGAAAAGATGCTAATATACTTTTTCCAAGATAGTCTCACTGGATCCGCTTTGAGCTGATGCATGAGACTAGACAATATCAAGATCAAGACATGGAAAGACTTGGTAGACGCCTTCTTGAAGCAGTATAAATTTAATCTGGAAACTGCTCCTGATAGAACCATCTTAATGGTCATGGAGAAGGAAAACTGAGAGTCTGTGAGGGCATATGTGTTGTCATAACTCATTTTTGTGTTATTCCCCAATTCACAAATTATCAAAAAAATATAACAGTCAAAATCATATGCCAAAACGCTCAGAAAATGGTGGTCGAGGAGGTTCAAAAATACAAAGATTGAAATTTGATGGTATTTTGTTGACTGATGAGAGTCTTGTTGACAAAGAAAATTCAATTTGAGGAAGAAAAGTCCAAAATCAGATGTTTATGGACTCAATTAAATTTTATTGAAGGTTTAATTGAATTTATGGAGGGTTTGATTGCAAGAAAAAATGATTTTGAAGTCAATTTAGGCTTTAATTGGAAACAATTAAAGTTCTGGGGCAAATTATAATTTTTTTAGAGTTAATTTGGTCAAATTAGGGGCTTAATTGCATAAATATTGAACTTTGATGGCCAATTAGGGACTTAATTGAAGAAATCCAAAACCAAGGACAAAAATAAAAAATGCGCATAAATAGAGGGGCTGCAATTAAACCAAATCAGGGGCTAAATTGAAGAAATTAGAAGTTTATTGATCAATTGAGGGTCACGTTGCATAAATTCAAGACCAAGGACCAAAGTGAAAAAGGCGGGCAACTTCAAGGTCGCTGTTTGCTTTTTGGCAAGGATGCAATTGCATTGATTTTTAAATCAAAATTGCAATTGAAGACTCGATTGAACAAATCACAAATTGAGGACCAATGTGAACTCTAACATGTATTTTTATCATCGTTCCTTTTAAATGAAACGATGCGTTTTGTACAAAACGACATCGTTTCATACACTATTCATTAAAAAAAGGAAAAGTCCAAAATGGTGCCGTTTTGAACGGCACTATAGCCTTTCTTCTTCCCCTAGACGCGTGAGTTAGGGGAAGAAGAAGACTTTTCTCCCCTGCTTTGCTCGTTCCCTCTTTCTCCGAAACCACCAAAAAGACACCGACCCAAAACACCCCACATGCCTAAGTTCTGACCCGTGGCCTACCACGAGGTAAAGAAAAATAGAGGGGATGCTGATGTAACCATATTATTCGATAGTTTCACCCACATTTACCTAATGTTTTGTCCATGTTTTATATATAAAATGCCTTGATATTCTTTGTTTTATGTTTTGAAGGCATTTTTGGATGAAAGATGCAAAAAGGAGTAAATTGGAGGTAATTGGCAGATTTGATGTTCAGTCGATGTTTTGTGCAGAGCGTGAGTTCTAGAGATTGAAATGAAGTGATTCCAGTGGCACTAAAAAGCTAACATCCATACCTTTCTGGAAATGTAATGCAAGAAAAATAAAAGGAGAAAGATCATGAAAATCACATCCTGCAAAGTCAAATCTCGCATTCTGCCAGTATTGACATTTGGCCATTAAAAATTTAATATCTGGAGCTACAGAAGTCCATTTGATGCAAACTCAATTTTCTTGGATTCATAATTCAAAGACCTATCCACGCTCAAAACGTCAGCCAAAAACGATGTCATATGAGGGAGATAGGATTTTCCAAAGATGACAACTGAATTCTGCCAGCAAACAGGTTTCGTGAAGAAACGAGTCCAAATTACATTCCGAAGCATCTAAACCGACATCCAAGTTTTTATATCAGAAATTTAGCTCCTCTAAGTCAGAGTTTGAAGATTTCATGCAAGGCTATTTCTCATTTTTAGGAAAAATAGTTATTGAAGTACTTAAATGTAAACTGTCAACTTAAGGAAGGACTATTTTGTAAAATAGAGACTAGGGTTTCTTAGCATATAAAAAGAAAGAGAGAAGGGGCAGCAGCTAGCAGAAAAGAGGGAGAGCAGAAGGAGGCAGCAGCCAGCAGAGAATAAACACAAATTCTCTCCTCTACAAACCCAAAAATCATGCTCTTTTCATTCTTTAGAAGTAGTTGTTCAATAGTTATGCCAGGCTAAGCTCTTTTCTTGGTTGCAAGGACACAACAAACCTTCGGACTTCAAGAACCGTGAGATTTATTCTTCCTTCTATTTTCAGTTTATGTTATGAATGAGTATGATTGTTTTCCTATGCATATTTTCTATGATTGTTGTTGATGATTGCTAGAGCGGACTCTAAGTTATTGTTGTGAACAATCTATTGCTAAGTTTAATATCAAAACCGGAGTTGTGATATATGAACTTGTGAAGCAACTAAGCTTGATAATTGTGGCGGAACTACGTTATTGAACTTAGGGAGAACATTAGAACAAAGTGACACAAGCTGCGGACAGCTTGTATGTTAATCTTGATGAAATTATCTAGTTCTTAAAGCTACCATTAAATTGAATCATTAGTGCGGACACTTTGATTGTTTGTTGGTTAGGATTAGTTATACGGCGGATCCGTTAATTAATCAACGTTAAGAAAAGATAAAATTTCAGAACATAAACTGTAATTTTTGTTTCAAGGATCGGTTCTAATTTCCGTTGGTGGATGTGTGCTTGCGACCAAGGTTTGTTTTCTTGATAAGTTTCGGTTTTAATTGATTTTGTTTGCTAGTTTAATTGCTGCCATAGTTTAGATAATCACAAACCAAATCCCCCCAATTACATAACTTACAACATAAAAATCTGACTTGAAACTTCCTCGTGGGATCGACCCCTTGCTTGCTCTATACTATCTTGTGTGTTTTAAGCTAGGGTAATTAATTTGTGCGACCGCGACATCGCAACAAAAATTTTTGCGCCGTTGTCGGGGAGGTAATTTTAGTTGATTTTTGTGCTTGTACTGTTATTTTTATTTGCTGTGATTCAAAAAAAAAAAAGAGAGAAACAGAAGTTTTGCTTGCGACGGTACTGTTCACTTGCGGCAGCGGTACTGTTCAAAATAGAGTTTTTGGTGGAATTAGGTATCGGTCTTTTGGTTCCTGAAGGAAAACGACATTCTAAACAGGACTTGTGGTATACCACTAGCCCCATCCTATCGAGGCCAAATTTAGCTGTTTTCTAGGGTTTTTAGGCAGTTTTTGTTTTCTACCGTAGGATTTTCGTACAATTTGCATTGTTTTCGATCTCTTGTGTGGTTGGTTTCTTTTGAGTTTTCTTGATGATTTATGCCAGTAACCCGTTCTACTAATCAAAGTCAAGTGCATTTGGATCTCGAAATAGAAAAAACTTTACGTAGGTTACGAAAGGAAGCTCGCCTCAACACCATGGCTATTTCACGACAACAAACACTCAAGGAGCTTGCTGCTCCTAACGTGGAAAATCAACCATTGTGCATAAACATTGACAATAATGTAAACTTTGAGCTCAAATCTGGTTTTATACATTTGTTACCAACATTTAATGGTCTTGCAGGAGAAGATCCTCATACTCATCTTAAGGAGTTCCATATGGTTTGTGTTGGCATGAAACCGAATGGAGTTGATGAAGAACAAGTTAAGTTGAAAGCTTTCCCTTTCTCTTTAAAAGGGGCAGCAAAGGCATGGCTTTTCTCCATTCTACCAGGTTCAATTGGAACGTGGAATGGCATGAAGAAGATCTTCCTTAAGAAGTATTTCCCAGCATCTCGAGTTGCCAATATAAGGAAAGAAATATGTGGGATTCGACAATCTCATGGAGAGACACTTTCCGAGTATTGGGAAAGATTTGAGCAACTGTGTATTCAATGCCCTCATCATCAAATACCCGATCAACTGCTCATTCAATATTTCTATGAAGGATTGATGCCTACTGACCGTAGTATCATTGATGTTGCAAGTGGAGGGGCATTGGTAGATAAGACACCCGAGGCTGCACGCCAATTGATCTCAAACATGGCAGCCAACTCTAAACAGTTTGGCACTCGTGGAGACTTCGCAAACAAATGAGTAAATGAGGTAAGTATTTCTAACCTTGAGAATAAAGTTAATGATCTTACTTCTCTTGTGCGTTCTTTGGCTTGTGGCAATATACAACAAGTGAAAGTTTGTAGCATATGCTCCTTACAAGGACATGCTTCAGATATGTGCCCAACAATGCAAGAAGATTACATTGAACAAGCTAATGCAGTTGATGGAGCATTCAATTGACAACCTCAGCGTAAGTATGATCCTTTTTCGCACACGTACAATCTTGGATGGAGAGATCATCCCAACCTATGGTATGGGAACCAGCCTCAACAAGGCAATCAAGGCCGACAACTCCATCCCCATGGATTTCAGCCCCAACAGAATTATCAAGCAAGACAACCCCCTCCATTCACAAACTCCAATGTTATGAGGTCGTCATCTAGTGATGATCTTCGTGAGATGATGAAAACTTTGGCTTCTAACACTGTGACCTTGCAACAAAATGTCATGTCTTTTCAACAGGAAACAAGGTCAAGTATTCACAACTTGGAGAAGCAAATGGGGCAAGTAGCTTCAAGTGTGGGGAAATTGGAAGCACAAATAAATGGAAAATTGCCCTCCCAAGCATTGAATCCAAAAGAGAATGTTAGTGCGATCATGCTGCGAAGTGGGAAAGAACTTGAAGAGAAAAGGTCGAAACAAATTGAGATGGAGGAAGAAGAAGAGATAGAAACTGAATTGAGTACAAAAAAGAAACATCCTTCTCCTTCACAAATTGAAACCACGACCAACACTCTAAAGGTAAGTCCTCAATCAATGACTTCCAGTTTTAAAACAATTCCACCTTTTCCTGTGAGTTCTTCTAGGTCAAAGAAAGAGGACAAAGAAAAAGAGATTTTAAAGGTTTTCAAGAAAGTAGAACTCAACATTCCTTTGCTTGATGCTATCAAGCAAATTCCCAAGTATGCAAAATTCTTGAAGGAGTTGTGTACTACCAAGAGAGCTTTCAAACTGAAAGGTCATGAAACGGTAAGTATGGGTGAAGTTGTATCTGCCGTTGTTCAAAAGAATTTGCCTTTGAAACAAAAAGACCCAGGTGCGTTTACTATCCCATGTGTTATTGGTAATGCTAGTTTTAAAAGAGCTTTATGCGATTTAGGTGCATCCATTAGTGTTATGCCCAAACATGTTTATGATTCTCTTAGTCTTGAGCCTTTGAATAAAACTAGCATTGTAATACAACTTGCGGATCGTAGTTTTGTTTACCCACTTGGTGTGATAGAAGATGTCCTAGTTAAGATTGATAGTTTGGTCATTCCATGCGACTTTTATATTCTTGATATGGAACATGATTCTTGTGATTCATCAAACAACACTCCTATATTGTTTGGGAGACCATTCTTGAAAACTGCCAATACAAGGATAGATTGTGGTAAGGATACTTTGTCTATGGAAGTAGGAGATGAAAAGATTGAATTTAATTTTCATGATGCAATGAAATATCCTTATAGCAATGTTTATTCTATCACATGCTATGACCAAGTTGATAAGTGTGTGCAGCAAGTTTTTGATTTTGATTGTGAGGATGGATTAAGCGTAGCTTTGAGCTATGGCTATGATTTTACCGAGATAGAAGAGATGGAGAGGCACATATGTGTTCCCCAAAACGTGCACGAATCAGCATTGGCTTTGCAATCATTGCAAACTGTTCCCCATGGTAATGTCTTTGTTGATTTAGTACTCTCACATAAAAAGCTTTTGCCATCTATTTTACAGGCACCCGAGTTAGAATTGAAACCTTTGCCCGATAATTTGAAGTATGTATTCATTGGCGACAACAATACACTTCCTGTTATTATAGCATCAGGTTTGACAAATACGCAAGAGGAAAAACTTGTGAAATTGTTGTGTGATCACAAAACGACCATTGGATGGACTTTAGCTGACATCAAGGGCATTAGTCCCTCAATGTGTATGCATCACATACTATTGGAGGATAATGCGAAACCAATAAGGGAAATGCAAAGGAGGTTGAACCCGCCTATGATGGAGGTAGTGAAAGCTGAAATTTTAAAATTGTTAGATGCAAGAGTCATTTATCCCATCACGGACAATAAATGGGTTGCGCCAATCCATGTGGTGCCTAAAAAGACCGGAATCACGTTGGTGAAAAACAAAAATGATGAGCTCATTCCTACTCGCATCTCGAGTGGATGGAGAATGTGTGTTGATTACAGAAAGCTAAATCTTGCTACATGCAAAGATCATTTTCCATTACCATTCATGGATCAAATGCTTGAACGCCTAGCAGGTAAGTCTTTTTATTGCTTTCTTGATGGATATAGTGGATACAATCAGATTGTTATTAATCCTGAGGATCAAGAAAAGACTACATTTACATGTCCATTTGGTACATATGCATATAGGAGAATGCCTTTTGGTCTCTGTAATGCTCCTGCAACTTTTCAAAGATGCATGATGAGTATTTTTTCTGACTATGTTGAAAGAATAATCGAGGTTTTTATGGATGATTTCACGATGTATGGTGATTCTTTTGATAAATGTCTAGAAAATTTATCTTTAATCTTGAAAAGGTGTATTGAAACTAACCTTGTCTTGAACTATGAAAAGTGTTATTCTATGGTAGAACAAGGAATAGTTTTTGGGCATGTTGTGTCTTCACGTGGATTAGAGGTTGATAAAGCTAAGATAGATGTTATTTCATCATTGCCTTACCCCTCATGCGTGAGGGAAGTTCGTTCTTTTCTAGGCCATGCAGGTTTCTATCGACGCTTTATCAAAGATTTCTCGAAGATTACAGCACCCTTGTGCAAACTATTAGCCAAAGAAGTGGATTTTGTGTTTGATCAAGCATGTAAAGATGCCCATGATGAGCTTAAGAGACGTGTCACATCTGCCCCTATCATCCAACCACCAAATTGGGATGAACTTTTTGAGATAATGTGTGATGCGAGTGACTATGCGGTAGGAGCTGTGCTTGGACAAAGAATTGGGAAGAATTTGCATGTTATCGCCTATGCTTCTCGTATGTTGGATGGAGCACAATGCAATTACCATACAACTGAAAAGGAACTTTTTGCAGTGGTGTTTGCTCTTGAAAAATTCAGGTCATATCTACTTGGTACAAAAGTCATTGTTTTTACTGACCATGCAGCTCTCAGGTATCTTTTAAAGAAGAAGGAGTCCAAACCAAGACTGATTAGGTGGATCTTGCTTTTACAAGAATTCGATCTTGAGATCAAAGACAAAAAAGGTGCTGAAAACCATGTGGCTGATCACTTGAGCCGACTGAGGACCGAGGATATACAGATTGAAACAATAAGAGAGACATTCCCCGATGAGCAGTTGTATATGTTGCATTCCTCTACAAGACCCTGGTATGCTGATTTGGTAAACTATTTAGTCACCAAAGAATTCCCTTCAGGTTTGTCTAAACCCTAAAAAGATAAGTTACGAGCTGATGCTAAATATTATTTTTGGAACGATCCTTTTCTTTGGAAATTTTGTGTGGATCAAGTAGTTAGGAGATGTGTACCACAAGATGAATTTCATTCCATTCTTACCTTTTGTCATTCTCATTCTTGTGGTGGGCATTTTGGAGCAAAAAGAACGGCCCACAAGGTACTTGAAAGTGGTTTTTATTGGCCTTCTATTTTTAAGGATGCATATCATTTTTGCAAATCATGTGAAAAATGCCAAAAAACAGGTAATATCACTCATAAGAATCAAATGCCTTTAACGAATATTCTTGTGAGTGAAATTTTTGATGTTTGGGGTATTGATTTTATGGGTCCATTTCCTTCTTCTTTTGGCAATCTTTATATCCTTCTTGCTGTTGATTATGTGTCCAAATGGATTGAGGCGAAAGCCACACGAACTAACGATGCTAAGTTTGTTTTAGATTTTGTCAGGACTCACATATTTGACAGGTTTGGAATCCCTAAAGCTATCATTAGTGATCGTGGCACTCATTTTTGCAATCCTTCAATGGAAGCATTGTTACGCAAATATCATGTGACTCATCGAACTTCCACAGCATACCATCCTCAAACGAATGGCCAAGCTGAAATTTCAAATCGAGAAATCAAGTCCATTTTGGAGAAGACAGTGCAACCTAACCGGCAAGATTGGAGTCTACGACTTGGTGATGCACTTTGGGCTTATCAAACTGCTTACAAATCACCTATAGGAATGTCACCTTATACGATGATTTATGGAAAAGCATGTCATCTACCGGTGGAGCTTGAACACAAAGCTTTTTGGGCCATTAAAAAATGTAACATGGATTATGATGCTGCTGGGATTGCAAGAAAGTTGCAATTGCAAGAGTTGGAAGAGATTCGAAATGATGCTTACGAGAATACAAGGATTTATAAAGAAAAGACTAAGAGTCTCCATGACCGAATGATTACAAGAAAAGAGTTTAATGTTGGAGACAAAGTCCTTCTTTATCATTCGCGTTTGAAACTTTTTCCTGGAAAGTTACGCTCTCGTTGGATTGGACCATTTGTTGTTTCTAATGTTTTTTCTTATGGTGCAGTTGAAATTACAAGTTTAGAAACCAACAAAGTACTCAAGGTCAATGGGCATCGCTTGAAACCTTTCTATGAAGGTTGGACGACAGAACTCACCGCTTCTGCGGAGTTAGCTGAACCAATCTATGAAGAATAAGCATGCAACATGTCGAGCCAATGACATAAAACAAAAGCGCTAACTGGGAGGCAACCCAGCACACAAAAAAAAAACAGATTTGCTTTCTTTTTCCCTTGTCTTTTATTTTTCGCATTTTACTTTATTTTTGTCATTCTCCAATATTCCTTTTCTTTTATTTCAAAATTGAGGACAATGTTATGTTTTAAGTGTGGGGGTATTGGGAGAATGTTGGTTTTCTAATTTTGGTTTTCTTTGTTATTTTTCAAAATAAAAAAAATTATGTTTGATCTTTTGAACTCCCATTGGTTTTTGAGAATATGAGTATTATGTATGAGAATTAGTTGAGATAGATGAAGATATAAATCGAATGAAGGAGTGTGCATGCAAGTTTTAAGGTTTAATTGGTTTAGGGATTGACTTTGAGAATATGCCATGTTGACTTTATAGTGTTATACCAATGCAAGCTTTTGAGCCTTCAACATTATATTCTTTGATTGTGCCTTCTTTCAATGATATGTATCTTTAGAACTTGCTTCATATCTTGTTGAGATTACATTCATATTACATACATACATGAAGATGATAAAGGCATTAAGAATTTTAACCACTTGAGCCTAAAAGCCAACCTAAAGCATATTATCCTTAGTGAGCCCCTTTTGAGCTTGTTTATCTTTTCTTTGCTTTATCCATGTATAAGCCTTAACTTTCTATATGTTTTCCTTTTCCCCTGACCAAGGATTAGTAGAGCATATACTGATGATATCTCATGGAATTATGGTTGGAAATTATGTGAAAAGAAAGAAGAAGTGATGCTTGATGAAAAGATGGGCAAAGTTGCCAAAGGTAAAAAAAAAAAAAAAGGAAAGAAAAAGAAAAGAAAAAAAAGAAAAAGAAAAAGAAAAAGAAAAAAGTGTTCCTTTATGTTCTTAAGATTTTATATTGAAAAAACTTGAAATCAAAAGAAGTTAAGCATTGGTGATTAAAGATGGAAAATTTATGTACTTTGATGGAATATCTTGTTTGAAATATCATTTTTCAGAATGCTCTACTTTCTTTGGTTTGAACCTTTTCTTTTACTCTCTTTTACCTCACCTTAACCTTAGCCCCATTACAACCAGAAAATAAGACCTTTTGATTCATGCATTGTTTGTAATATGTTAGTAATGGAGATGAGATTGAAGAGCAAGTTTATGGTAGAACATATTCATTGATTGAATTTGAGAGATTTAAACACATAAGCCTTAAACACGTGAGTGTTGGAGTGTATATCAATGAGAGGACCTATCACTTTGGCATGACATAGATTTCATTTAAATCCCGACGATTGATTGAGTTTTGAAGTTTGCATGTAAATGAATTCATGAGAATTATACTATTTATCCTTCATGATTGTATTCTTGTTTATAATGCATATATTCTTGGACATTGATGGGAGATTAAGAGATTGATCATAATTCTTTTCAATTTGATTTTATTTATCCTTTCTCGAGGACGAGCAAGAGCTAAGTGTGGGGGTATTTGATATAACCATATTATTCGATAGTTTCACCCACATTTACCTAATGTTTTGTCCATGTTTTATATATAAAATGCCTTGATATTCTTTGTTTTATGTTTTGAAGGCATTTTTGGATGAAAGATGCAAAAAGGAGTAAATTGGAGGTAATTGGCAGATTTGATGTTCAGTCGATGTTTTGTGCAGAGCGTGAGTTCTAGAGATCGAAATGAAGTGATTCCAGTGGCACTAAAAAGCTAACATCCATACCTTTCTGGAAATGTAATGCAAGAAAAATAAAAGGAGAAAGATCATGAAAATCACATCCTGCAAAGTCAAATCTCGCATTCTGCCAGTATTGACCTTTGGCCATTAAAAATTTAATATCTGGAGCTACAGAAGTCCATTTGATGCAAACTCAATTTTCTTGGATTCATAATTCAAAGACCTATCCACGCTCAAAACGTCAGCCAAAAACGATGTCATATGAGGGAGATAGGATTTTCCAAAGATGACAACTGAATTCTGCCAGCAAACAGGTTTCGTGAAGAAACAAGTCCAAATTACATTCCGAAGCATCTAAACCGACATCCAAGTTTTTATATCAGAAATTTAGCTCCTCTAAGTCAGAGTTTGAAGATTTCATGCAAGGCTATTTCTCCTTTTTAGGAAAAATAGTTATTGAAGTACTTAAATGTAAACTGTCAACTTAAGGAAGGACTATTTTGTAAAATAGAGACTAGGGTTTCTTAGCATATAAAAAGAAAGAGAGAAGGGGCAGCAGCTAGCAGAAAAGATGGAGAGCAGAAGGAGGTAGCAGCCAGCAGAGAATAAACACAAATTCTCTCCTCTACAAACCCAAAAATCATGCTCTTTTCATTCTTTAGAAGTAGTTGTTCAATAGTTATGCCAGGCTAAGCTCTTTTCTTGGTTGCAAGGACACAACAAACCTTCGGACTTCAAGAACCGTGAGATTTATTCTTCCTTCTATTTTCAGTTTATGTTATGAATGAGTATGATTGTTTTCCTATGCATATTTTCTATGATTGTTGTTGATGATTGCTAGAGCGGACTCTAAGTTATTGTTGTGAACAATCTATTGCTAAGTTTAATATCAAAACCGGAGTTGTGATATATGAACTTGTGAAGCAACTAAGCTTGATAATTGTGGCGGAACTACGTTATTGAACTTAGGGAGAACATTAGAACAAAGTGACACAAGCTGCGGACAGCTTGTATGTTAATCTTGATGAAATTATCTAGTTCTTAAAGCTACCATTAAATTGAATCATTAGTGCGGACACTTTGATTGTTTGTTGGTTAGGATTAGTTATACGGCGGATCCGTTAATTAATCAACGTTAAGAAAAGATAAAATTTCAGAACATAAACTGTAATTTTTGTTTCAAGGATCGGTTCTAATTTCCGTTGGTGGATGTGTGCTTGCGACCAAGGTTTGTTTTCTTGATAAGTTTCGGTTTTAATTGATTTTGTTTGCTAGTTTAATTGCTGCCATAGTTTAGATAATCACAAACCAAATCCCCCCAATTACATAACGTACAACATAAAAATCTGACTTGAAACTTCCTCGTGGGATCGACCCCTTGCTTGCTCTATACTATCTTGTGTGTTTTAAGCTAGGGTAATTAATTTGTGCGACCGCGACATCACATCAGATGCACCCCTTGGGTGGTTGTGGGGTGGTTGCATAGTGGTCACGCTTGCCTTTCTCTCCCATCTGCTTTACCTATAAATACAGAGGGGGAGAGCACAAAAGTGGAACACACAAAAAAGAGAGGGTGGATAGACCGAAAGAAATAAAAAAGAAGAAGACCCGAAGAGGAAGAAAGAAGAGAAAAAGGAAGAAGAAAAAAACAGAGGAGCTGCCACCAACACTGCCCCTGTTGGCCATCACTGACGATTGAGGCTGCATTTCACTTCCCCAGGTAAAAACTTTGCCCCCTTTTCTTATGCTTTGATTCTTTCCTTGCCATGCAGGACGTGCATGGTGCACGTCTCTGTAGGCGAGGTGAAGCTGGTTACTGTGCTCATGCACATTAACCTGCTAAGGTGGGATGGGCTCATGGATATTTAGCCGAATCCAGTCCAACCCAGCAATGGTGGACCGGGTTCGGCCCAGCAAAAAAATAAATATATGTTTAAATATTTGTGATTTTCCTGCGTGTATTGTTTTACGCTATTTTGTTTAATCTCAATCTGTTTTTTTGTCATTTCAAAAAAATACAAATCCGGTATTAAAATATTTGCTTTTCGTCAAAACTTCCCAAAATACAAAACAAATTGAAAAAAAAAATGTTTTTATGCATATGGCCAAGTGTCTCAAAGCTAAAAAATCATATTGTGTTTTTTATACACCAAAGAACAATGTTTTAACATGCATTTTGACTTTAATAACCAGTTTATTAAAGTCAAGAGAACATTGGCCAAAATTTCAAAAACAAAAACAAAATTATTTTGTTTTATTTTAGTATCAGGAATTATGAATTTATATGTAAAACGTATTCCCGATATTAAAAAGGTATTTTTATTGACAACATAGAACAGTTAGATTTTACCCCATTAAGATAAGAACCTCCTTACAGAGGAGAGCTTTTCTTAAATCTTAGACAGACAGGACCAACAATTACAAACCACAAAAAGACCTTAGATTTTATCAGACAATAAAATAATGTAGCATTTAGTAGAAAGCTCAGCTCAACATTTCCATGAAGTTGTGAGGATTGCTGAAAGAATTGAATAAGCTATGAAGAGAGGAAAGATTAAAGGTTCTATCATGGATTCCAGAACAATGATAAGAGATGACTCTGAAGATGGGAAACCTTTTTTATGTGGTCTAGTCAGGTCTCGTTATAGCATCAACTGCTCAAATGTTTTTGTCAAAGGTTGACATTCCTTTGCAACTCGAGTTTGTCAAATCTCATGTAACCACCATTTCTTATATGGTATAATCTAGACAAGAGATGTGAATATCATGGTGGGGTCCTAGGCCATTCATTTGAACAGTTGCAAGAATTTCAAGAATCGAGTCTAGAGGATAGTGAGCAAGAGGCGAGTTGTGTTTATGAAAGATGATGTCATTGGCCATATTGTCACCAGGACATCCTTAGATTGACAAGTGATCAAAAATGCTTGGCAAAATTAAAGCTAATCAATCTTGAAGATTAAAAGTGTTTGGATTGTAGAAATGACTCAATGTTTGTTAAAATGGCAAGAAGAACAATATAGGGTGACCAAACATATTTTGAGCTCAGACATGAAACTGAACCACCCACCATGTAACTAAGTTTTAGTAGTATGCATAATGACATGTAGTGGATTCGGTAATTATGGACTTGTGAATCATTGACTTTTACAAGTCCCAATCATTACACTGGACAAGGTTAAAATTTATCGGTTCTAACTGACCTTGCTTGAAATGAGAAAAGGTCATCTTTGTTTTATCATTTCACAATACTTGAAATATATCCCTTGTAATCCCATTTTAAGCCTGATAGAATGTTCCTTTCAAAAAAAACCCTGACCAAGATCACACCCCACACTGGGGCAAATAAGAGATTTTTATTAGAAAAGGAAGAAGACAAAAGTGAAATCAATGGTAATAAGAAGGCTAAGAACAAAAGTCCAACATTTGAGAGAGAGCTAAAAGAAAGAAGACATAGACTAGGGGCATGTTAGAAAACTATGAGGAAGGCTATGTAAAAGCCATTGCAAAAAAAAAGGCACAACAAACACCAAAAGTCAATACCATAAAAAATACTAAGCTATAAACATGACTTTTAGTATCCATGATAAAGCATCTGATGTCTTCAAGTGATTAGACTGATTATTAATCAAAGAAAAAGTTGGATTTGCATTATGACCTATGTTAAGAGAATTCTGATATTTGAGGTTAATAAGGTTATATGCCACTTTCTCTACAAAGATAACAAGAGAAAGAGAATTGATGAATAGTTGATGTTGATCCTAGGTCTTTGAAACCCTCAAACACCTTTTTAAGCTTGTGAATTCCCTTTCTTTCATAACCATGAACCATAGCCTGCATTACGTGCTTCCAAAAGCTCTTTTTAATCAAGTAAGCAACTTGAACAGATAAATGACGCTCTCAAAACTTGCAGAGCTTATCCATAAGGGTTATGACTTTATGAATCAAGCTACTGGTTATTGTAGTTACTCATTTTTGGACCCCACATGATGGAGACGTTGTATACCTCTTTTGAACTAAGTGTAGGAGTTTAACTCATGTTTGCTGGAAGATCGACAAAAGCAAAAAAAGAAATATTTTTTTCAAAACACTATTTGAGCTGTTTTCTGCTCTCTGTATCCTTCCCCTTTGCTGCAAAATCATCAGGTTTTCTTAGGTTGATCAGGAATCTTCATAATGCTAAATTCGTTCCTTTTTATCTAGTCTTTAAGGTTAAATAAATCCCTCAGAATTTGCACTAAAAAAATGGTTCTGCTGCTGTCGCAATTTTTTGTTCCAACTTAGGCTCTAATTCTTATGCAGTTTCGTACGATATTTGACCATCCTAGGTATATTTTGTCACTCATGACATGTTGAAAAATTGGCGTACACCTTTATTAGGTCCTAGGGATCATTGTTCTTAGGGCAGATTCTCAGTCAAATTTGGATGCTCAACATTATCAGATGAAGAACCTTTTTGACCAACTAGATTACTGCTAGATTCTGTTCTCTAAAATGATTTTATCTTACTTTGACTCCTTCATGAAAGTTGTATTCCTAGACGTGTAAATGAATTTGGGCTTTTGAATCACTTGATTTCGATATCAGAAGCTCCAGATATTCTCATTTGAATATCTAACGTGAGGGCAGAAAATTCTGCCGCAGGAAAGATAGAGCCCAAGTTCGCGGGGCTGATTCGAAGGATTTTTTTTTTTGGACCAAGGACTGAATCGAAAAGTGTTAAAATGAGGGATTGAATTGAAGAAGGATATTGAAAGCTGAATAGGGGGGTTGGATCATCATAAATGACAAGATTTTTACCTCACCGAATAAGGAAAATAAGACTTTGCAGCTGCACCCTCCATCTATTTTCTTTCCTTTTTTTCTTTGCTGTTTTCCTTTCTCATCACGCTTGATTTTTGGAACTGAAGACCATGTTTTTGTTGCCTCATTTCAAAGGAAGCAGCTGGCCCTACACCATCCTCTAAAACTGGAAAGAAATCAGAAGTAAAGCACCAACACAAAATCAGAATATTGCAGTTTCCTTTTTGCGTTTTTTTACTGCAAATCAATAGGGATTTGCGTCCTAGATTAATGCATTGAATCCTTCCTAAATAGAGACATATTTAGACTATATATAAGCCCTTCTAATGACCTAACGGGGGAAAGAAAGAGAGCAGAAAAATAAGAGAAAAACAGAGAGAAAAGAGCAGAGAAAGAAACAGCCAAAGACAGAAAAGAAAAACGCAAGAGAGGCAGACAAAAAAACGCAGTAAATAGAGGGAGTTTCTTGCTTGCATTCTGGTGTCACCGTGAGGGAAGAGGAGAAAGAAAGACAAGACGGAGAGGGGGTTTTGCTCTAAACCTTGACAGCAACGTGCGCTTGGTTTTTATTTCAGTTGTTGCAGTAAACCATTTCAGCGAGACCTGCAGGTATTTGTTTTGATGTTTAAAAGACTGTTTTGTCTTCTGGCTTTTCATTTTCGTTTTCTATTTCCTTTTTGCCATACAATGAATGCTTGTCTTATGTTTCTTCCCGTGGCTGTGAGTTTAGATGGTTTTTTTTGTGTTAGAGTTGCGGGTTCCTTGTTTCGTTTTTTCTTTCTGGTGCATGAGGAACTGGGATGACAGCCCCCTCTTTAGTTCAGATGTTTTCCTTTTCTACTTTATAATCTGGGATGGGGTATCTTTGATAAGTTTAGGCCGGGGAAGGCAATTGAAATTGCGGGGAAACCCCTTCTGCAATTGCAGTAAGGTTTTTGGGTAGATTCTAAGGGGGGAGGCGTTATCCTTTGTGCTGTTAAATGACAGCATTTGTGTTACTGTTCAAGTGAATTATAATTCACTTGAACAGTTACAGAGTTTAATTTTTGGGT
Source organism: Populus nigra (assembly GCF_951802175.1). Classification (NCBI taxonomy): domain Eukaryota; kingdom Viridiplantae; phylum Streptophyta; class Magnoliopsida; order Malpighiales; family Salicaceae; genus Populus; species Populus nigra. The sequence continues at coordinate 21,160,514 of NC_084857.1, read as the reverse complement.
TTAAGAATGAACCGAATTTTATTTGAGAAAAGTTAGTTTTGAGGGGCCATCTTTGTTTTGTTATATTTTATTCAATTTTGCAGAAATTTGAGAATATATATATATATATATATATATATATATATATATATATATAAATGTGCACGGTTTGTGATCTTTAATTGTAATTAACTGTGATGTTTATGTTTCGATGAAAAAAAAAAGTTTTCTTGTGTGTTGCATACGGCCATTACCCTAACATGTTTTAAACGTTTTTTTTATATACAAAAAATATTGGAAGTTTTGAAACATGTGTTTTCGCATGGATTTCTTAAACACAACAAAAATTATTTTCTTACATTTCTGGATTTTACAACTTGTTTGTAAAACTCCAAAGGGTATTGGCCAATATTCCAAAAAATATAAAAATCTTATTTTGGGGAGAATTCATCTATTATTCACCGCTAATATTTGGATAAAGAAATCATTAAAGGATGAATATCCAAAATATTATTGGGAATAATTTGTTATTATTCACTGTTAATATTTGGATAAAGAAACCCGGAGTGGTAAATATCTAAAATAATTTTCTACGAATAATAAATCCGCACACTTCCTTGAAGAAGCCTTGATTATAATCGAGGACATTTCAATTTTTTTTGCTCCATGGTTTACGAGCCGTGAGAGTATGAAACATTAAGAAAAAAAATAGGTTTTTAAAGCACCCTAGATTTCTAAATTTTTGTCCCTCCTCCTTGCGATTTACAAGTCGCAAACTCTTGAAAAACTAAGGAGAAAATGAGCTTTTAAAGCACATGGAACTTCCTTGGATTTCTATCTTAATAAATTTAGTTTGAATCAAACCTAGAAAAACTGATGGGATTAGAAAACACCAACACTATAGCAATTGTTGCACGTCCCTCGCGCGGCGTCTGATGGCGATTTTTCGTTTGATTTTGGGGTCTTTTTGTTTATTGTGTATAAGGGAGTCGCCACCTAGTATTATGGTCACTAGGAAACTTGACTGGTCTTTCAGAGATTCTAAGGCAAGGGACTGGTTGCGTAAAGGGAAGGTATTAGCACCCCTAGTACGCCCTACCTAAGGTAAGCTGCTTGGTGTTTGATTTGCTTTATAATTTCTATGGTGTTGGTGTTCTCTTAATTAGTTTTCCTATGATAGGTTTGCTATGATGAATGGATTTGGGTTCAAAGTCTAAAAGCAAGAATCCTTGGTCAATATAGATCATACCTTTAGATATGTCTACAAAGTGTCAAGGGGAACCAATACAGATCTCTTGAAATCTGTGTTTGATTCAGACTAAACTTATTAAGATAGAAATCCAAGGAGATTCCATGTGCTTTAAAAGCTCATTTTCCCTTAGTATTTCAAGAGTTTTGCGACTCGTAAATCGCAAGAAGGAGGGACAAAAATTTAGAAATCTAAGGAAATTCAGAGCGCTTTAAAAGCCTCTTTTTGCCTTAGTGTTTCATACTTTTACGGCTCGTAAACCGTGGAGTCAAAAAATTGAAATGTCATCAATTATAATCGAGACTTCTTTCAAGGATGTGTGATGACTTATTATTCCTAGAAAAATATTTTGAATATTAACCACTTGGGGTTTCTTTATCCAAACATTAACAGCGAATAATAAGTTACTCCCAATAATATTTTGGATATTCATCCCTTTGAGATGAATTTATCCAAACATTAACGGTGAATAATAACAAGTTATTCCCACTAATATTTTGGATATTCATCCTTTTGAGATTTCTTTATCCAAACATTAACGGTGAATAATAGATGAATTCCCCTCAAAAAATAAGATTTTTGTATTTTTTTGAATATTAGCCAATACCCTTTGGAGTTTTACAAACATATTGTAAAATCTGGAAATGCAATAAAATAATTTTGTTGCGTTTAAGAAATCTATGCGAAAACACATTTTCAAAAACTTCTAATATATTTTTTTTCATATAAAATAAGAGAACATTCAAAACATGTTAGGATATTGGCCGTATGCAACACACAAAAAATATTTTTTATATTTTCTTTGCAAAATACACAAACATCACAGTTAATCGCAATTAAAATCAACAAACCACATATTAATCAAATTCTTAAGGCTTTAATAAATCAGCTATTAAATCCCAGAATATATGTAGAAACATGTTCTTACATTTTCACAAGAAATACAACATGATTTTATTTGTCCTTCAGATACTTGACCATACACCAAATTAAAACAATAAATTCATTTTTTTATCTTTTTGATTTTTATAATTTAATAACATACATAAAAAACTACAAACACACACACATCACCCTTTTATTATGTTTTTCTCATTCACCCATATATAATTACAAATAACATAAATTCAAAACAAATCTTGGAGAAAACAGTGAACCCTAATAGGAAAGACTGATCTTTAAGACTTAATGATGCACTTTGGGCTTATCGAACTGCTTATAAAACATCATTAGGTATGTCACCATATAGACTAGTCTATGGAAAACCTTGTCACTTGCCTGTGGAACTTGAACATAAAGCTTATTGGGCTATTAAAGCTTTTAATTCAAACCTTGATGATGCTGGTCAACTGCGAAAATTACAAATAAATGAGCTTGAGGAAATAAGAAATGATGCATATGAAAATTCAAGAATTCATAAAGCAAGAATCAAAGAGTTTCATAACAAGAAAATATTGAGAAAAACATTCAATGTTGGTCAAAAAGTCTTGCTTTATAATTCTCGACTCCATTTATTTCCTGGATAACTAAGATCAAGATGGAGTGGTCCTTTCATTGTGAAACATGTGTATCCATATGGGGCCTGTGATATCGAGAATCCAAAGAATGGCAATGTTTTCAAGGTAAATGGACATCGTTTGAAAGTCTACTTTGATAATTTTTCAGTTGAAAATGACTCGATTGAATTGAGTGATCCTGTATATAAAGATTGATTCGTTTTCTCACATTGTTTTGTGTTTCATTTTGCTAGTTTCTCTCACCCCGGTCAAAAGGCGGATAACGGTACTCCGTGACTTAAGTCGGTTCTTTCAGTTTCCCATAATAACTGATATCTTTCTCTCTTCTTTGAATCTCTTTTCCAATTCTCATTTCAAAATGGACACCATTCTTGAAAAATTGAAAAAGTACTTTCCCGCTCTGCCTCAGAATGCGATTACAAAAATTTACCGTGCTAGGTGTGCAAGATTGAAGTTGTTAATGGATCATGGAATTCCTGAAGATATTCGTTGGCTGATTGAAGCAAAGGTCCGATTATCAGGTGAGTCCTCCAATTCTTTCATTTCACACATGCCTGGAACATGTAAAAGCACTTTTGCAAAGAAACGTCGTGCAAAACGACTGAAAGTCTGTCACAAATGTGCCAGATGGACTTGCAATGCAACATGTCGTTCTTTAGGAATGGTATCTATAAACCGTGAAGATAAAATACAATTCATTAAGGATGGCCTGAGTAAGGGGTCTTTAGATAATCTTTTGTTGACCCTTGAGACGCATCCTAGTGGAGATGTGCATCGTGCAATTCATGATTTATGGCCCCATTTTCATAAAGAACATGATAGACTTAGTCTTGGGAATCTGACTAAAAAAGACCCTGTTTGCCAGTTTTTAAGAAAACTGGATGGGAAGCCTATCCCCAACCCATAGAGGGCGTTTAAGCCGTTCTTGGACGTAAAACCAAGGGAAGATGTGAGCCACAATCACAACTACCTGTACATACACATGCTCTTTCAAAATAAATAAATAAATAAAGAGAGAGAGAGAGTGTGAGACTCTAGCTGGCCTACATATAGGTGGTATGATTGCATCTTCAATTTCTCATCTACAAAATCTTCTCTTCCTTCCCCTCATTTCTACTCATCCCTTACATTAGACATATATAGAAGTGTGTAGAAATGGCAGGCCCCTCAAGTTATCACATAAAAAATATTTGTGTTTTCGGTGGATCCAGTCCTGGGAAGGAAATAGCTTTTTTAGAAGCAGCAAATCATCTTGGTCAGGTACTAGCTGAGAAAAAGATTCATTTAGTGTATGGGGGAGGAAGCCTTGGGTTAATGGGGGGTGTGGCAATAGCTGTATTTTTAGGAGGTAGTCAAGTTTTGGGGGTCGTCCCCGAAGCTTTAAGAAAAGGGGACATCATTGGAAGAACAATTGGAGAGGAACTACAGGTCTCCACAATGTTTGATCGAATGAATACAATGTTTAACCATGCTGATGCCTTCATTGCCTTACCAGGTGGTCTGGGCACATTGGAAGAGATCTTTCATATTTCCTCTTGGGCCCAACTTCACATTCACCATAAACCTATAGGTTTGCTCAATGTTAATGGTTTTTATGATACTTTGTTGTCTTTTCTTGATCAAGCTGTGGAACAAGAATTTCTAACATCTTCGGCACGACAAATCATAATCTCTGCTTCTACTGCTGAACAATTGATCAATAAACTACAATCTTTCACCCCTGTAATTGATCCTTCCATGAGTCGCATAAATTGGTCAACTACAGAAAGCCGTAAATAGCTTAGATTGGATTTGAGCCTTCGTTTGTGAATCCTTGTGTCTTTTGGTTTTATTTCTAGCATAGTATTTTGTTCTGTTATTTCTTATATTTGTTTAAGTGTGTTTCAGGTTTGCCAGTGTTCGTTGTTTCAGGTGATATCTTCTATACTCTATCTTTCTACCTTAGGACATTGAGGACAATGTTTCATTTTGGTTGGGGGGAGAGGGTAGTAATATTTTAAAAAAAAAAACTAACCAACTAACTGTTTTTGTTTTAAAAACCATTCGGCAAAACTGTTATTACTAGGATGGCAGAGTAAGGGGGAATGACTCTTGAGACGCATCTTAGTAAACATTTTCTAATGGTTATTTGCAATATTCATAACAAGGCCTATTAGAATACTTCTTGAAATATTCAGGTTTACAAACTCTCGCATTGTTATCACTTGGTTCTGCTCATATACTCATTTAACAAATATTCTTAAACCTTCATTTTCACACACACACTTTAACATATGATTGTGGGTTGCACATTGGATTATTACATTATTTATGTTCTTTTGTTAAAGGTAACAACTAAGGGATAGGGATAGTTTATAATTTGCAAAAAAAAAAAAAACAAAAAAACAACAAAAAAACAACAAAAAAAAGAAAAAAGAAAAAAAATGATGATAATAAAAACGTAGATAAGTTTGGTTTCGTAGCCTCCCTAACCTAAGCAATTAAGCCCGAAGGGATGTTTTAACACCTAATACCCTAAAGTCAACTGACTTAGGAGCTATTGGCCCAAAGCTTGTTACATGGGTTAAGGAGAAAAGCTTAAGGGAATCAAACATTGCACTATCTACATATCAGTATCTGCAACCCGAGTTACTAAGCTCGTAGGGGTGTCTCAACACCTAATGCCCTAAGATCAACTGGTCTGGGAGTCATTAGCCGAAAGCTCGTTACATGGGTTAAAGATGCATTGTGTTTTAAGTTATATGTATAGATATTAAAAAAAAAATTAAAAAAAGAGAGTAAAATAAAATAATCCCAACCCAAGGAAGTTAACCTTAAACATTAGAACAAAATATTGTTTTCTTCCAATAAAAGCCCCATCATCTATGTTTCATACATTGAGCACATAACAAGGAAGGTTTATTAATATTTTGTTTAAAAGGTATTGAGCAGATATATAAAATTTAATGAGAGTTTGTTTATCTGGATAGATTAATGGAAGTTGAATGATGAATGTCTTGCTTTGTGGAATTTGCAAATTGTTTTTCTATTTTAACGCCTTAATTACTAGGGACTAGTAATAAGCTGGTTGGGGGGTGTGATTAGTACTTAAAAGTGCATTTTTATCAAGGTTTTATATCATCATTTTGCACTTGAAGTATCAATAACTCCTTAACTAAAGCATGTTTTATAATAACATATCTAATTACATTAGATACCTTTAATTTATGGTAAATGTTCATCTTAAATGCAGGCCTATCACATAAAAGAAAGAATTGATTGATGAGTTGAAGTGCTGAAATTGAAAGGACAAAAAGATGGCCAAAGAGATGCTGGTGCAGTCCAAATTGGAACACAGTTTGGTAATTGGGTCATATATGGAGCTATAGATCTTGGATTTAGGTCCCTTTTATATGGATGGAAAGATAAGACATAGGCCTACAACTTTCATGTGGAGCCCAAGATTTAACAAGGCCGTTTTCAAGTCCAAATTGTAGCAACAAAGAAGAAGTCTGAATCTGTCCTGCAGCCCAGACACTGTTCAGTGTTCAGCCCATATCTCGAGTTCTAGAAGTTCAAATGATCTCAAATTTTTACCCTGGAAAGATGAGACAATTTCCTAGAACTTTCATGATTCAAGTTTGTTCAAATTATGACGTCATCAATGACGTGTTTGGCAGACAAGAAGATAAGAATTGTCACCAAGTCAAGATGTGGCCACCCACTCATCAATTAGTCAACAAATCAATAGTTCCGAATTTTGGCCTATAAAAGGAGGCATTTGCCATGTATTTAGGCATCTTGGTGTTGAGATCAAGATCATGCTCTTGCTTTCTCTCTTTGTATTGCTTATGCTTTGCTTTCATTAATATCAAGTTTATGCCTTTCATTTCCTTTCCTTTACTTAGTTAACTTTTATCTTACTTATGTTCTTATCTTGTTTATTTATGTTTCTTTCTTTCATTATGTCTAGCTAAGTTAATTATGTCAAGGTGAAAAGGGTACACTAATGGTGTAAGAATAAGTATAATATAAACTTAACATGGACCTTAATGTTGGATACTAACATGCTTCATATTTGTTATCTTGTTCACTTTTAATACTTTGCTTGTTAAATGGTTAATCTAGATTTATGTTGTATAACACTTGGTACAACAAATACTTGGCACTTTCATAGCCCATACTGTATGGTATAACCGACACCTGAGCTATGAAAGGAACTTGATTTGTTGTTAACATAAGTTATAATCATGAATGCCTGACAACATTTACAAGTATTAACATTATTCGAATAAGATAACTAATGTAATCATGTTAACAATTTATAATCTGATTGGAACCCTCTTTGTGTGTGGTTTCCAATTAAATAATAAGAGTTTATACTATACTTGTTTGAAGTACCATTAGTGGATCCTCGAATCTTGACATTTGTTGTTATCATTGTTTAATCCTACGTTAATCTTCCATCTCAAAGTTCTCATCAACTTCTTCCTCTTCTTCTTCACTATTATTATTATCACTATTATTGTTGTTGTTGTTGTTGTTATTGTTACTTTTGTTTTATTATCTATAATCTATACAATTAACCTCCCTGTGGTTAGACCCCGGTCTTGCCGGGTTATTTATTACTTCGACACTCTTGCACTTGGGAAAAGACATCAATCTTTTGGTCGTGTCATTGTCGCCGCTGGGGAAAGGGACAGCGGTGGGTCTATGGGCTGTTGTTTCGCTACTGTCGCCTGCGTCCGGTAGAGCCGCTATGGAGAGGGGAGGGGTTGCTGGCTCTGTGGAAGTGTTGCGTCTTTGCTGTTGTTGGTGGCTGGTGCGATCTGTGATGGCTGCGGGTCGGCTGAGAAAGGAGAGGACGATGGAGAGGAGGCAGTGTGTGCGGGTCTGAGAGGCTCAGAGAGGTTTAGCGGCCGACTGCTATGGGGAAAGAGATGGGGATGGCTGCTGGTTTGGGAGAGAAACAAAGGAAATGGGGAACCATGGGTTTGTGGGAGAAGATGGGGACAGCTGAGAACAGGAAGAACAACCGAGAGAGTAGAGTGAGGGGGCTGTATTGGCTGGTCTGTCGTTGATGGAGAAGAAGAAGCAAAATAAATAGGAGCGGCGACCTCTCTTTGGCTCTCTGGTTCTAGGTTCAGTAGAGAGGAAGAACGGCAGCTGGAAGAAGAAGAAGCCAAAGGTGTCCCGAGAAAAATTAGGGAGGGGGGGCGACCGTTTGTTTTTTTAGCTACAAGGAGTGAGCAGCGGCTTCCATGTGAGAGGGTGAGGTTTAGGGGTTTTTTGTGGTTTCTCTTAATTGTGTAAAAATTGCCCCCTTGTAAATTTTCTTTTCCTACTTTATTATGGCTAGATGTTCACTTATATAGAAAATCTTTACGCATGCTATTCAAGGAAATACTGTAATAATTATTGCAGAGATTGTCTTCTATAACCAGCACCAACAAATCCTATATATATGATATTTTATATTGCAGTGATTATTTTCCATAACCAGCACGAATCAAATCATATATTTATGGTATTTTATATTGCAATAATTATACATGATTCAATAATTATATCCTTGACATATTGCCTCATTAATATTAGCTCTGATGTTCTATGTTATCACCACATGTAAACCTTTATTTTTTATTTTTTTGAAAATTTATAAAAACATGGGTCAAAAATTGGGTAGCAACAACAATTATAAAGCAAACCAAACACCAAACAACTTTCCTTAGGTAGGGCGTATTAGGGGTGCTAATACCTTCCCTTTATGAAACCAGTCCCTTACTTTAGAATCTCTGAAAGACCAGTTAGGGTTCCTAGTGACCAAAATACTAGGTGGCGACTCCAATAGACAAAAAAAAAACCAGAAATTAATTGAGGGTCGCCGCGCTCCGCTGTGAGGGTGCGACAAGATGGCAACTCCACTGGGGACCTTAGGACTAAGGTTGGTAATTGTTTTTTTATTATGCTATATGTTGTTGTTTTTTTTTTTTACTATGAATGATATTTTGTTTAAAAGCTTTAGCATGCATCTTCACATTCTGTCATACATGGTATACTCATGCATCTCTTTATTATTATTATTATCTTTTTGAGGGCACACACAGTAAACTATAAGTTAAGTGGGGGACTAGCAGCTTGCCTTATGACTTGAGTCAAGGTTTAAGTTTGTGTAAACCCCAACTCTTTGCTGAGTGTTTAGACTAATAGTGATTGGTACACGTGCCATCCCACTATCTGTTAAACCCTTATGTTGCCTTTACGAGGGTGATTACTGAGACAACAAGAGACCCTTTTTAGAGACCAAGTAGTAAACCTACCCTATGTCTCACGTAAAGGAATTAGAAACTATCCTTAGGGTGTATGCTCCATAATATATTTTGCATTAAAACAATTCTAACCCCCAAGGCATCTTGAATTGCAGGACTTGTAAACGAAATGGCCACCATTGCTAAATTTTCCATCATAGAATATGAGAAAAATTCTGAACTGTCACAATTGACTAAAGGAGATTTCCTTAGAAACGATGCTAAGAAGTTATCACCAATCAAGAACCTGAATTGCATTATGAATGAGGTGAACAAGTTAACGACTCATTTTCAGAATGTGGATAAGGATGTATTTTTAGGAAATATGGACGTTTGGTGGAAATTGCAAGGGTAGAAGTTTTAAGCCTAGCTATGCGAGCCTTAGTTCATTTTTGGGATCCAGACTATCGGTGTTTTTCTTTTGGAAGCATAGACCTATGTCTCACTATGGAGGAATATGGAATGTTGACTGAGTTTCCAAACATCTGTATAGGATTTATTTTCCTTTGAGATCTGACAAGATCATCCCTGAACTGTCAAAACTGCTCAGAATCGCCAACTTGGAAATGTTTTTGGAAAAGAATGCTACTGGTCTGAAATGGAGGATGCTAGAAATTGAAATGGAAAAGAAGTCAGGATTAGAAAAAAAGAGATTGATTGCCTTGGGCATATTTGACCTTGTGTTGTTCCCAAGTCAGACGGGTGTAATGAGTTTGGAGGCTGCTGCTGCTTATGTAAAGTATAAGAATACACAAATCAATCTAGTGGCTGCTATTTTAGCCGAAACCAACTTGACACTTAACCATTGTAGGAGGACCGAAAAAGGAGCAATGAGATGTTGCACACAATTGTTGTATATCTGGATGGTTAGCCATATCGAAACAAAAAAACCTATCTTCAATAATTTTTGGTGGTTCACCCAAAAACCCCTGAAGTTAGTAGAAGAAGAAGAATGGGGAGAATTAGACAACCAAGGTTGGGTTGACAAATTAAAAGGTTTTCCTAAATAGTGATTTTAAGTGAAGAGCCCCATGGGTAACGATAGTGAAAGTCCTAATGAGTTGTGGACAAATACATTGGGTGCCAGTGGTAAGGATTACAGGTTATGTGAGTTATGCTCCTGCCCTGGTGGTAAGGCAGCTTGGGGGCATGCAGTTTGTTCCAAAGACTATGGGAATTGCTCAATTCTTTGGTTTGTTCAAAGATCCTATTGCACAAGAAGTTTTGGAGATCATCAAACAAGATTGGAAGCATCTGGTTTTGGCTGAGATAGAAGGTTTAAAGGATCCAAGTGCAAGTGAAGGATATGCAAGATGGAGAGACTTAGCTGCTTTAGCCATGCCTTGTGTAGAGGCCAAATCTCCCCAAACTATAGAAGAGCCTGTTAAGAGGAAAAAGGTTAATAATGAAGAGGAGTTGAGAAGACAAGTGGAAAAAATTCGGATAGAGTTGAGTAAAAGCAGAAAAGACAAGGCAATGTTGGAAGAAATGATGCTAAAAAAAGATAAAAGGAGAGCTTTTCTAGATGAGCAAATACAATCTAGAGATGCGCGAATAACAAAGCTTGAGTTAAAGCCGGGTGAGGAGAAGATTGCCGGGTGAGGAGAAGATTGCTAGGGAAAGAAGTGAGAAGGAGCTAAGAGGGATGAGTTTGGATTGGATGCAAAGTTGCTCTGAACTTGAAGCAATGGAGATTGACTTTAACGATTGCCAAGGAAGTGCAGAATATTACCAAGAAAAATTTGCACAAGTCCAATTCGAACTGATGGATAGGATTGGGAAGTATGAGGATTTGAACAATAAATATATGGAGTTGGAAAGCCGTTCGATGAGGATTGCAAAAGAAGAAAGTAAAAGGAAAGGTTTTGAGGCTGTTGAAACAAAATTAGTGGTTAAGAAGAATGAGATAAAAGTTATGAGGATAAAACTTGACAAGGAACATGAAAAGGTGAAGTATTTGGACGAGAAGCTAGCAACAATGGAAAAACACAAAGATCAAATCGACACCAACAATGCTGCTTTAAATAGAACCAATATGTTGCTCATAGAAAAGATGACCAAGACATATGAGCAAATGGACGAAGCTGCTGCACATGCTCGAATTATTAGAATCAAGGCACGAAATGTGGGAGGGGACATCATTCGCTATCGCTGAAGCCTAGCTGAAACAGATGCCTTTCTAAGGAAGATTGAGAATTGTGGCTTTGCCTTTTTACCTCTGGCAAGAGAGTTTCTGGAGGAAAGGGATTAATATATTTTGTATTTCCTTTTTATTTATAAATGTTGTCGCACCCTCGCGGCGTCGCGACGATCCTCGATTGGTTTCGGGGTCTTTTATTTATGTGAACAAGGGAGTCGCCACCTAGTATTATGGTTACTAGGAAACCTAACTGGTCTTTCAGAGATTCTAAGGCAAGGGACTGGTTGTGTAAAGGGAAGGTGTTAGCACCCCTAGACGCCCTACCTAAGGTAAGCTGCTTGGTGTTTGGTTTGTCTTATAATTGTTATGGTGTTGGTGTTTTCTAATCCAATCAGCTTTTCTCGGTTTAATTCTAACTAAATTTATTAAGATAGAAATCCAAGGAGATTCCATGTGCTTTACAAGCTCATTTTTCCCTTGGTATTTCAAGAGTTTGCGACTCGTAAATCGCAAGGAGGAAGGACAAAAATTTAGAAATCTAGGGTGCTTTAAAAAACTTATTTTTTTGTCTTAGTGTTTTATACTCTCACGGCTCGTAAACCATGGAGTAAAAAATTGAAATGTCCGCGATTATAATCAAGGCTTCTTTCAAGGATGTGTGTAGATTTATTATTCATAGAAAATTATTTTGGATATTTACCACTCCGAGTTTCTTTATCCAAATATTAATAGTGAATAATAACAAATTATTCCCAATAATATTTTGGATATTTGTTCTTTAAGGATTTCTTTATCCAAACATTAGCGGTGAATAATAGATGAACTCCCCCCAAAAATAGGATTTTTATATTTTTTTGAATATTGGCCAATACCCTTTGGAGTTTTACAAACATGTTGTAAAATCCAGAAATGCAAGAAAATAATTTTTGTGTTTAAGAAATCCATGCGGAAACACATTTTCAAAACTTCAAATATTTGTTCTTTTTAGAGGAAATTCAAAAAGATGTTAGGGTATTGGCCATATGCAACACACAAGAAAACAAATTTTGATATATATGTATATTTGCCACAGTTGCGTCGAAAACCGGGTATTCTAAATACGAGATTGGTATATATTTTTTACAACATAAAAAAAATTCAGATTTTAAAATAAATATTCCAGAAAATAAATCTTTTTCTCTTTTTTTTTTATTTTATTCAAAAAAATAAAAGAATTAGGTCCGGCCGGGTCACTTGCCTCAGCAGGGGACCTGGAGGACACAAAATTTAGACAAACTGTTCAAGTGAATCATAATTCACTTGAATAGTAACCACAAAAGATTGCACAGTAACATATAATTAAAATGCAAAGCAAAGAGAATGCATGGACTTACCTGGCGCTGAAACAGGCGAAGGAGATGGCACTGCAGTTGCTACACCCGGTTGTATAAAAATAACAAAGGAGGAGAGATTGGGGCTTATACCTGCAGTTCATGTTTGCAAAAAATGAAACCAGGGACCAAAAAAATCATAGCTCACGCGTGCTTCCTTGAATACCGTCGCCTGCCTCTCTTGCGTGTTCCTTCAAACTGCAGCTCCTGTTTGCAGAAAATAAAACCCAAGGCTGAAAGATACAGCTCACGCGTGCCTCCTTGGCTGCTGGTAAATGACAGATGAAAATAGAGATGCTGAAACGGATGAAATATTTCAGCTATGTGCTGGTAAATGACTTGTTTCCCCGTTGCCCGCCTCTCTTGCGTTTTCCTTCTCTTTCTTTTGTTGTTTCCTTCTCTGCTCTTTTCGCTCTGTTTTTCTCTTATTTTTTCTGCTCCCTTTTTTCCGCCTCTTGCTAGGTCATTAGAGGGGTTTATATATAGTCTAACATATCTATATTTAGGAAAAATTCAATGCATTAATTCTAGGATGCAAATCCCTGCTGATGTGCAGTAAAAAAACGCAAGAAGGAAACTGAAATATTCTTATTCCTATTCTGATTTTCAGCACTTAATTTCCATTGATCAAAGGGTGGTACAACTCCTTTCTTTCCTTCCATAGCTGGGACCATGAGGCACCAGCTGTTTCCTTTGAAATGAATCAATAAAAACGTGGTCTCAAGCTCTCCAATCAGCAAGACAAACATGGAAACCAGCAGGAAATTTGCAGAGGAAAAAAAGGAAAGAAATCAGATGGGTAAGGTGCATGCAAGGTCTTATTTTCCTTATTTGGTGTGGTAAAAATCCTGTCATTTATGATGATCCAACCCCCCTTTCCAGCTTTCAATATCATTCTTCAATTCAATCCCTCATTTTAACACTTTTCGATTCAGTCCTTGGTCCAAAAAAAATCCTTCGAATCAGTCCCGCGAACTTGGGCTATATCCTTCCCGCGGCAGAATTTTCTACCTTCACGTTAGATATTCAAATGGGAATATCTTGAGCTTCTAATATCGAAATCAAGTGATTCAAAAGCCCAAATTCATCTACGCGTCTAGGACTAAAACTTTGATGAAGAATTCGAAGTGAGATAAAATCTTTTTACATAACAGAATCTAGCAGTAATTTGGTTGGTCGAAAGGAATCTCTGGGTCTAACTCAAAAACTGACGAATGCCGAGAGTCCTGATATGGCTGAGAGTATGAACTAAGAACAAAAATCACAAAAACTAGACCAAAAATAGAGTTTTTTTAGTGCAGACTCGGGTCAATATCCTTCTCGCGGCAGAATTCTTTGCCTTCATGTTAAATATTCAAATGGGAACATCTTAGGCCTCTGATATCGAAATCAAGTGATTCAAAATCTCAAATTCATCTACGCGTCTAGGACTACAACTTTGATGAAGGAGTCGAAGTGAGATAAAATCTTTTTACAAAACAGAAACTGGCAGTAATCTAGTTGGTCAAAAGGTTCTTGATCTGACAATACTGAGCATCCAAATCTGACTAAGAATCTGCTCTAAGAAAAATGATCCCTAGGATCTAATAAAGGTGTACGTCAATTTTTCAACATGTAATGAGTGACAGGATATACCTAGGAAGGTCAGATATCGTACGAAACTGAGTCAGAATCAGAGCCTCAGTTGGAACCAAAAAATTGCGACAGCAGCAGAACTATTTTTTTAGTGCAAATTCTGAGGGATTTATTCAACCTTAAAGACCAGATAAAAAAGAATGAATTTAGCATTATGAAGACTCCTTATCAACCTAATAAAACCTGATGATTTTGGTAGTAAAGGGGACGGATAAAAAGAGCAGAAAACAACTCAAACAAGGTTTCAAAAAACAAAATATTTCTTTCTGTGCTTTTGTCAATCTTCTGGCGAATATGAGTTAAACTCCTACACTCTGTTCAAAAGAGGTATACACCGTCTCCAGCACGTGGGGTCCAAAATTGAGTAACAACAAATGTAATAAACATATCAAGCATTAATGAAAAGGGCGTTGACCCATCTTCTTATGCAAAATCTGTCTCTTGGTGAATATGATTTAAGCAAACGACTCGAAAGGCAATACTCTTAGCAAAGCAATGTGACAAGAGAACCTATGTTTATAAGGTGGTGGCTATTAATCGTTCACAAGAAGGCTGCATCAATACCCAACATACAAAACATTCTTATCACAATCATGCATTATGTCATACATTTTCTTATACATCTAGGCACGCATCTGCAGACCTAAAAACATAGGTCCCTCTTCTAGAATTCATAACACTTGACTAAGGGAAAGGATGGAAATGAAGAAAGGTCACACCCAGAAACTCAGTACTAAAAAGAGCTTGAAGAAGTTCGGAATGATGTGGCGCACCTAATCGGTTTGCTCGAGCAAATGCTTTAAGCCAACCTTTTTCCTTTTAATGAGATCATGCATTTTCAAAAGTTCATTTTGATGTTTTTACACGTCACTTTCTATTTTCAAAGTGGATCTTCCAAAACAAACACCTGCACTTTACACTGAGAATGAATGGCCAAACTTTAAAGAATACATAGTTGTTGTAGAAGAGGAAGAATGGGATGAAAATAACATTAGGGAATTCATAAAAATTAATAGGACAACATGAACAAGCTTGAAAACCCGCTAGAGAGGAATTTGAAACCATAGATGTGGGCAATAAAAAAAAGAAGAGAAAAACTGAAGATAGGGACTTCAATCACCCCTAATGAAAGAGAAGAGTTGATTACACTACTCCAAGATTATGTAGATGTTTTTGTCTGGTCCTACAAGGATATGCCTAGTTTGTATAGGGTACCACCAGTAGAAGGATGCAAATCGGTTAAGCAAAGATTGAGAAGGACCAATCGAATGTCTTGATCAAGGTAAGACATAAATTAAAAAGCAATGGAATGCTGGTTTTTTAGAAATAGTCAAGTATCCGTAATGTGTGTCCAACATAGTGGTAGTACCCGAAGAGGAAGATAAAATCGGAGTTTGTGTGGACTTTAGGGACTTAAACCGGACTAGCCCTAAAGACAATTTTCATCTATCACACATAGATATGTTGGTTGACAATATAGCTCATGGCTTCATATATTCCTTTATGGATGGATTATTGGGCTACAATCAGATGAAAATGGCATAATATGATAAGGAAAAGACAACCTTTGTAACACCATTGGGAACCTTTCGCTACAAAGTCATGATATTTAGGTTAAAGAATGTCGGGGCCACCAACTAAAAGGCTATGGTGGCTCTATTTCACGACATTAAAGTATACGTGGATGACATGATTGCTAAATCTAGAGAGGGGGAGAATCATGTCCAAATATTGAAGGAATTTTTTGAAAGACTAAGGAAGTATAAGTTGAGGCTTAACCATGCAAGGTGTTCATTCGGGGTGAAGTTGTTGGGATTTATGATGAGTGACAAAGGGATAGAAGTGGACCCCGGTTAAGTAAAGGCTATTCAATTTATGCCAACTCCCAAGACTGAAAAGGATGTAAGAAGGTTCTTGAGAAGGCTGAATTACATTTCTTAGTTTATATCCCAATTAACCATGACTTATGACCCCACCTTTAATTGTTAAGGAAGAAGAATCCTGGAATTTGGAATAAGAATGTGAAAAAACTTTCGAGAAAATCAAGCACTACCTACTGAATCCACCCCTATCTATCAAGTCGAATTGCAAAATGGCAAGTTATACTGGCTGAGTACGACATAGTATATATGACAAGGAAAGCCATGAATGTCATCGTCGATCACCTAGCTGACCATGCTATGGAAGATTATGAGCCATTAAAATTTGATTTTCCTGATGAAGATGTGCTTTCAGTCGAGGAAGGGAAATCAGATTGGTGGATTATGTACTTTGGTGGTGATGTGGTAACGGAGTGGGGGCAGTGCTAATCTCTCCTAATAAGAAACAGTAACTGGTTTCAGTTAAGCAGCAGTTTGGGTGCAATACAACATAGGAGTATAAAGCTTGCATTCTCATTTTAAAGGTGGTATTGGAGCAGAATATTAGAAAGATAAATATGTATGGAGACTCGATTTTGATTATTTGCCAAGTGAAAGGAAAATGGCAAACCAAGGACAAGAAGTTGAGACTTTACCAAGAATACCTATCTAAAATTGGCTAGAGAATTTGAGGAAATAAAGTTCACCTATCTAGGAAGGGGAGGAAACTATTTTGCTGATGCTTTGGTCACGCTAGCTTATATGACTACAATAAACTTTAGGCACAAGGTGCGGTCGGTACACATTGATACCAGAAATAACCCAGCTCATTGTTGCTTAGTTGAAAGAGATATAGATGGAAACCCTTGGTACTATGATATCAAGAATTTCATCCAAAACCAGACATATCCCATGGGGGCATCCAAGATCAACAAGAGGATTTTGAGGAGGTTGGCAATGGATTTTTATCTTGATGAGGAAACTTTGAATAAGAAATCATCTAACGGAACTTTATTGAGATGTTTTGATGACATGGAGGTAAAAAGTGATGAAGAAATTTATGGAAAGAGATTTGATCTGTCGATATGGTCCACTAGAAAAGATTATAACTAATAATGCCCAGAACTTCAATGGCAAGATGATAATAGAACTCTGTGCTAAATGGAAAATCAAGCATTCCAATTCCTCGCCATATAGGCCAAAGATGAATGGTGCGGTCGAAGCTGCTAACGAAAATGTCAAGAAAATTATTTAGAAGATGGTAGTCACCTACAAGGATTGACATGAGATGTTGCCATTTGCCCTTCACACGTACCATACCGCAGTCCGAACCTCAATAAGAGCCACCATGTATACATTGGTATATGGAATGGAGGCGGTGATGCCTTTAGAAGTGGAAATCCCCTCATTGAGAGTATTGATAGACTTTGAGCTAGAAGAGGTAGAATGGGAAAAAGGTTAGATATGAACAGCTGAATCTAATCAGTGAAAAGAGGATAGCCGCAATTTGTCATCATCAACTCTATCAAAGAAGGATGGCCAAATCATATGACAAGAAGGTTCGACCTCGAGGATTCCACGAAGGAGATCTTGTACTGAAGAAAATATTGCCTTTTACCAGGAGAAGATCAGAGTAAATGGGTGCCAAACAATGAGGGCCTTTTGATGGTCAAGAAAGCGTTCTCGGGAGGAGCTTTATTGTTAACTAGAATGGATGGAGAAGATCTAGTTAAACCTATGAATGTTGACTCTATAAAGAAATACTATGCTTCCTAGTCAATAAAAGAAAGTTCGGCCATGAATTGTCTTTGTAAAGAAGCTTTTTTTTTTCCATAAAACGTATGATCTCATAGCATTTGAAATCTTTTACTTAAAAGAACTGTTTTTTGTAACACATGACTAAGGAGATGACTCCATCAATTGGAGAGAACCAAATCAAATCTAAACTTGACATATTTTTGCACACTACACTGGGGGCAAGAAGTGCACATAGGGGTCCATAGTGAACCAAAGCCAAAAGGGGTATCATCATAAAAAGTTCTAAAAAGCATCTTTTATGAGAATTACTAATTGTATTGAAAGTTTCAGTTTTCATGAACAAAACCAAATCTTTTGAGTTTTCCTTTTAAAATAATAATAAAAGACAATACTCAATGGAGCAAGAAAGAGCCCCATAAGGAACCCAAGATCTCTTCACCAAGAAGATAGGAAGTATAGCGCATGGAGCATATTCTGTTTCAAGAGGATGAGTCGGACAAACAAAAGACAACGGGAGCTCAATAAGTCTACAACAGAAAGGAGGACCTATGTTTCATAACACTAACCTAGCAGGAGAAGATGTGATGAAAGCCAAAATAGTTCCAAGTTATTGGGAAAACCGCTGAGGTACAAAATCTCACATGAACGGAACTACGAAAAAGTATAGGAATTGTCAACCAACATTGCTTCATTTCCTCGAGGTAAGATGTTTTCTTTTGAAGTTTGAGATGGGCAGGTCACTTGATACTGAGACCATTTCTTAGAAAAGCGTGGAGTTTTCTAAGAATTTTAGGATCGATAGGTCACCCAATTTTGAGACCATTCCTTAGAAAAGCGTGGAGTTTTCTAAGAATTTTAGGATCGATAGGTCACCCAATATTGAGACCATTCCTTAAAAAAGCGTGGAGTTTTCTAAAAATTTTAAGAGGGGCCGGTTACCTGATATTGAAACCGTTTATTAGAAAATCATGGAGTTTTCTAACAATTTTAAGATGGGCCGGTCACCTCATATTGAGACCGTTTCTTAGAAAAGCGTTGAGTTTTCTAAGAATCTTAAGATGGGCAGGTCACCCGATATTGAGACCATTCTTTAGAAAATCGTGGAGTTTTCTAAGCATCTTAAGAGGGGCCGGTTACCTGATTTTGAAACTGTTTCTTAGAAAAGCATGGAGTTTTCTAAGAATTTTAAGATGGGCCGGTCACCCGATATTGAGACCGTTTCTTAGAAAAGTGTGGAGTTTCTAAGAATCTTAAGATGGGCAGGTCACCTGATATTGAGACCATTCCTTAGAAAAGTGTGGAGTTTTCTAAAGAATTTT
Organism: Populus nigra; assembly: GCF_951802175.1. Lineage (NCBI taxonomy): Eukaryota > Viridiplantae > Streptophyta > Magnoliopsida > Malpighiales > Salicaceae > Populus > Populus nigra. The sequence goes on along the minus strand of NC_084857.1, from coordinate 21,141,401 downwards.
AAGAGGGGCTAGTTACCTGATTTTAAAACTATTTCTTAGAAAAGCGTGGAGTTTTCTAAGAATTTTAAGATGGGCTAGTCACCTGATATTGAGACCGTTTCTTAGAAAAGCGTGGAGTTTTCTAAAAATTTTAAGAGGGGCCGATTACCTAATATTGAAACCGTTTCTTAGAAAAGCGTGGAGTTTTCTAACAATTTTAAGATGGGCCGGTCACTTGATATTGAGACCATTCCTTAGAAAAGCATGGAGTTTTCTAAAGAATTTTATGAGGGGCCAGTTACCACATATTGAAACCATTTCTTAGAAAAGCGTGGAGTTTTCTAAGAATTTTAAAATGGGCCGGTCACCTGATATTGAGATCGTTTCTTAGAAAAGCATGGAGTTTTCTATGAATCTTATGATGGGCAGGTCACCCGATATTGAGACCATTCCTTAGAAAAGCATGGAGTTTTCTAAAAATTTTAAGATGGGCCGGTCACCTGATTTTGATACCATTTCTTAGAAAAGCATGGAGTTTTCTAAGAATCTTAAGATGGGCAGGTCACCCGATATTGAACCATTCCTTAAAAAAACGTGGAGTTTTCTAAAGAATTTTAAGAGGGTCCGGTTACCTGATTTTGAAACCATTTCTTAGAAAAGCATGGAGTTTTCTAAGAATTTTAAGATGGGCCGGTCACCTAATATTGAGACCATTTCTTAGAAAAGCGTGGAGTTTTCTAAAAAAAAATTTAGGTGGGCAGGTCACCCGATATTGAAACCATCCCTTAGAAAAGCGTGGAGTTTTTTAAGAATTTTAAGATGGGCAGGTTACCCGATATTTAAACCATTTCTTAGAAAAGCATGGAGTTTTCTAAGAATTTTAAGAAGAGTCGGTTACCTCATATTGAAACCGTTTCTTAGAAAAGCATGGAGTTTTCTAAGAATTTTTAAGATGGGTCAGTCACTCGATATTGAGACCATTTTTTAGAAAAGCGCGGAGTTTTCTAAAAAAAATTTTAGGCGGGCAGGTCACCTGATATTGAAACCATCCCTTAGAAAAGCGTGGAGTTTTCTAAGAATTTTAGGAGGGGCCTGTCCCCTGATATTGAGACCATTTCTTAAGAAAGCGTGGACTTTTCTAAGAATTTTAAGAGAGGCCGGTCCCCTGATATTGAAATTGTTTCTTAGAAAAGCATGGAGTTTTCTAAGAGTTTTAAGATGGGCCAGTCACCTGATATTCAGATTGTTTCTTAGATAAGCATGGAGTTTTCTAAGATTTTTAAGAGGGGTCGGCCACCCGATAGGGAGACCATTGTTTAGGAAAAGCACTGAGTTGCACTAATATTTTTTTTGAAAACCCTGTTTGAGTTGTTTTCTTCTCTCTTTATCCTTCCCCTTTGCTGTCAAAATCATCAAGTTTTCTTAGGTGATCAGGAGTTTTCATAATGCTAAATTCATTCCTTTTTATCTAATCTTTAAGGTTGAATAAATCCCTCAGAATTTGCACTAAAAAAAATGGTTCTACTGCTATCGCAATTTTTTGTTCCAACTTAGGCTCTAATTCTAACACGGTTTCATACGATAACTGACCATCCTAGGTATATTTTGTCACTCATGACATTTTGAAAAATTGACGTACACCTTTATTAGGTCCTAGGGATCATTGTTCTTAGGGCAGATTCTCAGTCAGATTTGGATGCTCAATATTGTCAGATGAAGAACCTTTTTGACCAACTAGATTACTGCTAGATTCTGTTCTCTAAAATGATTTTATCTCACCTCGACTCCTTCATCAAAGTTTTATTCCTTGACGTGTAGATGAATTTGGGCTTTTGAATCACTTGATTTGGATATCAGAAGCTCAAGATATTCTCATTGGAATATCTAACGTGAGGGCAGAAAATTCTGCCACGGGAAAGATATTGCCCAAGTTCACGGGGCTGATTCGAAGGATTTTTTTTGGACCAAGGACTGAATCGAAAAGTGTTAAAATGAGGGATTGAATTGAGCAAAAGAGGGGGGTTGGATCATCATAAATGACAGGATTTTTACCACACCGAATAAGAAAAATAAGACTTTGCAGCTGCACCTCCATCTGATTTCTTTCCTTTTTTTCTCTGCTGTTTTCCTTTCTTATCACGCCTGATTTTTGGGGCTGAAGACCACCTTTTTGTTGCCTCATTTCAAAGGGAGCAGCTAGCCCTATGGAAGGAAAGAAAAGAGCCACACCATCCTCTAAAACTAGAAAGAAATCAGAAGTAAAGCACCAACACAAAATCAGAATATTGCAGTTTCCTTTTTGCGTTTTTTTACTGCAAATCAATAGGGATTTGCGTCCTAGGATTAATGCATTGAATCCTTCCTAAATAGAGACATATTTAGACTATATATAAGCCCTTCTAATGACCTAACGGGGGAAAGAAAGAGAGCAGAAAAATAAGAGAAAAACAGAGAGAAAAGAGCAGAGAAAGAAACAGCCAAAGACAGAAAAGAAAAACGCAAGAGAGGCAGAGTAAAAAAACGCAGTAAATAGAGGGAGTTTCTTGCTTGCATTCTGGTGTCACCGTGAGGGAAGAGGAGAAAGAAAGACAAGACGGAGAGGGGGTTTTGCTCTAAACCTTGACAGCAACGTGCGCTTGGTTTTTATTTCAGTTGTTGCAGTAAACCATTTCAGTGAGACCTGCAGGTATTTGTTTTGATGTTTAAAAGACTGTTTTGTCTTCTGGCTTTTCACTTTCATTTTCTATTTCCTTTTTCATACAATGAATGCATGTCTTCTGTTTCTTCCCGTGGCTGTGAGTTTAGATGGTTTTTTTTGTGTTAGAGTTGCGGGTTCCTTGTTTCGTTTTTTCTTTCTGGTGCATGAGGAACCGGGATGACAGCCCCCTCTTTAGTTCAGATGTTTTCCTTTTCTGCTTTATAATCTGGGATGGGGTATCTTTGATAAATTTAGGCCGGGGAAGGCAATTGAAATTGCGGGGAAACCCCTTCTGCAATTGTAGTAAGGTTTTTGGGCAGATTCTAAGGGGGGAGGTGTTATCCTTTCTGCTGTTAAATGACAGCATTTGTGTTACTGTTCAAGTGAATTATAATTCACTTGAACAGTGACAGAGTTTAATTTTTGGGTTTAAGAATGAACCGAATTTTATTTGAGAAAAGTTAGTTTTGAGGGGGCATCTTTGTTTTGTTATATTTTATTCATTTTTGCAGAATTTTGAGAATATATATATATAGATATGCGCACGGTTTGTGGTCTTTAATTGTGATTAACTGTGATATTTATGTTTCGATGAAAAAAAAGGTTTTCTTGTGTGTTGCATACGGCCATTACCCTAACATGTTTTGAATGTTTTTTTTATATATGTTGCGATGTCGCGGTCGCACAAATTAATTACCCTAGCTTAAAACACATAAGATAGTATAGAGCAAGCAAGGGGTCGATCCCACGAGGAAGTTTCAAGTCAGATTTTTATGTTGTACGTCATGTAATTGGGGGGATTTGGTTTGTGATTATCTAAACTATGGCAGCAATTAAACTAGCAAACAAAATCAATTAAAACCGAAACTTATCAAGAAAACAAACCTTGGTCGCAAGCACACATCCACCAACAGAAATTAGAACCGATCCTTGAAACAAAAATTGCAGTTTATGTTCTGAAATTTTATCTTTTCTTAACGTTGATTAATTAACGGATCCGCCGTATAACTAATCCTAACCAACAAACAATCAAAGTGTCCGCACTAATGATTCAATTTAATGGTAGCTTTAAGAACTAGATAATTTCATCAAGATTAACATACAAGCTGTCCGCAGCTTGTGTCACTTTGTTCTAATGTTCTCCCTAAGTTCAATAACGTAGTTCCGCCACAATTATCAAGCTTAGTTGCTTCACAAGTTCATATATCACAACTCCAGTTTTGATATTAAACTTAGCAATAGATTGTTCACAACAATAACTTAGAGTCCGCTCTAGCAATCATCAACAACAATCATAGAAAATATGCATAGGAAAACAATCATACTCATTCATAACATAAACTAAAAATAGAAGGAAGAATAAATCTCACGGTTCTTGAAATCCGAAGGTTTGTTGTGTCCTTGCAACCAAGAAAAGAGCTTAGCCTTGCATAACTATTGAACAACTACTTCTAAAGAATGAAAAAAGCATGATTTTTTGGTTTGTAGAGGAGAGAATTTGTGTTTATTCTCTGCTGGCTGCTACCTCCTTTTGCTCTCCCTCTTTTCTGCTGGCTGCTGCCTCCTTCTCTCTTTCTTTTTATATGCTAAGAAACCCTAGTCTCTATTTTACAAAATAGTCCTTCCTTAAGTTGACAGTTTACATTTAAGTACTTCAATAACTATTTTTCCTAAAAAGGAGAAATAACCTTGCATGAAATCTTCAAACTCTGACTTAGAGGATCTAAATTGCTGATATAAAAACTTGGATGTCGGTTTAGATGCTTCGGAATGTAATTTGGACTCGTTTCTTCATGAAACCTGTTTGCTGGCCGAATTCAGTTTTCATCTTTGGAAAATCATATCTCCCTCATATAACATCTTTTTTGGCTGAAATTTGGAGTGTGGATAGGTCTTTTAATTAGGAATCCAAGAAAATTGAGTTTGCATAAATTGGACTTCTGTAGCTCCAGATATTAAAATTTGAATGGCCAAAGGTCAACATTGGCAGAATGCGAGATTTGACTTTGCAGGATGTGATTTCCATGATCTTTCTCCTTTTATTTTTCTTGCATTACATTTCCAGAAAGGTATGGATGTTAGCTTTTTAGTGCCACTGGAATCACTTCATTTTGATCTCTAGAACTCATGCTCTACACAAAACATCGACTGAACATCAAATCTGCTAATTACCTCCAATTTACTCCTTTTTGCATCTTTCATCCAAAAAATGCCTTCAAAACATAAAACAAAGAATATCAAGGCATTTTATATATAAAACATGGACAAAACATTAGGTAGATGTGGGTGAAACTATCGAATAATATGGTTACATCAAATACCCCCACACTTAGCTCTTGCTCGTCCTCGAGAAAGGATAAATAAAATCAAATTGAAAATAACTATGATCAATCTCTTAATCTCCCATCAATGTCCAAGAATGTATGCATTATAAACAAGAATACAATCATGAAGGATAAATAGTATAATTCTCATGAATTCATTTACATGCAAACTTCAAAACTCAATCAATCGTCGGGATTTAAATGAAATCTATGCCATGCCAAAGTGATAGGTCCTCTCATTGATATACCCTCTAACACTCATGTGTTTAGGGTTTATGTGTTTAAATCTCTCAAATTCAATCAAAGAGCATGTTCTACCATAAGCTTGCTTTTCAATCTCATCTCCATTAGCAACTTATTACAAGTACTACATGAATCAAAAGGTCTTATTTTCCGGTTGTGATGGGGCTAAGGTTAAGGTGAGGTAAAAGAAAGTAAAAGGAAAGGTTCAAATCAAAGAAAGTAGAGCATTCTGAAAAATGATATTTCAAACAAGATATTCCATCAAAGCACATAAATTTTTCATCTTTAATCACCAATGCTTAACTTCTTTTGATTTCAAGCTCTTTCAACATAAATTCTTAAGAACATAAAGGAACACTTTTCTTTTTTTTTCTTTTTTTTTTCTCTTTTTTTCTCTCTTTTTTTTTTACCTTTGGCAACTTTGCCCATCTTTTCATCAAGCATCACTTCTTTCTTTTCACATAATTTCCAACCATAATTCCATGAGATATCATAAGTATATGCTTTGCTAATCCTTGGCCAGGGGAAAAGGAAAACATATAAAAAGTTAAGGCTTATACATGGATAAAGCAAAGAAAAGATAAACAAGCTCAAAAGGGGCTCACTAAGGATAATATGCTTTAGGTTGACTTTTTGGTTCAAGTGATTAAAATTCCTAATGCCTTTATCATCTTCATGTATATTTGTAATGGAATATAATCTCAATAAGATATGAAGCAAGTTCTAGAGATACATATCATTGAAAGAATGCACACTCAAAGAATATAATGTTGAAGGCTCAAAAGCTTGCATTGGTATAACACTATAAAGTCAACATGGCATATTCTCAAAGTCAATCCCTAAACCAATTAAACCTTAAAATTTGCATGCATACATCTTCATTTGGTTTATATCTTCATCTATCTCAATTAATTCTCATACATAATACACATATTCTCAAAAACCAATGGGAGTTAAAAAGATCAAACACAAATTTTTTTTTTAGAACAACAAAGAAAACTAAAATTCTCCCAATACCCCCACACTTAAAACACAACATTGTCCTCAATGTTGAAATAAAAGCAAAGGAACATAAGAGAATGACAGAAAATAAATTAAAATGTGAAAAAATAAAAGATAAGGAAAAAGAAAGCAAATCTGATTTTTGTTTTTGTGCTGGGTTGCCTCCCAGTAAGCGCTTTTGTTTTATGTCATTGGCTTGACATGTGGCATGCTCATTCTTCATAGATTGGTTCAGCTAACTCTATAGAAGCGGTGAGTTCTGTCGTCTAACCTTCATAGAAAGGTTTCAAACGATGCCCATTGACCTTGAGTACTTTGTTGGTTTCTAAACTTGTAATTTCAACTGCACCATAAGGAAAAACATTAGAAAAACAACAAAGGGTCCAATCCAACGAGAGCGCAATTTTCCAGGAAAAAGTTTCAAACGTGAATGATAAAGAAGGACTTTGTCTCCAACATGAAACTCCTTTCTTGTAAGCATTCGGTCATGAAGATTCTTAGTCTTTTCTTTGTAAATCCTTGCATTCTCGTAAGCATCATTTCGAATTTCTTCCAACTCTTGTAGTTGCAGTTTTCTTGCAATCCCAGCAGCATCATAATCCATGTTACATTGTTTAATGGCTTAAAAAGCTTTTTGTTCAAGTTCCACCGGTAGATGACATGCTTTCCCATATATCATTCTATAAGGTGACATTCCTATAGGTGATTTATAAGCAGTCCGATAAGCCCAAAGTGCATCTCCAAGACGTAGACTCCAATCTCGCCGGTTAGGTTGCACTGTTTTCTCCAAAATGGACTTGATTTCTCGATTTGAAATTTCAGCTTGGCCATTCGTTTGAGGATGATATGCTGTGGAAGTTCGATGAGTCACATGATATTTGCGTAGCAATGCTTCCATGGAACGATTACAGAAATGAGTGCCACGATCACTAATGATAGCTTTAGGGATTCCAAACCTGTCAAATATGTGAGTCCTGACAAAATCTAAAACAACCTTAGCATCGTTAGTTCGTGTGGCTTTCGCCTCAATCCATTTGGACACATAATCAACAGAAAGAAGAATATAAAGATTGCCAGATGAAGAAGGAAATGGACCCATAAAGTCAATACCCCAAACATCAAAAATTTCACTTACAAGAATATTCGTTAAAGGCATTTGATTCTTATGAGTGATATTACCTGTTCTTTGGCATTTTTCACATGATTTGCAGAAGTGATATGCATCTTTAAAAATAGAAGGCCAATAGAAACCACTTTCAAGTACCTTGTGGGCTGTTCTTTTTGCTCCAAAATGCCCACCACAAGAATGAGAATGACAAAAAGTGAGAATGGAATGAAATTCATCTTGTGGTACACACCTCCTAACTACTTGATCCGCATAAAATTTCCAAAGGAAAGGATCGTCCCAAAAATAATATTTAGCATCAGCTCGTAACTTATCTTTTTGGGGTTTAGACAAACCTGGAGGGAATTCTTTGGTGACTAAATAGTTTACCAAATCAGCATACCAGGGTCTTGTAGAGGAATGCAACATATACAACTGCTCATCGGGGAATGTCTCTCTTATTGTTTCGATCTGTATATCCTCGGTCCTCAGTCGGCTCAAGTGATCAGCCACATGGTTTTCAGCACCTTTTTTGTCTTTGATCTCAAGATCGAATTCTTGTAAAAGCAAGATCCACCTAATCAGTCTTGGTTTGGACTCCTTCTTCTTCAAAAGATACCTGAGAGCTGCATGGTCAGTAAAAACAATGACTTTTGTACCAAGTAGATATGACCTGACTTTTTCAAGAGCAAACACCACTGCAAAAAGTTCCTTTTCAGTTGTATGGTAATTGCATTGTGCTCCATCCAACATACGAGAAGCATAGGCGATAACATGCAAATTCTTCCCAATTCTTTGCCCAAGCACAGCTCCTACCGCATAGTCACTCGCATCACACATTATCTCAAAAGGTTCATCCCAATTTGGTGGTTGGATGATAGGGGCAGATGTGACACGTCTTTTAAGCTCATCATGGGCATTTTTACATGCTTGATCAAACACAAAATCCACTTCTTTGGCTAATAGTTTACACAAGGGTGCTGTAATCTTCGAGAAATCTTTGATAAAGCGTCGATAGAAACCTGCATGGCCTAGAAAAGAACGAACTTCCCTCACGCATGAGGGGTAAGGCAATGATGAAATAACATCTATCTTAGCTTTATCAACCTCTAATCCACGTGAAGACACAACATGCCCAAGAACTATTCCTTGTTCTACCATAAAATAACACTTTTCATAGTTCAAGACAAGGTTAGTTTCAATACACCTTTTCAAGATTAAAGATAAATTTTCTAGACATTTATCAAAAGAATCACCATACACCATGAAATCATCCATAAAAACCTCGATTATTCTTTCAACATAGTCAGAAAAAATACTCATCATGCATCTTTGAAAAGTTGCAGGAGCATTACAGAGACCAAAAGGCATTCTCCTATATGCATATGTACCAAATGGACATGTAAATATAGTCTTTTCTTGATCCTCAGGATTAATAACAATCTGATTGTATCCACTATATCCATCAAGAAAGCAATAAAAAGACTTACCTGCTAGGCGTTCAAGCATTTGATCCATGAATGGTAATGGGAAATGATCTTTGCGTGTAAAAAGATTGAGCTTTCTGTAATCAACACACATTCTCCATCCACTCGAGATGCGAGTAGGAATGAGCTCATCATTTTTGTTTTTCACCAATGTGATTCCGGTCTTTTTGGGCACCATATGGATTGGCGCGACCCATTTACTGTCAGTGATGGGGTAAATGACTCCTGCATCTAACAGTTTCAAAATTTCAGCTTTCACTACCTCCATCATAGGCGGGTTCAACCTCCTTTGCATTTCCCTTGTTGGTTTTACATTGTCCTCCAATAGTATATGATGCATACACATTGAGGGACCAATGCCCTTGATGTCGGCTAAAGTCCATCCAATGGCCGTCTTGTGATCACACAACAACTTCACAAGTTTTTCCTCTTGCATACTCGTCAAACCTTTTGCTATGATAACGGGAAGTGTATTGTTGCCGCCAATGAATACATACTTCAAATTATTGGGCAAAGGTTTTAATTCTAACTCGGGGGCCTGTAAAATAGATGGCAAAAGCTTTTTATGTGAGAGTACTAAATCAACAAAGACATTATCATGGGGAACGGTTTGCAAAGCTTGTAAGGCCAATACTGATTCATGCACGTTTTGGGGAACACACACATGCCTCTCCATCTCTTCTATCTTGGTGAAATCATAGCCATAGCTCAAAGCTATGCTTAATCCGTCTTCGCAATCAAAATCACAAACTTGCTGCACACACTTATCAATTTGGTCATAACATGTGATAGAATAAACATTGCTATAAGGATATTTCATTGCATCATGAAAATTGAATTCAATTTTTTCATCTCCTACTTCCATAGACAAGGTATCCTTACCACAATCAATCTTTGTGTTGGCGGTTTTCAAGAATGGTCTCCCAAACAATATAGGATTGTTGGTTGATGAATCACAAGAATCATGTTCCATATCAAGAATATAAAAATGCTAGTTTTATTCAAAGGCTCAAGACTAAGAGAATCATAAACATGTTTGGGCATAACACTAATGGATGCACCTAAATCACATAAAGCTCTTTTAAAACTAGCATTACCAATAACACATGGGATAGTAAACGCACCTGAGTCTTTTTGTTTTAAAGGCAAATTCTTTTGAACAACGGCAGATACAACTTCACTCATACTTACCGTTTCATAACCTTTCAGTTTGAAAGCTCTCTTGGTAGTACACAACTCCTTCAAGAATTTTGCATATTTGGGAATTTGCTTGATAGCATCAAGCAAGGGAATGTTGAGTTCCACTTTCTTGAAAACCTCTAAAATCTCTTTTTCTTTGTCTTCTTTCTTTGACCTAGAAGAACTCACAGGAAAGGGTGGAATTATTTTAAAACTGGAATTAATTGAGTGAGAAGTTACCTTTGGAGTGTTGGTCTTTGTTTCAGTTTGTGGAGGAGGAGGATGTTCTTTCTTTATACTAAATTCAGTTTCTATCTCTTCTTCCTCCTCCATCTCAATTTGTTTCAACTTTTTCTCTTCAAGTTCTTTCCCACTTCGCAGCATAATAGCACTAACATTCTCTTTTGGATTCAATGCTTGGGAGGGCAACTTTCCATTCATTTGTGCTTCTAATTTCCCTACACTTGAAGCTACTTGCCCCATTTGCTTTTCCAAGCTGTGAATACTTGACCTTGTTTCCTGTTGAAAAGACATGAAATTTTGTTGCAAGGTAACAGTATTAGAAGCCAAAGTTTTCATCATCTCACGAAGATCATCATTGGATGATGACCCCATAACATTGGAGTTTGTGAATGGAGGGGGTTGTCTTGCTTGATAACTTTGTTGGGGCTGAAATCCATGGGGATGGAACTATCGGCTTTGATTGCCTTGTTGGGATGGGTTTCCGTATCGTAAGTTGGGATGATCTCTCCATCCGGGATTGTACTTGTTGGAAAAGGGATCATATTTACGTTGGGGTTGTCCATTGAATGCTCCATCAATTGCATGAGCTTGTTCAATGTAATCTTATTGCATTGTTGGGCACATATCCGAAGCATGTCCTTGTAAGGAGCATATGCTACAAACTTTCACCTGCTGCACATTTCCACAAGCCAAAGAACGCACAAGAGAAGTAAGATCATTAACTTTATTTTCAAGGTTAGAGATACTTACCTCATTTACTCGTTTGTTGGAGAAGTCTCCACGAGTGCCAAATTGTTTTGAGTTGGCTGCCATGTTTGAGATCAATTGGCGTGCAGCCTCGGGTGTCTTATCCACCAATGCGCCTCCACTTGCAGCATCAATGATACTACGGTCAGTAGGCATCAATCCTTCATAGAAATATTGAATGAGCAGCTGATCGGGTATTTGATGATGAGGACATTGAATGCAGAGTTGCTCAAATCTTTCCCAATATTCGGAGAGTGTCTCTCCATGAGATTGCTGAATCCCACATATTTCTTTCCTTATGTTGGCAACTCGAGATGCTGGGAAATACTTCTCAAGGAAAATCTTCTTCATAGCATTCCAAGTTCCAATAGATCCTGGGAGAATAGAGAAAAGCCATGCCTTTGCTGCCCCCTTCAAAGAGAAAGGGAAAGCTTTCAACTTAACTTGTTCTTCATCAACTCCATTCGGTTTCATGCCGACACAAACCATATAGAACTCCTTGAGATGAGTATGCAGATCTTCTCCTGCAAGACCATTAAATGTTCGTAACAAATGTATAAAACCAGATTTGAGCTCAAAGTTTACATAATTGTCAATGTTTATGCACAATGGTTGATTTTCCACGTTAGGAGCAGCAAGCTCCTTGAGTGTTTGTTGTCGTGCAATAGCCATGGTGTTGAGGCGAGCTTCCTTTCTTAACCTGCGTAACGTGCTTTCTATTTCAAGATCAATCTGCACTTGAATTTGATTAGTAGAACGGGTCACAGGCATAAATTGCTAAGAAAACTCAAAAGAAAGTAACCACAAAAGAGATTGAAAACAATGCAAATTGTACGAAAATCCTACGGTAGAAAACTAAAACTGCCTAAAAACACTAGAAAACAGTGGAATTTGGCCTCAATAGGGTAGGGCTAGTGATTTATCACTAGTCCTGTTCAGAACGTCGTTTTCCTTCAGGACACAAAAGACTGATACCTAATTCCACCAAAAACTCTGTTTTGAACAGTACCGCAGCTGCAAGTGAACAGTACCGTCGCAAGCAAAAATTCTGTTTCTCTTTTTTTTTTTTGAATCATAGCAAATAAAAATAACAGTACAAGCACAACAATCAACTAAAATTACCTCCCCGGCAACGGCGCCAAAATTTGATGCGATGTCGCGGTCGCACAAATTAATTACCCTAGCTTAAAACACACAAGATAGTATAAAGCAAGCAAGGGGTCGATCCCACAAGGAAGTTTCAAGTCAGATTTTTATGTTGTACGTTATGTAATTGGGGGGATTTGGTTTGTGATTATCTAAACTATGGCAGCAATTAAACTAGCAAACAAAATCAATTAAAACCGAAACTTATCAAGAAAACAAACCTTGGTCGCAAGCACACATCCACCAACAGAAATTAGAACCGATCCTTGAAACAAAAATTGCAGTTTATGTTCTGAAATTTTATCTTTTCTTAACGTTGATTAATTAACGGATCCGCCGTATAACTAATCCTAACCAACAAACAATCAAAGTGTTCGCACTAATGATTCAATTTAATGGTAGCTTTAAGAACTAGATAATTTCATCAAGATTAACATACAAGCTGTCCGCAGCTTGTGTCACTTTGTTCTAATGTTCTCCCTAAGTTCAATAACGTAGTTCCGCCACAATTATCAAGCTTAGTTGCTTCACAAGTTCATATATCACAACTCCGGTTTTGATATTAAACTTAGCAATAGGTTGTTCACAACAATAACTTAGAGTCCGCTCTAGCAATCATCAACAACAATCATAGAAAATATGCATAGGAAAACAATCGTACTCATTCGTAACATAAACTGAAAATGAAGAATAAATCTCACGGTTCTTGAAATCCGAAGGTTTGTTGTGTCCTTGCAACCAAGAAAAGAGCTTAGCCTTGCATAACTATTGAACAACTACTTCTAAAGAATGAAAAGAGCATGATTTTTGGGTTTGTAGAGGAGAGAATTTGTGTTTATTCTCTGCTGGCTGCTGCCTCCTTCTGCTCTCCCTTTTTTCTGCTGGTTGCTGCCTCCTTCTCTCTTTCTTTTTATATGCTAAGAAACCCTAGTCTCTATTTTACAAAATAGTCCTTCCTTAAGTTGACAGTTTACATTTAAGTACTTCAATAACTATTTTTCCTAAAAAGGAGAAATAACCTTGCATGAAATCTTCAAACTCTGACTTAGAGGAGCTAAATTGCTGATATAAAAACTTGGATGTCGGTTTAGATGCTTCGGAATGTAATTTGGACTCGTTTCTTCACGAAACCTGTTTGCTAGCAGAATTCAGTTGTCATCTTTTGAAAATCATATCTCCCTCATATGACATCGTTTTTCGCTGAACTTGGGAGCATGGATAGGTCTTTGAATTAGGCATCCAAGAAAATTGAGTTTGTATTAATTGGACTTCTGTAGCTCCAGATATGAAAATTTGAATGGCCAAAGGTCAACATTGGCAGAATGCGAGATTTGACTTTGCAGGATGTGATTTCCATGATCTTTCTCCTTTTATTTTTCTTGCATTACATTTCCAGAAAGGTATGGATGTTAGCTTTTTAGTTCCACTGGAATCACTTCATTTCGATCTCTAGAACTCATGCTCTGCACAAAACATCGACTGAACATCAAATCTGCCAATTACCTCCAATTTACTCCTTTTTGCATCTTTCATCCAAAAAATGCCTTCAAAACATAAAACAAAGAATATCAAGGCATTTTATATATAAAACATGGACAAAACATTAGGTAGATGTGGGTGAAACTATTGAATAATATGGTTACATCAATATACAAAAAATATTGGAAGTTTTGAAACATGTGTTTTCGCATGGATTTCTTAAACACAACAAAAATTATTTTCTTGCATTTCTGGATTTTACAACTTGTTTGTAAAACTCCAAAGGGTATTGGCCAATATTTCAAAAAATATAAAAATCTTATTTTGGGGAGAATTCATGTATTATTCACCGCTAATGTTTAGATAAAGAAATCATTAAAGGACGAATATCCAAAATATTATTGGGAATAATTTGTTATTATTCACTATTAATATTTGGATAAAGAAACCCAGAGTGGTAAATATCTAAAATAATTTTCTAGGAATAATAAATCTGCACACTTCCTTGAAGAAGCCTTGATTATAATTGAGGACATTTCAATTTTTTTTACTCCATGATTTACGAGCCGTGAGAGTATAAAACATTAAGAAAAAAAATAGGTTTTTAAAGCACCCTAGATTTATAAATTTTTGTCCCTCCTCCTTGCGATTTACAAGTCGCAAACTGTTGAAAAACTAAGGGGAAAATGAGCTTTTAAAGCACATGGAACTTCCTTGGATTTATATCTTAATAAATTTAGTCTGAATCAAACCTAGAAAAACTAATGGGATTAGAAAACACCAACACTATAGCAATTATAAAGCAAACCAAACACCAAGCAGCTTACCTTAGGTAGGGCGTACTAGGGGTGCTAATACCTTCCCTTTATGCAACCAGTCCCTTCCTTAGAATCTCTGAAAGACCAGTTAGGGTTTCTAGTGACCAAAATACTAGGTGGTGACTCCAATAAACAAAAAAAAACCAGAAATCAATTGAGGATTGCCTCGCTCGGCTGTGAGGGTGCGACAAGATGGCAACTCCACTGGGGACCTTAGGACTAAGCTTGGTAATTGTTTTTTTATTATGCTATGTTTTGTTGTTTTTTTTTTACTATGAATGATATTTTGTTTAAAAGCTTTAGCATGCATCTTCACATTCTGTCATACATGGTATAGTCATGCATCACTTTATTATTATTATTATCTTTTTGAGGGCACACACAGTAAACTTTAAGTTAAGTGGGGGACTACCAGCTTGCCTTATGACTTGAGTCAAGGTTTAAGTTTGTGTAAACCCCAACTCTTTGCTGAGTGTTTAGACTAATAGTGATTGGTACATGTGCCATCCCACTATCTGTTGAACCCTTATATTGCTTTTACGAGGGTGATCACTAAGACAACAAGAGACCCTTTTTAGAGACCAAGTAGTAAACCTACCCTATGTCTCACGTAAAGGAACTAGAACCTATCCTTAGGGTGTATGCTCCATAATATCTTTTGCATTAAAACAATTTTAACCCCCAAGGCATCTTGAATTGCAGGACTTGTGATCGAAATGGCCACCATTGCTAAATTTTCCATCATAGAATATGGGAAAAATTCTGAACTGACACAATTGACTAAAGGAGATTGCCTTAGAAGCAATGCTAAGAAGTTGTCACCAATTAAGAACCTGAATTGCATTATGAATGAGGTGAACAAGTTAACGACTCATTTTCAGAATGTGGATAAGGATGCATTTTTTAGGAAATATGGACGTTTGGTGGAAATTGCAAGGGTAGAAGTTTTAAGCCCAGCTATGTGAGCCTTAGTTCATTTTTGGGATCCAGACTATCGGTGTTTTTCTTTTGGAAGTATAGACCTATGTCCCACTATGGAGGAATATGGAATGTTGACTGAGTTTCCAAACATATGTATAAGATTTATTTTCCTTTGAGATCTGACAAGATCATCCCCGAACTGTCAAAACTGCTCAGAATCGCCAACTTGGAAACGTTTTTGGAAAAGAATGCTACTAGTCTAAAATGGAGGATGCTAGAAATTGAATTGGAAAAGAAGTCAGGATTAGAAAAAAAGAGATTGATTGCCTTAGGCATATTTGGCCTTGTGTTGTTCCCAAGTCAAACGGGTGTAATGAGTTTGGAGGTTGTTGCTGCTTATGTAGAGTATAAGAATACACAAATCAATCCAGTGGCTGCTATTTTAGCCGAAACCATCTTGACACTTAATCATTGTAGGAGGACCGAAAAAGGAGCAATGAGATGTTGCACGCAATTGTTGTATATCTGGATGGTTAGCCATATCGAAACAAAAAAACCTATCTTCAATAATTCTTGCATTTCTATTTTACAACATGTTTGTAAAACTCCAAAGTGTATTGGCCAATATTCCAAAAAATATAAAAATCTTATTTTGGAGGGAATTCATCTATTATTCACCGCTAATGTTTGGATAAAGAAATCCTTAAAGGACGAATATCCAAAATATTATTAGGAATAATTTGTTATTATTCACTGTTAATATTTGGATAAAAAAACCCAGAGTGGTAAATATCCAAAATAATCGAGGACATTTCAAATTTTTTTACTCCACGGTTTACGAGCCGTGAGAGTACAAAACATTAAGAAAAAAAATAGGTTTTTAAAGCACCCTAGATTTCTAAATTTTTGTTCCTCCTTGCGATTTACGAGTCGCAAACTCTTGAAAAACTAAGGGGAAAATGAGCTTTTAAAGCACGTAGAACTTCCTTGGATTTCTATCTTAATACATTTAGTTTGAATCAAATCTAGAAAAACTGATGGGATTAAAAAACACCAACACTATAGCAATTATAAAGCAAACCAAACACCTAACAGCTTACCTTAGGTAAGGCGTACTAGGGGTGCTAATACCTTCTCTTTACGCAACCAGTCCCTTACCTTAGAATCTCTGAAAGATCAGTTAGGGTTCCTAGTGACCAAAATACTAGGTGGTGACTCCAATAAACAAAAAAAAACCAGAAATCAATCAAGGGTCGTCGTGCTCCAGTGCGAGGGTGCGACAATTATTATGCATGTTGACACATTTGGTGCTAAAAAGAGAAACAATATTTCTTGATGAAGCCTTAAGTTTTGATTTGAGCATCTTGTTTCTTTGAAATTCATAAAAAGGTCACCTCATCACAGACCATCAAAAGACATACCCAAAGTCAGAGTTCCATAGAAAAAACTATTTTACAACAGGTCAATTTTTGTTTTCAAAATATAAGACAATCAAAAGACTACATTGAATGGCATGGCGTGTGTTTGATCTTTAACTGAAGAAACTTGATTTTAAAAAATACTTTCAAAAATTGGCATTTCTTTAATTTCGTTTCAACAATAAGACTTTGAACAGATGTGATCTTTGAAATATGAAATTTGATTATAGAACAAGAAAGATTATTAAGAAAGAAGAGCATTGGTCAGATTTGCAAAATCCTTGACAGAAGTGACATCAACACTTCTTGACACTCCTTAAAAAGTTGACCACCTGAGGGCAATATAGTGGACCCTCAGAAGGAAAACAAATAATATTCAGATCAGCTAGGGGGTAAAGAAAGATGATCAAATGATGAATCAGTGAACGAACACACTCGGATCAGTTAAGGGCAATGATGTTCAAGAATAGTTTATGAACCAGTAAACCCCGACAACAATTACGAGTAAAGATGTACTTGAAGGACATCTTCATATTGTCATCTGGGTTTACCCTCCAACATGGCTATGACTTTTGAACGATGTTATTGCATAGTCGTATTTGGATAAATGTGAAAGGATGCACCCACTAGGACTGACTGTGGGACCAGCTATTTTGAAGCTCGAAGGCGTACTTCACTGCATGAATATGGTTGATAAATTGAACATCATTGATAATTCCAATGCATTCCTTTTCACAATTTGATTAGACGAGATGAAAGGGATCCATTGAGAAAAACATGAAGCCTATAACCAAGAGCCTTTTACTGTAAGCTATAAGATGCATGTCTGTACTATTGGATACTTTCCAAGAAGGTTGATGATAACATATACTTGAAAAGTATTGTTTGAACTAAAGGCAAGTCTATGGCTGATTAGCAATCTAAGATGAGGACAACACTAATAAACCTTTTGATGGGTGCTGGTAGGATGCACACAGCTAATCAAAGAACAATTCTTGAGAGAATCCAGGAGATGAATGATTCGTTAAGCTCTTTCATGACGAATCAAGCAACACCACACTTGGGGGCATGGTCATGCTTGATAAATAGTGAAAACAGTAATCATCGAAGACAGCCTAGCCTAGGCACTGCATTTACAATTGAGTGGATGACTAACACATAAATGAGCCAGTACATTGAAAGAGCAAAGAAGGCTTTCGATAGCAAACAAAGACACCCTATGACAATAGAACATCAAAGATGGGGGACCTATATTTCAAATTAGGTAAGGATGCATGTATGTCATCTAATCTCATAGCATTGCATTTAAATTTTTTATTCATTACAGAAAAATCCTCAAAAAAGTCCAGCAAGATTAAGGACAAAAAAAAAGAATCATTGAGCTAATAATAACAGAGAATCATGGTTATGACTTTAAAATGAGAAGAAGATGAGATGAACCCTACCATTAAGAAAGTCTCAAAGAAATGAGAAGATCAACCTTGTCGTCAAGAAGAGTCTTTAGTTCAAACCCAGTTATCAGGAAAAATACATGGATTTTGATTATGGTTAAAGGGGATTGTCAGATGGGATCTCAGGTTAGCCCAACCATATAGATTTTGGTTCTAGGTAAAGGGGATGGCCAGATGGTATCTCAGGTTAGCCCAACCACACAGATTTTTGATATGGTTAAAAAGGATCGCCAGATAGGTATCTCAGGTTAGCCTAACCATACAGATTTTGGTTCTGGTTAAATGGAATCCCCAAATGCGATCTCAGGTTAGCCCAACCACATAGAGGATATTGGTTCTAGTTAAGGGGGATCGCCATATGGGATCTCAGGTTAGCCCAACCACATAAATTTTTGTTCTTATTAAAGGGGATAACCAGATGAGATCTTGGGTTAGCCAACCACACACAGACTTTGGTTCTGGTTAAAAAGGATTGCCAGATGGGATCTCAGGTTAGCCCAACCACACAGAGGATATTGGTTCTGGTTAAAGGGGATTGCCATATGGGATCTCAGGTTAGCCTAACAACACAGATTTTGGTTTTGGTTAAAGGGGATTACCAGATGGGATCTCAAGTTAGCCCAACCATACATAGACTTTGGTTTTGGTTAAAGGAGATCGCCATATGGGATCTCAAGTTAGCCCAACCATGTAGAGGATTTTGGTTCTGGTTAAAGTGGATCGCTGGAAGGCATCTCAGGTTAGCCCAACCAAGCAGACTTTGGTTCTGGTTAAAAGGGATCACCATATAGGATTTCAGGTTAGCCCAACCATGCAGACCTTGGTTCTGGTTAAAAGGAATCGCTAGATGGGATCTTAGGTTAGCCTAACCACACACAGACTTTGGGTTCTGGTAAAAAGGAATTGCCAAATGGGATCTCAGGTTAGCCCAACCACGTAGAGGATTTTGGTTCTGGTTAAAGCGGATCGCCAGAAGGGATCTTAGCTTAGCCCAACCATATAGATGACATTGGTTCTGGTTAAAGGGATCGTTAGGAGGGATCTCAGGTTAGCCCAACCATGAAGAAGATTTTGGTTCTAGGTAAAGGGGATCGCCATAAGTGATCTCAGGTTAGCCCAACCACACTCAAACATTGGTTCTAGTTAAAGGCGATCGCTAGGAGGGATCTCAAGTTAGCCCAACCATGCAGAGGATTTTGGTTCTGGTTAAAGGGGATCGCCAAAAGGGATTTCAGGTTAGCTCAATCGCAATACAGATTTTCGCTTTGGTTAAAGGAAATCGCTAGATGGAATTTCAGGTTTAGAAAAATAAAAGAAAAGAAAAGGAAGAAGACATAATTTAGAGGGGTGCCAAGATCGGGTTCTCAAGATAATCGAGTTACATATAGTTTTGATCGTTAGTTCCTGATTGATAGGAGATTGTTGTAAAGACAGAGTTTCTGGTCAACAAAGTTTTGATGAGATCAGTTTTGGAAGTTTAGTTTTGTTTATCTTTACAAAACTTACTATGCAAAGTCTTTGCTCCGTAAGAATTGTAAAGAGGGGGCATCTGTTGTTACCCACTTTTAGGCCCCATACAAAAAGGAGAAAAAATAAAAAAAAAAGTCGAAAAAATTTTGGAAAAAAGAAAATAAACAAATATGTAGTTGTGAGAAAAGATGTCGGAGCGCTACAAAAAAGGACAAAAATTGGTTGAAGAGGTTTAAAAATGCAAAGATTAAAATATGATAGTGTATTGTTGACTAGTGAGAGCCCTATTGACAAAGGAAATTCAATTTCAAAAAAAATCCAAATTCAGATGTTTATGGACTCAATTAAATTTTATCTAAGGTTTAATTGAATTTATGGAGGGTTTGATTGCAAGCAAAATTAATTTTTAAGTCAATTTAGGCTTTTATTGGAAGAAATTAAATTTCTAGGGTCATTACAATTTTGAAGAGTTGATTTGGTCAAATCAGGGGCTCAATTGCATAATTATTGAAGTTTGATGGCGAATTAAGGACTTGATTGATAAAATCCAAAACCAATGACCAAACTAGAAGAGATTTGTAAATAAAGGGGCTGAAATTGACCAAGTCAAGGGCTAAATTGAAGAAATCGAAAGTTTATTAATCAATTAAGGGTCAAATCACATGAATCCAAAACCAAAGATTGTCTTGTAAATGATGTTAAAATAAGGTATCCAATTACAATTTATCCGGAGGCTTGATTACAAAATTACAAAACAATCCAATGACTTAATCAGAAATATTCATTTTGAATTTTGAAATGGTGTCGTTTCCTTGACAACTATGCATTGCCTTCTTCATCAATAATGGTTTCGGTAGTAAAGGCAGTAAAGACGTTAGCAGTAAAGAACAGTGGAGCTACTTCAATCAGGGGGCACGTCTCACGGCTGTTATCCCTTCCCTACCCACAACCAGTCCCTTACCCATGAATCTCTAACAAAGACCAGCACATTCGGGTTTCCTATTGACCCTGAACCAAATATTAGGTGGCAACTCCTAAGAACAAACAAACAAATGAAAATCACCATCGACGCCGGGTAGGGACATGCAGTAGGCTTAAGCCTTCTCTGACGCTCTACTATTGGCTTGACTTCATCCTCTAACAAAATTTTATGTGTGCAAATAAAGGGACCGATGCCTTTGATATATGCCAATACCACCTGAGAGCTGCCTTATGTTTTCTCAACACCCCCGACAATTTTTCTTCCACTATTTTGGACAGCTTTGTAGAGACTCTTCATTCATCCTTAACCGCAACTCCCCTTTCTTCACATTAATTAACGCACCTCCAGTGGCCAAGAATGGCTGTCCACAAGCAAGATAGGAATCTCATTATCCCCTTCTATATTCAGTATGATGAAGTTTGCTGGAAAGATGAACTTGCCCACTTTCACCAGTACATCAATTATTCCTCTTTTATCCATTTTGGGGCCCCACATAAACAAAAAAATATTAAATATTAAAAAAGGGGAAAAGAGAAAAAAAAACTTAAAGAAATGTTGGAAGAAATAAAAAATACATATCAGTTGAGAAGAACATACCAAAACGCTCAAGAAATTGCTAAAAGATTATTGTTAGGAAAAGAAATGGGTTTGGGTTTAATCATAAAATTATGATTAAAGTTCAAGAGTCACAACCTAGTATTATGATTACTAGGAACCTATGGTCTACGAGAGTCTAGGTAAGGGACTATTTGTACAAGGGTAAGACGCATCACCCTAGTGCACCCTATTTAATGTAAGCTGCATCACCCTAGTGCACCCTATTTAAGGTAAGCTGCATTATTGTTTGGTTGTTTTTTTAGGTCAAGTTTCTATTTGTTGGTCTCATCTACAGTTCGAGGTAGATCTCCCTTCATGAGAGAGTCTATACCTTTGTCGCACATCACTCGCGCGATGTCGGTTGGTGATTTTTCATTTGTTCGTTTGCTTTGTTCTTGGGAGTCGCCACCTAGTATTTCATTGAGGGTTACTAGGAAACCCAAATGTACTTGTCTTGTCGGAGATTCACGGGTAAGGGACTGGTAGTGGTTAGGGAAGGTATTAGCACCCCTAGCTACTTTATGACTTTGATGTGTTAAAGAAGTTTTAAAATTTTAGTCTTTTCATCGGATATTAGGAATATGACTTATGTATAAGTTTATAATCCTTAACCATGAGCAATCAAAACATTAAATTCTTATTTATTCTTTGCAATTTTTATCAAAAAAAAAACATTCATAAAAAAAATACAAACAACACCTTCACTTTCACTATATTTTTTTGTTTTTCTTTTTTACATCCATATTTGCATACTACAAATTATAAAAATTCAAAACTAAACAAAAAATACATTAAATAATTTTAAAATTACAAAAATAGCCCCAAAACAATCTGGAATTATAGGGAAGGCCTTTTGTACCACCAGAACAGTGGTGGCGCATCTCCTCCACGCGCCCCCGCCACTAGCAACGCGTGGGTTCACGTGCCGCCACAAGAAAATCTGCCCACACATACTCATTGTGGTTTGTTTTCAGGGGCGACCTGCCCACACATACTCATTGTGGTCTATTTTCAGGGGCGACCTGCCCACACACCCACACTGGTCTATTTTCATGGTGACCTACACACACATATTCACGCTGGTCTATTTTCAAGGGCGACCTGCCCAAACATACTCATTGTGGTCTATTTTAATGGGCGACCTACCCCCACATACTCACGCTGGTCTATTTTCACGGGCGACATGTCCTTTTGATTGGGTTAACTTGAGATCCCATCTGGCGATCTCCTTTAACCAAAACCAAAAGTTGGTGTATAGTTCGGTCAACTTGAAATCCATCTGGTGATTACCTTTAACCAAAGCTAAACTCTGTATGTGGTTGGGTTAACTTGAGATCCCATTTGGCGATCTCCTTTAACTAGAAATAAAATTCTTTGTGTGTGGTCTCATTGTAATGGGTGACCTACCCTGAAAAATGATGGTCTCATTGTGATGGGTGACCTACCTAGAAAAGATGATGGTCTTATTATGACAGGTGACCTACCCAAATGGAAGATGAAGGTCTCATTATGATGGGTAACCTACCCAAATGCAAAATGATGTCTCATTGTTATAGGTGACCTACCCAGATGAAAGATGAAAGGTGGTCTCATTATAATGGGTGACCTACCCAAATGGAAAAAATGATGATAGTCTCATTGTGATGGGTGACCTACCCAGAAAAAATGATGATGGTCTCATTGTGATGGGTGACCTACCTAGAAGGAATGATGGTCTCATTATGATAGGTGACCTACCCAAAGAAAAATGAAAGGTGGTC
The DNA here is from genome assembly GCF_951802175.1 of Populus nigra. NCBI lineage: Eukaryota > Viridiplantae > Streptophyta > Magnoliopsida > Malpighiales > Salicaceae > Populus > Populus nigra. The sequence continues at coordinate 21,118,352 of NC_084857.1, read as the reverse complement.
TCATTATAATGGGTGACCTACCCAAATGGAAGATGATGGTCTCATTATGATGGGTGACCTACCCAGAGAAAAAAATAATGGTCTCATTGTGATGGGTGACCTACCCAAAAAAATGATGGTCTCATTATGATGGGTGACCTACCTAGGTAAAAACATATAGAATGGTCCTATTATAATAGATGACCTATCCAGAAAAGTGATGATGGTCTCATTATGATGGGTGACCTACCCAAATAAAAACATGAGGAATGGTCTCATTATAATGGGTGACCTACCTAGAAAAAAGATGATCAAAATGTGAATTGGTCTCATTGTTATGGGTGACCTACCCAAATGGAAGATCAAAGGTGGTCTCGTTGTTATAGGTGACCTACCCAGGAAAATGCAAAGATTTTTTCAAAAAAATGGTCTCATTGTTACGAGTGACCTACCCAGATGGAAAAATATGACTTACCTAGCAACGAGAGGAGTAAACATCACGGACAACCTAGGATAGGTACGACACTTGTAGCTGAATGGATGGCTAGCACACGGATAAGCCGGTAAATCAGAAGGAAAAATAAGGCTTTGGTATTCAAACAAAGGCACCTTATGATGATGGAACATTAAAGAAGGGGGACATATATTCCAAATCAGGTAAGAATGCATGCATGTCATCTAACCTCAAAACATTGCATAATTGTTTTTGAATTGTTACAGGAAAAATCTTTAATGAGGTCCACCAAGATTGTGGAAAAAGAAAGAATCGGTTTTGATCATGGAATTAGAAGAAGATGAGATGAACTCTACCATTAGGAAATTCTCAAAGAAATGAAAAGATCAACATTGCAATTGGGAAGCCCCGAGTTTTCAAACTCTGCGATCGGGAATTATCAAGAAACACCAAGTTTTCAAACCCTTCTTCTGTCATCCCTTCAGGACTTCGCTAGGTAAGTCCTATTCTTTTCACACTTATCACTTCACATTCTTTTCATCTGGGTAGGTCACCCATTACAATGAGACCGCACTTCATATTTTTTCGATCTGGGTAGGTCACCCATTACAACGAGACCGCTTTTCACATTCCTTCCACCTAGGTAGGTCACCCATTACAATGAGATGGTGAGTCTGTTGTCTTTGTCTTTTTCTTTTTTACAAAGCTTACTATCTAAAATCTCTTATGAGATTTTCTATCGTAAGCATTGTAAAGAGGGGGGCAATTGTCATAATCCCTTTTTTGGTTATTCCCCAAATTCACTTTTTCTCTTCCAAAAAATAAAAAATATATATATTCAAACTAAAAACAAAAAAAATCCAAAAAATAATAATAGTGAGAAGAGGATGTCAGAGTGCCCAGATGGAAAGAATGTGAAAGCGGTCTCATTATAATGGGTGAACTGCACAGATGGAAAAAATGTGAAGTGCGATCTCATCATAATGGATGACTTACCCAAATGAAAAGAATGTGAAGTGCGGTCTTATTGTAATGGGTGACCTACCCAAGGAAAAAGAAAAGAGTGAATTTGGGGTAAACCTCCACTTCTCTTCTTCTTCTTCTTCTTTCTCGCTCAGACTGCTCCATTGTTCACATTGCATGTGAACAGTGGAGAGTTCTCCACTGTTTGTTTTTGTTTACTGGGCTGGGCAGTGCTTGCCCAGCCTAAAATGGGTGGGCCGGGTTTGGCCCAACCCAAAAAAATTTCAAAAAAATATTTTAAGAAAATTTGTGATTTCCCTGCGTATTTTTTACTGCATTTTGATCAATATTGGTTTGTATTTTTATACTGTAAAGATACAAATCCGGTATTAAAATGCATAGTTTTCGTCAAAGCAAAAAAAATAAAAAATAAAAAATAAAAAAATAAAATATTTTGTTTTCATGCATACGGCCAAGTCTCTCTAAAAAAAATTAAAACAATATCATATTGTATCTTCATTAAAAAAAAACGGGGGGTTTTAGCATGCATTTTGACTTTAATAACCAGTTTATTAAAGTCATGAGACCTGACCAATATTTCAAAAATTCCAAAATAAATTATTTTGTTTTCTTTTAATATCTGGGGTTACGACCTTATACGCAAGATGTATTCCGGATATTAAATTCTTTTATTGATGTTAGAACAGTTAGGTTTTACCCGATAAGACAAGGACCTCCTTACCGAGGAGAACTTTTCTTAAACCATAGACGGACCAACAACTAGAAAACACGACAAGACCTTAGATTTTATCAGACAATTAAACAATGCAGGCTACCTTAGGTAGGGTGTATTTGGGGTGCTAAAACCTTCCCTTTACGCAATCAATCCCCGTACCTGATCTCTGAGACCAGTTAGGATTCCTAGTGACCAAAATACTAGGTGGCGACTCTCATTCTATTTTCTCACTAATAAAAGACAAGAATTCCTTGTCTCCACACATTTGACAGATTAATACCACATATTGAGGATGAATGTTTTTTCTGCAACGCCGCACACGTGCGACAACTAACATGATAAAAAAAAGACAATAATAGGGCAGGCTTCATCCTCTCATTTTGGCAAATCTCCTCTTAGGCTAGCTTCCCCACAACAGCTCTTGTAGAGGACTCATGGAAAAAAACTATGGTCAAGATTCGAGACCTTTAAAATTTATGCTGCCTTTTTCACACCCTACTTGGATCATCAGTGCTTCCAGATTTCCCAGACAATCCATCACTAGTACATTTCTGATCTACCACTTGAAGCATGATTAGGTAGAGGATTCGTGTTCACATTAGAAGTGTCTTCCAATTCTATCCACCTTGCCTTGATTAATTGCAAAAATTTTCTCTTGAAGGCATTACAAGTATGGATATTATGTCCAGCAACACCAACATGGTATTCGCAAGTGAGCTCTGGCTTGTACCAGCTAGGGTAATATGGTTGCACTGGCGTCAGAGATTTGGGAGCTACATGCCCGATGCTTAATAACTTCTGGTACATCTCATTCAAGGGTAGCGATAATAGAGGTAGTTGTTCTTGGACCCTTTGGTAATTTCCAATTTGGCTTTTGGCTTGAAAGGGCTCAGGTTTTTTGATGTTGGCAATTTAAGATGGAGTGTGGTAGTTTTGGGATGAGTTTTTCCTACCCTTGTAGCCATCTTCAACATGGTTGACCTCCTTCCTTTCGAAGCCTCTTTTCTTGGTAAGTGCAGAAATTCTACCACTATTGACAACTTACTCTATGCGTTCACACACTACCACAACATTAGTGAATTATTGAGCCGAACTTCCCATCACATGCTCGTAATATGGTGCTTTGAGTGTGTTGGCAAATAAAGTGACCATCTCTTTGTCCAAAAGTGGAGGATGGACTTGAGCAGCTGATTCTCACCATCTTTAAGCATATTCCCTTATGCTTTCTTTGTCCTTGTTCCCTAGATTGGACAAGCTAGTTCTATCAGGAGCAATTTCCATATTGTACTTGTATTGCTTGACAAAAGCCTCCACAAGATCTTTCCATCTCTGGATCTTTGTGTTGTTCAATCTCATGTACCAGTTCAATGCTGCCCCACTTAAGCTATCTTGAAAAAAATGCATTAGTAGTTTTTTTATCATGCACTACTTATGCCATTTTATTGCAATAGGACTTGAGATGAGTCATGGGGCATTGTGTTCCACTATATTTGATGAACTCAAGAACACGAAACTTCTTCGTGACAACCACATTTGAGACCAGAAACATCTCCGCTGCCCGTACTGGATCATTTAAGTCTACCCCTTCAATGACTTTGATTCTGGCTTCTAGCACCACTATCTTTTCTTAATCAAGGCTATCAGATGACTTGGCGTGGTGGGACTCATTAGGAAATGCATCCATGACTGTCAGGGCTGGGGCTGGTGTAAGTGTTGCTGACTGCACAAATGCTGGATTATGTTGAGGCTCTTGACCATGTTCACTCATTCTTTCTTCTGGTTGAGTTGTTGTTGGAGTCTGATTAAATGTGATTGGTCGGTTAGAAGATTGGTCGGTTAGAAGGACCTTCACCAGAGGCATTTCTCAGTGTTTGCTCGAGTAAGCTAGTAAGGCGAGCCACACTTGTCTTTAGAGACTCCAACTCTTCTTGAAAATGGGCATCACTGTGAGCGCATTCTTCGTCTTCCACGTTTCTCGCTCAAAGTCGGGTGTTGTAGACTCGTTGGGGACCTATATTTCAACCTGGTGTATATATGTATGCATGTTATTTACAAATGACTGGATGTATGCATATGGATTCAAATGTATATAGATGCATATTAGGGATTTCATACTTTAGCAATAGGTTGTGGGCCATTACAGGATGGATGGCTTTCTACCTGGTCTCAAAAGGGTCTCTTGTTGTCCCAGTGATCACCCTCGTGAAGGCAATATGGGGGTTCAGCAAGTAATGGGATGGCATGTGCACCAATCATTACTAGTCTAAGCTCTCAGTGAAAAGTTGAGGTTTACACAAACTTAAACCTTCACTAAAAGTCGTAAGGTAAGCTGTTAGTCCCTCACCTAACTTAATGTTTTTCGGTATAAATTGCCTTAAAATGTGAATGATGCATGAAGTAATCTTACAATGCAAACAAACATGTACAAAATTAAAATGTATGAGCAAAAGAGGAAATACATATTAACAATGACACAAACCAAACAATAAAACACAATAATCAAACAAAAACAAAGCTTAGTCCACAAGGTCCACAGTGGAGTTGCCATTTTGTCGCACGTGTGCGGCGTCGCGGCGATCATCCACCCTCATGTATGGATATATATCTGGTAAATATAGGGAGAGAAGGAATTCTTGTCTTTTATCAGTGGAAAAAATGGAATAGGAGTCGCCACTTAATATTTTGGTCACTAGGAACCCTGACTGGTCTTAGAGATCGGGTATGGAGATTGGTTACGTACAGGGAAGGTATTAGCACCCCAAATATGCCCTACCTAAGGTAAGCTGCATTGTTTTGTTGTCTGATAGAAACTAAGGTTTTTGTCGTGTTCTCTAAATTTTGGTCTGTCTATGGCTTAAGAAAATTCCTCCTCGGTAAGGAGGTCCTTTTCTTATCGAGTAAAAACCTAATTGTGCTAACGTCAAATAAAAAAACTACCTTTTTAATATCGGAAGTATGTTTTACATATAAATTCATAATCCTGGATATTAAAAGAAAAAAAAATATTTTTTAGGTGTTTTTTGAAATATTGGTCTAGTTCTCGTGACTTTAATAAACTAGTTATTAAAGCCAAGATGCATGCTAATACATATTTTTTGAATTTGATGTGATTTTTTTCCTTTGAGAGACTTGGTCGTATGCATGAAAACAAAATTATTTTTTTTTTAAGTTTTGATGAAACCAGGTAACCCCACAACCAAAAGGCTTTCCGAGAGATACAAGAGAGATGGTTAAACTAAGGGTAGGCCTTGCCCTTTGCTTACTATATCTAAATATAAGGGCGCTTATGCTTCTTCCTCAAACAAAGACGACCGCGCCCATCTCTTCAGAAAGAAAGCCTGAACGCCCTTGTTTTGCTTTTCTCGCTCCTTTCCCACTGCCTCGAGCTCTCGCTTTCAGGGTGGATAATCTAATATAATTCACTTTCACTTTGAAAGCATCTTTTGAAATCGTTTTCCCACTTTATTGTTGTTATCCATCAATCGAAGAAGATTCATAATTCACAAGAATTTCTTTTAATATTGCATTTGTGTTTTTACGGTATATAAAAAACAAATCGATATTAATTAAAATGGATAAAAAATATGCAAGAAAATCATGGATGTTTTTTAAAATGTATTTTTTGTTAATTTTTGAACGGGCTGGACCCGAAACAAAATTGTGCTGGGACCGACCTGAATAAAACACAAATTACCTTATATAGGGTTGGGCTCAGATCAGCTGCGTGGATTGGGCTGATGATCCAACTCGGACTAGTTACTGTGCCATGTACAGTAACCATGATATGGCACAGTAACCAACCAAATGTAATTATCCGGTTACTGTTGCACAGTAACCGAGTAATTATTTTGCCTTGCCTTGCAGAAACGTGCCCAATGCACGTTCTGCATGCAAGGGAATGAAAAGGGAAAAAAAAGATGAAAGGATGAGAATCACCTGGAAGGAGGCGCTTTGGTAGCTGAGCTGACGGTGGCTGGTGGTGACGGTGGTGTTGCTGCAGTGGCAGATGGTGGTTGCTGCAAGAAGAGGAAGAAAGGAGAAGAAATCTGTAGAGGTTGACGATGGTGACGGTCGCTTTGGCTGATCTGCCTCCTATAAAGATCTAGGTTGGTGGATATGGACGTGGACAGACCGGTGGTGGTGGTGTTTATGGCAGGAGGCCACGGTGGAGAGAGAAATAAAGAGGTTCTGTTGGCAGCAGAAACTGGGTTAGGGAGGCTGGTTTTTTGGCTATCTTTGGATCAAAATTTCTCCACACCCTGAGCATGAAGATAAATTCTATTTATAGGCGATAGAAGAGGGATACTTTGTCTCTTCTAGTGCAAAATCTAAACCATTGGCTCAAAGTAGCAATGATGAACTGTTATTTTTACAGGAAAAATGGTTGGTCAGGTTGGCCACTTTGGGATGGTGTCACCGCCTCTGCAGCCTCGATCAGCCCGAACGGCTTACACTTGCGTGTAGTCAGGTATCACAGGATCATTTGCGTGTACATTTCATCCAATTTGGTGAAGAAACGAGGCGCCAGATGCCTTGGGAAGGTGGCCACCCAACCAGCCTCGCTGGAGAAGAAGATAAATAATATCTTACAATTTAGTCCTTCAATTTGTGATTTATTTCTATCTACACCCTTGATTGGCTTCAAACTTTTAATTTTGTTCAATTTTACCCATGCAGAACTTCAATTTAAACCCTAAATTTCGGTGCATTTTTCCCTTTGATCCTTGGTTTTGGATTTATTCAATCAAGTCCCTAATTAACCATCAAACTTCAATATCTATGCAATTAAGCCCCTGATTTGATCAAATCAACTCTCAAAAATTGTACTTTGACCTCATATCTTTAATTTCTTTCAATTTAAAGCCTAAATTGACTTAAAAATCTATTTTTCTTATAATCAAACCCTATATAAATTCAATTAAACTTCCAATAAAATTTAATTGAGTCCATAGACATCTGTTTTTGGACTTTTTTCCTCAAATTGAATCTTTCTTTGTTAACAAGGCTCTTCATCTGTAAAATATACTGTTAAATTTTAATCTTTGAATTTTTGAGTCTCCTCAACCAACTTCTAACCATTCTCTGGGCGCTCTGACATCTTGTTCTCACTGTTATTATTTTTTGGATTTTTTTTTGTTTTTAGTTCGAATATATATTTTTTGAAAGAGAAAAGGTGAATTTGGAGAATAACCAAAAAATGGGTTATGACAGTGACATCGCTCTCATGAGGAGGGCACGACAATAATAGTAATCTAATCTAATAAAAATCAAACATTTCTAAGCAATCAAGTTCATGCCATTGATCAATGCAACTAAAATGAGAGCAATAATCACATATTTGTCAACCTATAACACAACAAGTATAAACCTATTTCTTGAATCAATGTAAAACATCGAGCCCAAAAATATTCATGCTTGCAATAGAATCGAATCCAAAAGCAATCCAAGTTATATTCCAAATTGTAAATGCATTACTGTTTCAAAAAATTAATGAGGCTACATCATAAGAGCTTACACGATCAAAAGAACCAAATATGTCAAGGTCACAGATGATAAAGTAGGTGAGCATGAGATGGTTTATTTCTTGTGTTTGGTAATGATAATTAGGCAGTAGATGGTACAATATTTTTCTCGACTGATGACTCGGATAGTACTGACTAGTTATTTGTTGATATATAAACTGTCATTTAGAGTTGAGCCGCCTCCGACGCGGTCTGCAAAACAAGACCAATGGATCCCACCACTAATCTACTCAAGTGATTATAAATTCGAATCTCATCATTTTTATTTTATTTGATAAAAATAACGCACAAGGTAGTATGGATCTATACAAGTTTTAAGCCCAAAGAATTTTCATTTTAGGGGACGTATTGGAGAATATTATAAAATTATTCTTGAACCTCTGTTAAAGAATAATATAAATTATATCCTGGAACCTCACCTAACAGCTTAAGCTATTAGGTTGAGACGTTCTTTGACATGATATCAGAGCCTTAATGACCAAACGGTCACGAGTTTGAATCTCACCATCTCTATTTATTTGATAAAAAAAAATCAAGCACAAGGTAATGCGGGCCTATACAAGTTTCAAGCCTAAAGGACTTTCACTTGAGGGGGTGTGTTAGAGAATAATATAAATCATATCCTGAAACATCACCTAACAGCTTAAGCTATTGGGTTGAGATGGTTCTTTGACAACCTCATCTAACATCTTAACTTTTTGAGTTGAGATGCTTCTTTGATAGCATTATACTCACAAAAATCATTGTAGCAGCAGCATACCCTTCCACGGCGGCGACAGCCCCTTCCACGCCGGCAGCAGCAGCTTATAGCAGACCTCTCCAACAGCACCAACTTCTTTGAAACTACAGCAGCAACTTCTTTCAAACCATTATCCTAATCACCACCGTCTTACCACCCCTATCTAAGACCCTAGATTCCGACCTTCACAAAAAGATCAGCTTTCACCTACCAACCCATGTTTTGAATATGTGAAGATATACTTTGAAAGATTTCCTTGCTAGCTTCAGAATCAATCCCTAAGAAGATCCTTCAGGACTTGTTCATTTCTCGCAAAAGGAACCGAGTGGGAGAAGGTTTATGTACATCAAAATATGTCGATTTTAATAAATTTCAGATATAGGTTAAAATTGATTAATTGACCATTCACACTTGAGAAATAAAAAATTAGTGGTAACTCATATTCTTTATTTCGAACCTATTTTTGTCAGATACCCTTTCCTATCTGCTGATTATGATAAAATGGAATGAATTTCATATTGAAATTAACTATTATCACTTTCTAGGCCAATATATAAATAGGACCTAAAACCCACTAAAACATGCAAAAAAAATTAAAATTGCCTAGATGATATCAACCAATGATTGTAGCAACCAGATGATTTTCTAGTGACAAGATCAAGCAACAAACGAAGTATAAATATGGAGACGCCATGAAAACTAAGGAAAAGCCAAAGCTAAAAAGCTTCTTATTTATTTTAGTTTTATTTATGCCCAAGACATGATAGTAGGCACTCGTACTCCCTCATACAGAATTGCAGCAGATAATATCAATATGCATCTGGTTCGAACATCACAAGAAGAGGGCCGACATTGGGAGCCAAGTGCTTTTCACTGTTGACGCCAACTGGGACGCATGAGCATTCACAGAAGGGTTCGGACATTGGACAGAAAGAAAGCTGATAAAAACTATTATCACCTTCATACTTGGTGATCTTAAACCGATTCAATCTATCAACACCTCCTGTGGTCACAATCAGTCCTTCCGATTCAATCATCCAAGTCGTTGTCACGCCCCCCATCCTACATGAGGGTGCATCAAAGTTCACATTTAGATAAGAGCCTTCATGGATGACACCATCGTTTGATTTTATAGCAGGTGAAAATGTTAATGGGAGGCTCTCATTCAAAGTGGAAAGTGTAACATCTGAATTTCATATTGTTAACTTTAGAAGTCTGTAAGTTTCTTCTTTATTCTTTTCAATATTTGCTTAACCTACGTAACAGAGTACCTTCAGGTTTTATACAGAGAAGGATTTTAGTTTTCCTATTCAATACAATTCTCTATTGCGGAAATAAAGGTTTCCCTTAACATATGGGATTTCCTTTACGTAACAGTGTCCTATTCTTGCTCTAATTTCTCTACTTTGACAGCTCATGCCAACACTCCCCCTCAAGGTGGTGCGTATATATCTCTTATGCCCAACTTGTCGAGTGAGCTGTGGAAGATTTTAGAGGACATTACCTTTGTAAGTATATCCGCCAACTGGTCTTCTGATTTGAGAAAAGGAAACTGAATAATTTTTTCATCCAGGTTCTATTTAATAAAATGTTGATCGACCTCAACGTGTTTAGTGCGGTCATGCTGGACAGGATTGTGGGAGATGTCAGTGGCTGCCTTGTTATCACAAAACAAATTCATTTCAGAGCTAGGAGCAATACCAATCTCCGTGAGCAACCTTCTAAGCCAAAGAAGCTCACAAAGACCCTTAGCCATTCCTCGAAATTCAACTTCAACACTGGATAAAACCACTACCTTTTGCTTCTTGCTTCTCCATGTGACAAGGTTGCCTCCTACAAATGTAAAGTAGCCTGATGTGGATTTCCTATCCAAAACATTTCCTGCCCAGTGAGCATCCGTGTATCCATCAACATGTACTTGATTATTTTTTGAGAACATAAGTCCCTTTCCAGGAGAGGACTTTAAGTAGCGTAGAATCCGAATTACAACATCCATATGGTCTTCACTGGGACAGTGCATGAACTGACTCACTACACTTACAGCGTAAGCAATATCTGGGCGGGTATGAGATAAATAGATAAGTTTACCCACTAACCGTTGATACCTCTCTTTGTTTGCTAGCACCTGATCTGTATACTCTCCAAGTTTGTGATTTTGAACAATAGGAGTATCAGTTGGTTTACATTCCAGTAACCCCACTTCTGTCAGCAAGTCTAGTACATATTTCCTTTGAGAAAGGAATATGCCTTGTCTTGACCTGTCCACTTCAATCCCAAGAAAATATTTGAACCCGCCTAGGTCCTTCATTTCAAATTCGGTTGACAATTGTTCTTGGAGTCTGGATATTTCTTCTGCATCATCTCCTGTAACAATCATGTCGTCTACATAAACTATTAGAGCAGTTACCTTTCCCAGTCGATGTTTTAGGAAGAGTGTATGATCTGAGTTGCTTTGTTGAAACCCATATTTTCTCATAGCTAAACTAAACCGACTAAACCATGCACGGGGTGACTGTTTTAATCCATACAATGCTCGTTGTAGCTTACATGCCACTCGTGCCTCTGAGGAAGACAAGCATCCTGGTGGAATGTCCATGTAAACTTCCTCCTCAAGATCACCATGGAGGAAGGCATTTTTTACATCAAGTTGGTCCAGTGGCCAATCTAAATTTGCTGCAAGAGATAGCAAGACTCTAACAGTATTTAGTTTGGCTACAGGTGAGAAAGTTTCTTGATAATCTATGCCATATGTCTGTGTATACCCCTTTGCCACCAGTTTTTCCTTGTGTCGATCGATGGAGCCATCTGCTTTGTATTTAGTGGAGAAAATCCACTTACACCCCACGGTCTTCTTCCCCTCAAGTAGTTCCACCAGTGCCCATGTTTTATTTTTCTACAACACCTCCAGTTCTTCCTTTATAGCGTTAGGCCAGTGTGGATCTGTCAAGGCCTCTTCAACGTTGCCAGGTGTTTTACATGAGGACAAGGTGTGTGCAAATGCTCTCAGGGGTCCAGAAAACCGTTGAGTAGACACATAGTTGGTGATTGGATATTTGGAACGTCTGTCTTCTATGTCTGGACAATACCTGTTTGGTGGCTTGCCCCGATTGTGTCTTTAAGGTAGAACATAACTGGCAGATTTGTCCATGACATTAGTGTATAGAGTTGTAGTATGAGAACTTACCTCAGGATTATTCTCAAGAGGAGGGTCGTCGGGGTCAGGTACTAAGAGGTGGGGTAAGTCATCGTCAGATTCTGCATTTATCACTGAAGCAGACTCATCTCGTGGATCTAGAGGAACCACTGAAGTACCCTGATCCTTCGCCTCAATTCTTTCATCTTCATTGTGCAGATACGTTGGATTGTTTCCAACATCCAGCCCTTCACTGGCCAGTAGGTGTTGTTGTCTTGACAGCCCTTCACTGCCAAGTAGGTGCTGCTGTCCTCCCAAACAATTCTGCTCTTCATCACAGTGCTCCCCCTAAAGAGTGGAATTGGATGCTGGTGATGGGAAGAAGGTGTCAGATTCTAAGAATGTGACATCCATGGTAGTGTAGGTGCGTCTGGTGGTGGGATCAAGGCAGCGATATCCTTTCTTATGTACTCCATACCCCAAGAACAGGCATCAGACTGCACAAGGATCCAGCTTAGATCTCTGATTCTTATGGAGGTGTACAAATGCAACGCAACCAAAAATATGGGTAGGGAGCAACAACACAGTAGGCAATGGGACATGGTCAGATAGAACCTTTAAAGGAGTCTGAAACGTTAATACCTTAGCAGGCATACGGTTCAGCAAGTGCACAGCTGTAGCGACAGCATCAGTCCAATAATGACTAGGCACATGTGCCCCAATTAATAAAGCACGTGCAGTTTCTAAGATATGTCGGTTCTTTCTTTCAGCAAGGCCATCTTGTTGTGGGGTCTGAGCACATGAGGTCTCATGGAGAAGACCATAATTCTGAAAATATGTTTGAAACTGCTGATTAACATATTCCCCTCCATTGTCAGAACAAAAGACCTGAATCTTCGCAGAAAATTGAGTCTAAACCATGATATGGAGGGATTTGAACACACTAAATACTTCATCCTTGTGTTTCAGTAAGTACAACCATGTCATTCGAGTGCAATCATCAACAAAAATCACAAACCAACGATGTCCAGAAGCAGTAGTAATAGGGGAAGGTTCCCATACATCAGAGTGTTTCAATGCAAATGGAATTGTGCTTTTATTCATGCTCACAGGATATGAAACCCTATGACTCTTTGCTAGAATGCAAGTATTACACGTAAAGTTTGAATGCATTCCATTAGAAAATAAATCTAGAAATAAGTGCTTCAAATAACCAATTGAAGGATGTCCTAAGCGATGATGCCATAACCAAATCCGTTGTTCTTTCTTGCTAACCGCATGATCCATGAGGTTTGCTCTGCCTGAACTGAGGTCATCGACATAGTATAATCCCCCCCCTCTTAGTACCACGCCCAATGATCTCCTTGGTGAGAATATCCTGAAGGAGACAAAATGTATAGTATATTAATACCACACAATTAAGATCAGCAGTAACTTGGCTGACAGACATTAGTTTATGGGAAAGGGATGGAACAACTAACGTATGAGGTAAGGATAAAGAGGGAGATAGAGTCACAGTTCCAGCCCCTGTAATCGGACAAGGGACCCCATTAGCAGTAGCAACACGACTTCGTCTTGGTAGAGTGGTATGAGAAAAATCATTGGAGTCAAATGTCATGTGGTTTGTAGCCCTAGAGTCAAGAATCCAGTTGTCAGCAGCAATGTGAGTAGAGCTATGAAGAACGTTACTGTTGTTACCTGAATTATGTGTGGTTTTTGTGTGGGAGGTGAGTGATAATGAAGGTTCCCCAGTGGCTATAGCAGCTTTCCCTGTGCTGCCATTAGGAGTGTCTCGTTTCTTCCTTGTCTGAAGTTCATGCCACCAATCTGGGTATCCATGTAACTTAAAGCAGGTTTCACGGGTATGTTTGGCATTGCCACAGTGAGTGCACTTCATTCCATCTGATGGAGCTGGCATTTTTTCAGATGGGTTTGGTCTGTCATTGTTCAAGGAGAAAAAACCTGTCTTCATTGGAGTGTGGTGGCGTCCTGCCTTGAGTCCTTTGGAATTCATAACCATTCCAGGAGCACTCTCGGCCCCTGAAGTCATTACTATCTGCCTTATTTCTTCCCGTCTGACGTGAGCATAAGCCTGCTCCACTGTAGGGAATGGTTTTAGCTGAAGTACATCGCTCCTGGTCTTGTCCAGCCGGTCATCTAATCCATCAAGGAAGGTATACACTCGATCTTCCTGTAAGATTAAATTATATTTCTGAATGTCCACAACACAATCCATTGGGTTAGGACGCCGAAAATCTATTTCTCGCCATAAGCCTTGAAGATTATTATAGTATTTTTCAATGGATCCACCAGCTTGTTTCATCCGAGTCACACGATGGCGGAGGTCATAAACCTGAGACATATTTGTCCTATCAAAATAGGTTGTAGCAGTAGAATCCCACACTTGTTTTGCAGTAGGGAAGCAAATAAAATTAGCAACTAGGGAAGGTTCCATTGAATTAATCAACCAGCCCTTGATGATGGCATTCTCAGTTCGCCATCTTCTGAAGGTTGGGTCGGTTTCTGGAGGCTGAGGAAAGTCTCCATTAATATATCCCAACGATCTTCCTGTAAGATTAAATTGTATTTCTGAATGTCCACAGCACAATCCATTGGGTTAGGACGCCGAAAATCTATTTCTTGCCATAAGCCTTGAAGATTATTATAGTATTTTTCAATGGATCCACCAGCTTGTTTCATCCGAGTCACACGACGGCGGAGGTCATAAACCTGAGACGTATCTGTCCCATCAAAATAGGTTGTAGCAGCAGAATCCCACACTTGTTTTGCAGTAGGGAAGCGAATAAAATTAGCAACTAGGGAAGGTTCCATTGAATTAATCAGCCAGCCCTTGACGATGGCATTCTCAATTCGCCATCTTCTGAAGGTTGGGTCGGTTTCTGGAGGCTGAGGAAAGTCTCCATTAATATATCCCAACTTGTCTTTGCTAGAGATAAACATCTCAACAACTTGGGACCATAAGGCAAAATTTGAGTCATTCAATTTGATGTCGATTGGAGTAGTCGAAGAATCTGCAGGTGGTGGGTGTTGGGAGGTCTGTGATCTAGAGAGAACTTCTGTCATATTGGTCGCCAAGCTGGTGAGGATTGATTCGGTCTGGGGGTTGAGGTATTCCATCAGTTCTGTTGATTCTGTCATGGAGTCTAGGCTGTTTGAGTGTTTTTTCCTGGTCATAAGGTGGGTTGAGCAGAGGTCCTAGGAACCCGCCGCTCTGATACCATGTTAACTTTAGAAGTCTATAAGTTTCTTTTTTTATTTTTTTCAATATTTGCTTAACGTAAGTAACAGAGTACCTTCAGGTTTTATACAGAGAAGGATTTTAGTTTTCCTATTCAATACAAATCTCTATTGCGGAAATAAAGGTTTCCCTTAACATATGGGATTTCCTTTACGTAACAGTGTCCTATTCTTGCTCTAATTTCTCTACTTTGACAGCTCATGCCAACACATATGATCTTGCTAGTCGCAGTGACCGCAAGAGTTGTTGTATTGTCAGTCGAGGGGGCTACGATTAAATAACGAGCACCAGCTTACACCTCATGACCGAAGACATTCGAGCACTGCAGCAGCATCTTTGGTATGAACGGCCTCAGGAAATGAAGTTGCTGCGAAGGCAAAGAGAAGGAAGGAGAACCCTAGAAATTTAGTGATCTCCATATTTTTTTAATATGAGTATTAGTTATCTCAATATTGTGTCTTGTTGATCTTGTGTTGAAACAACGCATGGAGATCATATATCTATATGGAGCAAGCATTTTGATTATTTGTTACAATTAATTAAAAAATTCCACAAAAATATAAATTATAGTGTTTTACTCGTGCCGACCTTCGACAAAACTACAAATTATAGTCTTTAGCAAAGAGTTGTCGTGTAGGTTTTGAGCTCTTGCCTCTTGCTTACTTGATTTATCCCACAATAGTGTTTTACCCGTGCTGAGTAGAAATTATAATCCTATGGCAAGGAGTTGTAGCATAGATTTTGATCTCTTCTCGCTGGCACCACTTGCTTAAAATGTTATAATTGATCTGATCAATGAACTTAAAAAATTTAAATTTATTAAATAAAATTAAATAAACTATATTCTTTTGAAACGACAATTGTTTTAATCATTAATCGTGTGTAATAATTGGTGAGCTTTAAGAAGTTTGAGAATTATGTATTTTGTATATTGAATTCTGAAGACTTGAATGAGTAATATATACAAGAGTATGTGCTACTACAAATATGCTATTCAAGGAAAGTAGATCATACAATAAAAGCTGATTATATTTATATCCTATGATCTCGTTCAATCAATCAGAGAGATATGATTTCCTTCTTCATTTACTATCTTGTAACATATTTGCTTTCCTTTAACACTCCTCCTCAAGTTGGAGCATGTATATCAATAGTGCCCCACTTGCTCAGATGTGTATAGAAAATAGGTGCATGCAGTGGCTTAGTAAATAAGTCTGCTACTTGCTCTCCTGTTCTGACATATGAAGTTTTGATCTCTCCCCTTTGAATTCTTTCACGGACAGTGTGACAATCAATTTCAATATGTTTTGTGTGTTCATGATACACGGGATTTGCGGCTATATGCAGAGCAGCTTAATTATCACAAAATAATCTTGCCGGCTGGAGATGTTCAACACATAAATCTCTTAATAAAAATCATAGCCAACTCAATTCACAAGTGGCTGCAGCCATAGACCGATATTCTACCTCTGCGGATGACCGGGCAACTGTAATTTGCTTCTTGCTTTTCCATGACACCAATGATTTTCCAAGAAAGATACAATAACCAGTTACTGAGCGACGTGTTGTGGGGCATCGCGCTCAATCTGCATCACAGTAACTAATCAAATGGAGCTCATTATGGGAAGGAAACATTAAACCTTGTCCAGGAGCCCTTTTGAGATATCAAAGAAGTCGATATGCTGCATCAAGATGGTGTCACTATGGATCTTGCATGAACTGGCTTAATGTGTTGACAGTGTATGCAATTTCTGGTCTTGTGATGGTCAAGTAAATTAATTTTCCAACTAGGCGTCTATATCTTGCTGGCTCATGTAGTGGGCTGCTACCTGCAAGTGTTAATACCAAATCTGCCTCCATTGGTATCTTTGTAGGTTTAGCACCAAGTAAGCCAGCCTCCTCCAATATGTCCAGTGTATATTTTCGTTGGCAAATGGTGACTCCTGCTTGTGACCGTGCGACTTCAACTCCAAGGAAATATTTCAGGGGTCCGAGATCTTTAATTCAAAATTTGCTACTAAGAAAACCTTTCAAGTTCTTAATTTCTGCTTCATTGTTGCCTGTGATCACCATGTCATCAACATATAACAGCACAATAGTGAGTGAAGTCCCTTTAACTTGAGTGAATAAAGAGTAGTCTGCCTTGGATTGGCAGAAACCGATGGTCTGTATTGTTGAAGAGAATTCTCTAAACCAGCTTCTGGATGCCTGCTTAAGCCCATATAAAGATTTGTGGAGTCGACAAACAATGTTCTCCCCCTGTCGATGACAACCTGTAGGAGGCAACATGTAAACTTCCTCTTGGAGTTCGCCATGAAGAAAAGCATTTTGAACATCCATTTGGTGTAAAGACCAGTTGCGAACAGCAGCCACAGCTAAGAGGCAACGGACAGTAAGGAGTTTGGCTACTGGGGCGAAGGTCTCTTTGTAGTCAATGCCTTCGCGTTGGGTGAAACCCTTTGCAACAAGGCGAGCTTTGTGGCGTTCAAGAGTCCCATCAGATCGATACTTAAGTTTGAGCACCCATTTGCAACCGATAGGTCAATGTCCATGCGGGAGAGGAACAAAACTCCAGGTATTGTTGTCTGAGAGAGCTTGGAGTTTAGTTTGCATAGCAGTGACCCAATGGGGATTTTGACAAGCCTGTTCATAAGTAGTAGGTTCTACCAAGTGGGAGATATGAGCAAGAAAACATTGGTATTGAGGGGACAAGCGTGAATAGGAAACATACCGATGGAGTGGATGTCGTGTGCTGAACATGGACTGCGAGGATGTTGCCTTGGACATGAGCAAAGTTGAGTGATGAGCCACATAATCTTTGAAATGAGCTGGTGGTTTGGAAGAACGGGTGGATTGGCGTAGCGTAACTTGGTGAGGGGATTTGTCAAGAAGAGCAGGTTCTGGTGAAGGTGCAGTGATGGTAGAAGGTAAGGTAGTTTCGGGTGTGTTGTCAGTTATGGTAGTGTCGGGGGTGGTTGTCGTGAGTGGAAGAGAAATGGGATCAGAGGGATCGGTGTTGTGTGGGGAAGGAAAGTATGTGAGAAAAGGATCCGGAGTGGGAGTGGGTGATGGAGAAACAAGTGGCAGGGCAGGTTGGGTGGCATGTGTGGGGGAGGTGTAGGGAAAAATATGCTAATGAAAAATGACATCTCGTGAGGTGAAAAATTTATGTGTGGTGAGATCATATAACTTATAACCCTTTTGGCCAATGGGATAACCAAGAAAAACACAACGACGTGCACGCACATCAAACTTAGTGACAGGTGTGAGGTTGGTAACATAATTAAGACATCCAAAAACACGTAAGTGTGTATAGATTGGCAGTGTGTTGTGCAAAAGCTCGTATGATGATTTATGAGAGAGTAATGGTGTGGGAAGATGATTTATAAGGTAACAGGCAGTTTGGATACTTTCCCCCCAAAACTTTAAAGGTAAATTGGCCTGAAATTAAAGAGCAAGACCAATGTTTAAAAGATGCCTATGTTTACGTTCCACAACCCCATTTTGTTGTGGTGTGTAAGGACAAGAATGTTGAAAAGAAGTCTCACACGAGTCTAAATAAGAATGCATAGAAAGAAATTCACTACCATTATCTGCACGAAGGATCTTAATGTCTTTTTGAAATTGTGTTTTAACCCAAAAGAAAAAGGATTTCAAAATTGATTGCGTGTCAGATTTGAATTTCATAAAATGCACCCAAGTAAAACGAGTATAATCGTCTACAATAGTAAGAAAGTATTGTGCCCCAAAATGTGTTGGATGTTTGTGAGGCCCCCAAATATCACAATGGATTAAATCAAAAGGTGCAGACGTTTTTATTTCACTACGACCAAAAGGTAAACCAGTTTGCTTTGCCAAAGGACAAATATCACAAATATGTGTGGAATCAAAAATGATTTCAGTATTATTTTTTGCTAATGAAAGTAAAGGTGCAGATGACAGGTGCCCTAGACGTCGATGCCATAAGTTATTGGTATGGTGAATGTGGTTGGCGAGATGGGGGTTTTGTCCTGGTGTAAGGTAGTAGAGGCCATCAAAATGCTTGCCTAGGCCAATCATCCTCTTCGTGTCCATGTCCTGCACAATACAAAAATCCGGATAAAATGTTACCATACAATGCAAAGCTCTTGTTAATTTACTGACAGACAATAAATTGACACGAAATGTTGGTACATAGAGGACTTTATCAAGAGATAGTTCATGTGATAATTTGATAGAACCAATGTTTGTTATTTTCGTCTGTCCCCCATTTGGTAAACCAACAGATGCATGCTGAGCATTAACAATGTTATGCGTTGGTGATGAATGCGATATATGATCAGTTGCTCCACTGTCAATAATCCAACAGAGAGTTGAAGGAGAACCTGTTTGTGCTATATTGCATTTTGGCGAGATACCTGTTGCATTTATAGATGGTTGTCCATTACCACTACGGAGCATGGCTATGATCTGATTATACTCCTCGGTAGTGAATGTAGGACCATCTGTAACTGGAGTGTTGTGCTTGGAATTTATGGTAGTGTGAACAGCCCTTGTAGCAGAGTGAACAACCTCAGTATTATTGGCCATTGATCTCTTATTTCTCGGCTTCACATTCTTGCCATGCCATCGGTGTCCTTCTGGAAACCCAATAATATAATAGCAATGGTCTACCAAGTGTCCATCTCCATCACAGTAGTTGCATTTAAGTGGTTTACGTGCAGATGTGTTGGTGCTCTGTTTATTAAATGACTGGAATGTTGGGTTTCGCCTTACCTGCATTGCATGAGAATTCATCCCTATATCTCGACGACTTGCTACATCCATATGTCGTTCATGTTGGAGAATAAGACCATGAACTCGTCGTGTGTCAGGGAGTGGATTTATCATCAAGATCGACCCTCGTATTGTGGAGAAAGATTCATTCAATCCCATTAGGAATTGCATAACTCTTTCTTTCTCTTCCCGTTCAGCGAGTCCCTTTAAACCTGCACAAGTGCAAACAAGTGGATCATGGCAGGATGCCAACTCATCCCATAAAGCTTTCATCTTGGTATAATAAGAGGAAACCAAGAGTTGCCCTTGACGATTTTCAATAATTTCTTGTCGAATCTGATAGATTCTTGAGTCACTGTTCTGTGAAAACCTTTCTTTGAGATCTTTCCAAATTGCAGCAACAGATTCTGTGTACATGATGCTGTTGGAAATGTCTAGGTGGACAGAGTTCACGATCCACAGTGTTACCATATCATTGCATCTTTTCCAAGATGAATAGTTTTCATTCAGGGGTGACGGAGCTGTAATGGTTCCATCAATGAACCCTGTTTTGTTCTTTGCGCTGAGACCCATGCACATGGCACGACTCCATTGCCCATAATTGTTTCCATCAAGTGGCTTGGAAGCAAGAATAATTCCAGTATGGTCTGTATGGTGTATTGCATACGGATCTGAGAACTCCATGGAATGCTTGTCTGTCTTCGTCCTTGCTTCTGTCATGGTGTTTGTGAGAGATTTGTAATTTACTGTGAGGGGGCTGTGTATTTGAGGCTGTGTTTGTTATGGTGGCGGAAGCATTATAGGTTACCAAAGGCAATGCTCTGATACCATAAGAAGTTTGAGAATTATGTATTTTGTATATTGAATTCTGAAGACTTGAATCAATAATATATACAAGAGTATGTGCTACTACAAATCTGCTATTCAAGGAAAGTAGATCATACAATAAAAGCTGATTATATTTATATCCTATGATCTCGTTCAATCAATCAGAGAGATATGATTTCCTTCTTCATTTACTATCTTGTAACATATTTGCTTTCCTTTAACAAGCTTGACAACTCGAAAATAAACAAAAGAGTCTATTCTATAAATAACTTCAATTAAAACTACTAATTAAACCTTCCAAATAAAACTCAAGTTGTGAAGCTTGGAATCGGTCATTTAAAATGAGATTACATGTCCTAGTATACAATGAAGATTTTTTTATAAATTGTAAAAAAAAAATATTCCTATTTTCTTGCACTAAAAACTATACGATATTTAAAAATTTATTGTTTTGATAGAAGTTTAGTGATCTTCATTGTTAAGATCAGTATTAGTTATCCCAATATTTTGTCTTCCAGTTCATGTGTTGAAAGAGTGCAAACATTTGGATTATTCTTTATAATAATTATACGTGCACCTGTGGTACAAAACTACAAATTATAGTCCTGCGGCAAAGAGTTGTCGTTCAGGTTTTGAGCTTTTGGACCACTTTATTTACTCGTGCTTAATAGTTTATAAGATTCCATCAATTCAAATATTTCCTCATCTCATTCTCGAAGAAAATAATGAATATTTCTCATCTTATTTCAAGATAGGCACTGCTATATATATTCACTACAAAAACATAAAAGCTAATTATTTTTTTAAGCAAAACAGATCAAAACACAAAAAATAAAGAACACGAAGACACTCAAACTTAAACCCAACAATGTGAACATCAAACTAGATCAAATTTCAAGCAATAAAATGCAAAGTTTTATTCGCAATTAAGCATAGATGAAGAATTAAGTGTTATTTTGCTTCAATTATTAATCAAACATTGCAATTTTTTTTTGTCAAAAATAATTTTCGGTTCAAAATTGAAATCTTAAGATTAAAACCCACAAAAACATGTTATTGATTCATGAAAACCCTAAATTATTTACTAGTAATGATACAAACTTGCAGAAACCAAAATTGAATCAAAATGAGACCTAAAACTAGCACTCAAGACATTGTTCTTCTAATGAACATGAAGAACATGAACTAAGATTGCCTAAAAAACCCAACATACACTGTCAACAATGCATATTATCATAACCAAATATATATGGATAAAAAAGAACTAATAAAAACAACAAATCATCAAAATCATGCAAAAGATTCCAAGCTTCAAAGCTATGAACTTAAAACAGCCTATATATTCATGCAATTTAGATTCAAAATGTCTTCCTAAAACTTTAACAAGAACCAAACAAAACTTAGAAACCTAGAAACATGAATCAACCAACATAGAAAAAAATTCATAAACTTGCTGCCATATTTGGCAAATTTCAAATCAAACTAAAGTGTACTCTTAACATATTAAGACAATAATCATCATGTTAATACACTTAAAACATTGCATTTAAATAATAAAAAACAATCCAACAGTTACACAGCAGTCGAACGACACGTCGTCTAAGCTAAACCCTACAAATTAGGGTTTTAATTTGGGATTTGGCAAACTTCAATTTAATCCATATTCTTCCAGTTTCTTTTAATTTCACTCATAATTGCATCATGAACCCTTCATTTCATGCAATTTCACCCCTGTCAAACTTAATTATCAGCCCCAAATTTGAGCGTCTTTTACAATTTGGTCCTTGGTTTCTGATTTGACCACCAGATGACCATCAAACCTTCAATTATCTTAAATTTGACCCTTGATTTCACCAATTTCAAACTTGAAAAGTCTTGTGTCTTACAAGTTGGTCCTTAGTTTTTTATTTGTTCAATTAGGTCCCTAATTGCCCATCATATTGTGAAATTTATGCAATTAAGCACCTGATTTGACTAATTTAACTTTTAAAAATTGCAATTTAGCCCTAACTTTTATTTCTTTTATTTAGAGCCTAAATTAACTTCAAAAGGTTAATTTTCTTGCAATTAAACCCTCATTAAATTCAATTAAACCTTTTAAAAAAATTTCAATTGAGTCCTTAAACATCCAAGCTTGAATTTTCCTTGTCAAATTGAATTTCCTTTGTTCATAGGGAGACCTCACTAGTCAATTATATGCTGTCAAATCCAATTTTAATCTTCCTCGAATAGTCTTTTGGCAATTTCTTAGGCATTCTCGTATGTTTTTTTCAACTGATACGTATTTTTTTTTATTTTCTTCCAACATTTCTTTCAATTTTTTATATTTTCTCTTTTTCCCTATTTTTTTTAATTTTTTGTTTACATGGGCCCCCAAAAATGCGTAGTAACATTAGGTTCAAGATTCAAGTTGAACCTCCACCTTCAACTTGAGAGTGTGTATTGTCATAACTCTTTTTTGGGTTATTCCCCAATTCATATTTTTTCTCTTTTCAAAAAAAAGAAAATACAAAAAAAAATCAAAAAAATGTTATAAAAAATTATAAGTATGAAAAAAGGATGCCAAAGCGCCCTAAAATGGTTAAAAATTGGTTGAGGAGGTTCAAAAATACAAAGATTAAAATTTGACAGTATTTTGTTGACTAATTAGAGCCCTGTTGATAAAAAAATTCAATATGAGAAAGAAAAGTCTAAAAACAGATGTTTATGGACTCAATTAAATTTTATTGAAAGTTTAATTGAATTTATGGAGGGTTTGATTGCAAGCAAATTTGATTTTGGAGTTAATTTGGGCTTTAATTGGAAGAAATTCAAGTTCCGGGGTCAAAATATAATTTTTGAGAGTTAATTTGGTCAAATTAAGGACTTAATTGAAGAAATCCGAAACCAAGGACCAAAATGGAAAAGGCGCGTAAATAGAGGGGCTATAATTAAAACCAAAGCAGGGGCCAAATTGAAGAAATTAGAAGTTTATTTCTCAATTGAGGGTCAAATTGCATAAATTCAAGACCAAGGACCAAAGTGATAAAGGCAGCCAACTTTAGGGCTGCTGTTTTATTTTTGGCAGGGATGCAATTGCATTGATTTTTAAATCAAAATTGCAATTTAGGACTTGAATGAACAAATTACAAATTGAGGACCAATGTGAACTCGGACACGTTTTTTCCGCCTTTTCCTTATAAATAAAATGGCATCGTTTCATGCACTGTTCACATAAAAAAAAAAAAGAGACCCAAACACTGCCGTTTTGAATGGCACTATAGGTCTTCTTCTTCCCCTGGACATGCGAGACAGGGGAAGAAGAAGATTTTTTTATCGACTTTTCTCTCCCTCTTTCTCCGAAAAACATCAAAAAGACGCTGACCATAACTCCATGTGTATAACCTTTGACCCGTGGCCTACCACGGGGCCGTGAAAAAGGAGGGAACGTGCCCCTCAGGTTGTTTTTGGGGCGGCTGCACAGTGGCCGACCCTACCTCTCTCTCCCCTGTTTTTCCTATAAATACAAGGGAGAGCACAAGAAAAAAGGAACACAAGAAAAATGGGGGGAGACCGAAAGAAAAGAAGGAAAAAAAATAGAGTAGAGAAGAGAGAAAAGGAAAGAAAAAGAAGGAGAAAAACAAAATTGAAAAAAAACAGAGGAGGGAGAGAGAAGAAGAAGAAGGCGAAGCACCGTGAGCCACCGTGCCCCAACCACCGCCCAATTAAAAAAAAAAGAATTTTCCTTTTTGAAAATTGTAAATTTTTTTCCCATGTTTTTTCTACTAAATTTTACTTCATATTGGTTTGTATTTTTATACCGTAAAAATATAAATTCGGTATTAAAATACCCGGTTTTTATCAAAACTTCCAAAATACAAAAATAAATTGAAAAAAAAGAAAAAATGTTTTTGTGCATACGACCATGTGTCTCAAAGCTAAAAGATCATATTGTGTTTTTCATACAAAAAAAATAATATTTTAGCATTCATTTTGGCTTTAGTAACCAGTTTATTAAAGTCAGGAGAACATTGATCAAAATATCAAAAACAAAAAAAAATTATTTTGTGTTGTTTTAGTATCAGGGATTATGAATTTATATGTAAAACGTATTCCCGATATTAAAAAAGTTTTTTTCTTTTGATGACATAGAATAGTTAGGTTTTAAATGATAAGATAAGGATCTCCTTACAGAAAAAGACTTTTCTTGACCCTTTAGACAGACCAACAATTAGAAAACACAATCAAAACCTTAGGTAGTAAGGTGTAGTTGGGGTGCTAATACCTTCCTTTTACGCAACCAGTCTCCATACCCTATCTTTGAGACTGGTTAGGGTTTCTAGTGACTAGAATGCTATATGGCAACTCCCAATCCATATTTTACTAATAAGAGACAAGAATTTCTTGTCTCTCCATATTTGCCATGTAGACACCATTTCCTTGAAGGTGGACGATTGTCGCGACGCCGCATACGTGCGACATGTATTATAGGATATTACACATTATAGCCTTATATATATATATATAGGAAAGGTTTATTACTCCTATGTTGTTATATATATAAACAGGAAAGGTTGACTAATTAATTGGTTAAGCCTCCTATTATTCTAAACCACAACAAAAAATCTTTAATATGGATAGGGCTCGATACGTGTTTGACAAGTAGTTATGATTGTGAATTAAAATCAATAGGCAAATCAAACTTCATAAGTTATATCTAGGAATAAGTGTATAGACACATAGATTCCATGAGATTTCTCCCATAAACATAATGAATTGCCCATTACAAGTATTATTAAAAAGATGCAGGACACTAGTTTGTGTATGTCAACATTGAACATTGTCAGTAAAAAAAATATGAAAATTTGGCCCAACCTGAATCTAGTTTGTGTATGTAAAAATATGTCGATTTAAAAAATAAATTAATATTTGTTAATATTAATATAAATTGATTAATTGACCAATCACACATAAGAAATAAAAAATTTGTGGCAACCTTTATTTTTTATTACTATCAAACCTATTTTGTCAGATGCCTTACCTATATGCGGATTGCAATAAAATTAAAAGAATTTTATATCGAAATTAACGAAGCCCAATATATACATAGGACCTAAAAACCCACTAAAATAGGCAACACAAAAAATAGCATGTAGATAAAAAATTAAGCTTTCAGGTCTTATCTAACAATTTAAGTTTTTGAATTGAAATGATTTTTTGACATAATATCATAGACTTCTTGATCAAGCGGTTACCAGTTCGAATCTCACCACTCCATTCTATTTGATAAAAATTAAATATAAAAAAATATAAGGTTGTGCAAGTTTGAAGCCCGTAGAATTTTCAATTGATTATAAGAACTAGATGATTTTCTAGTGACAATATCAAGCAACAAACGAAGAGTGTGTGTGTGTACGGAGACAACATGAAAATTAAGGAAAAGCCAAAGCTAAAAAGCTTCTTATTTATTTAAGTTTTATTTATGCCCACCACATGATAGTAGGCAGTCGAGATCCTTCATACAGGATTGCAGTAGATAATAGTTCTGGTTCAAACATGATAATAGGCAATCGACTTCCCTCAATATCATTCTAACACCATTTTATTCTCGATTTTTGGTGCTCTCTATTCATCTGGTTCAAACATAACAAGAAGAGGGCCGGCACCAGGAACCAAGTTCTTGTCACCGTTGACGCCAACTGGGACGCATGAGCATTCACAGAAGGGTTCGGACATTGGACAAAAAGAAAGCTGATAAAAACTATTATCACCTTCATACTTGGTGATCTTAAACCGATTCAATCTATCAACACCTCCAGTGGTCACAATGTATCCTTTCAGTGTTGTACTGAATCGGATTTTCCACATGGGTGTCACGCCTGCCATTGCGCACATGGCACTTGGCCCTGCAAAGTTCACATTTAGATGAGTTCCTTCGCGGATGACACTATCGGTGGATTGTATAACTGGTGAAAATGTTATTGGGAGGCTCTCGTTCAATGTGGAAAGTATAACATCTGAATTGCATAAGACCTGGCCATTGATAGTGACTGCAAGAGTTGTTGTATTGTCAGTCGAGGGGGCTACGATTAAATAACGAGCACCAGCTTGCACCTCATGACCGAAGACATCGAGCACTGCTGCAGGATCTTTGGCATGAACTGCCTCTGGAAATGAAGTTCCTATGAAGGCAAAGAGAAGGAAAGAGAGCCCTAGAACTTTAGTGATCTTCATATTTGTTGAATATGAGTATTAGTTATCTCAATATTGTGTCTTGTTGATTTTGTGTTGAAACAACGCATGGAGAGCATATATTTATATGGAGCAAGCATTTGGATTATTTGTTACAATTAATTAAAAAAGTCCACAAAAATATAAATTATAGTGTTTTACTCGTGCCGACCTTCGACAAATCTACAAATTATAGTCCTTTAGCAAAGAGTTGGCGTGTAGGTTTTGAGCTCTTGCCTCTTGCTTACTTGATTTATCCCACAAAAGTGTTTTACTCGTGCTTAAAATTGATCTGATCAATGAACTTAAAATTTTAAATATCTTAAATTTAAATAAATAAACTATACTTTTTTGAAAAGAATTGGTGAACTTGACAACTCAAAAATAAACACCATGTATAAAATTGAACAAAACCCACACAAATAGTCTGCTCTATGAATAACTTCAATTAAAACTATTAATTCAACCTTCAAAATCAAATTCAAGTTGTCAAGCCCAGAAGTAGTCATTTAAAACGAGATTACATGTCCAAGTATTCTAAAAAACGTTTTGGTCCTTTCTTTGCACTAGACACTTCGGGAGACTTGATTAATCAATAATCTAGGTTGGTTTGCTTCAATAACTGTTTTTTTGTTTTGATCTTAGAATTCCGTTTTTGCATCGAAACCTATTTTGACAAAATCGTGATTGTTAAGTGATAATCATTGATGTTGGAAGCTTGATTATGATTCGGTGAATGATTCTCATCATGCCTATGGCTTTGATTTTGTTGTATCTGGTAAGATTTGAAATTCACATTGATGTGTTTACTTTGAATGTTCTTCTTGTTCTTTAGTTTTCTAGGTTTTAGTTCGTTTTTGATAAAAAAAAAATTGTGTTTCTATGTTTTTTGCAAGTTTAATTTTTTTTAAGTTTTGGTTTTTGTTTGTTTTTGACCTAGAAAACCATATTTTGTTCATCATACCAAACCCGGTATAATAGACTGATAGAAATAGAAACACCATAAGACCATAACAAACACAAACAAAATAAAAATAATGCAGCTTACCTCAGGTAAGGCGTATTAGGGATGTTAATACCTTCTCTTTATACAACCAGTATATAAGCCCCAGATAAAAAAAAACTATAAGACACTAAAATAAATGTTAAGATAAGTAGTTATCTTGAATGATTACCTTAATGGAAATAAATGAATAAAAATTAAATAAAATTAAAAATAAAAATAAAATAAAATTTCAAAAATAGCTGAAAAATAAAAAATACAGAAATGTGAATAAAGACCGGACATAAATAGATTATGATGAAATAAATTTACTGGGATGTAAATTAATGAAAATCAAAATAACTTGGGTAAAAAGGTGGTCTAACCTGTATCAGTACTCAAGAATTTTATGCCTAAAACATGAAAATTTACTATTAAGGGACATGAATGGAATTAATTAAATTGTTACAATTTATAAGTTATTAACAAGGGAAGTGCTCGGCCATAAGAGAGAAAGAAAGGGAAAAGGAAAAAAAAAAGCAAGAGAAAAACATTATAAATCAAGAGAAAAACAAGAAAAAGTGAGGGAGAGCTTTGAGACTTGTAAGATTGAAAGACTTAGAACATTAAATTAAGGAAGAATCAAGTGAAGGAGGATAGAAGAAAGAAGAGGAGCGTCAGCCACACTAGGAGGAGAAGAGAAGTTGGGAGAACTTAGATTGGTAAGCATGAAAAATTAAGATTCTTATTTGAATGAAGTGTTTTTGGCAAGTTATCAAACAATGACAATTAAATTTGATTTAATTTCTTATATTCTTGACTCTTTAAATTAGGGTTCTTATGAGAAATTTGTGGATTATGAGAAAAGTAGTAAACATGATGGAATTGAGGTAGAATAGTATAGAAATAGTGAATGTAAGTAGTAATTAAGAAAGAAATTGAATAAGTTTGAAGAAATGAACTTGTAACTAAGGATGAGGAAATAAATGGATGAGGTTTTGATTGTTTTATGTTTGAGAAATGATATTCCTTATCTTATTTGAAGTATTCAAATTATAAACAAGTGAAGAAATATCATAAGAATGTGAAAATAAGAAATAAATAAATGGTAGGAATAGTTCATGGAAGAATTCTTTAAGTGAATTAAAAAAAGAAAATTGATTAACACTATATGTTGAAAATGAGGTGACAAATGAATGAAAATTTTGGTACAAAACCCAATTAAATAAAAGATATTACATGCTTCAAATTTTGGCACGTAGGAGAAATATTAATGGATTAATAATATAGTGCAATTTGATTGATTCGGGAGTTATTTCGGGAGTAGGGCATCATGTAGAAGGAGTCAGGCCATCACGAGCAGACGGTAAGTGATTCATAACTTTCTTTTAAAATTCAAAGTTCCATTATTAGTTATGAGTTGTTTTATGACATATTGATATGGAAAAAGTAGAAGAAGAAACTTATGTGTATTATAATAGGGATGTTAGGTAATTCATATGGAATTACTTGTTAGATCTGCTATTAATAGAGTGTTGGGTAATTCGTATGGAATTATCAGTTTGATTGGCTATTGAAAGAGAATAGTCGGATGTTGGGTAATTCATATGGAATTACCGGTTAGATTGGGTATTAATAGCAATAGCCGGATGTTGGGTAATTCGTATGGAATTACCTGGTAGATTGGTTATTAAAAGAGAATAGCCGGATGTTGGGTAATTCGTATTGAATTACCGGTTAGATTGGCTATTAATAAAGTGTTGGGTAATTCGTATGGAATTACCGGTTTGATTGGCTATTAAAAGAAAATAGTCGGATGTTGGGTAAATTCGTATGAAATTACCGGTTTGATTGGCTATTAATAAAGTGTTGGGTAATTCGTATGGAATTACCGGTTTGATTAACTATTAAAAGAAACTAGCCGGATGTTAGGTAATTCGTATGAAATTATCGGTTTGATTGGCTATTAATAGAGAATAGCCGAATGTTGGATAATTCGTATTGAATTACCGGTTAGATAGGTTATTAATAGAGTGTTGGGTAATTTGTATGGAATTACTAGTTAGATTGGCTATTAATAGAGAATAGCCAGATGTTGGGTAATTCGTATGGAATTACCAATTTGATTGACTATTAAAAGAGAATAACTAAATATTGGATAATTCATATAGAGATTGACTATTAATAAAGAATAGTCGGATGTTGGGTAATGCATATGGAATTACCGGTTAGACTAACTATTAATAGACTGTTGGGTAATTCGTATGGAATTACCGGTTTGATTGTTGGCTATCGAGGAGGTTTAGCTGGATTTGAGGTAAATTGTGAATTACCAAATTGAAAATTAAGCAATGAGTATTGGTTGTCGAGATCCTACAAGTATAGGATTGATAGATTATGAATGGGCTATTGATGTTGATATGTAGTTAGTGATGAAAGACAATTTGATATATTTTGAAGAATTTTGAACATAATAGTTTTATTATTTTTAATGTGTTATCTTTCTTATTTCTTATTAATGTTATATATACAGATATTTCATGAGGTGATGTGAAGCATTAAATATGAGCTTTGTGTTTAAATCTGTTTTTTTATGTAATATCTTTTGCTTTATATATAATTTGTATTATATGTAGATTTTAATATATGTATCCTAAAGATATTTGCTTTTGATATTTATACATTTAGAAAGTATAAGTAAGGAACTAATATTACGAAACTATTCGTAAAGAAACTTAGTAATTATAATTATGCATGTTTAAAAGATGAATGCATGTTAAAGTAATAATTAATTCAATATGAATCCTTTGAGTTTTTATCTGTATGTAGTTAATGTTTTATTTTAAGATAATATAATTACCATGTTTTATTTGTTGATGATGTAAGGTTGAGAAAGCACAACGAAGTATTGCTATGTGAAATATGGTATGATGAGATGGGATATGATCCACGATGGTTGGATCGAAGTGGAAGATTTAGGATTGTGATTGAATGAAGTCTAGTCAATAACTTGGTAACATCAAAAAACAAAGGAAACTCTGCCAAATTTTCTGTAGAAAATTAGATTTATATAATAATTATTACTTTGATAATATAACTTTGAGAGTGAGACATCAAAGGTGAGATATGTTAGACAATAACCATAAGACAGTAACGATTCAAGACTTAGATAATAACAATTCAAATTTCAGTAGTCTTCATATGAATACCATATATATATATATATATATATATATATATATATAATTTACTCTATTTTCTAGTTACATGAGATTGTTATTTTATTTCAGTTGTGGGGGTGTTACGCAATACCTTGCCTAGAATATTTAAAAGACTAGTTAGGGTTCCTAATAAACATAATACTAGGTGGCGACTTCTTATCTAACCAAAGACCTACTGACCTGTCCGGGAAGGGTTATGGTGATGTCACGCTCTCATGAAGGGTACAATATCTCTTTAGGTGATACTTGGAAATTTTGTTTGGTGATTATTCTATCGATGCTTTTAAGAGAGAGGGGTCGCAATCAGTAGAAACAAAGGGTGAGCAGTGGCATTTGGTTTTGTTATTTGGGTTTATAGAGTGGGAAGGTGAGAAAAATAGAGGTCAGGGTTGATTTCAAAGTACTTTTGTAACAGCTCAGCCCAACTTGCCATATATTATCCGTTTTGGGCCTTAACGCCCTCACGGATTTGTTCCTGGTGACGCGAGCTCACATCTGAGCCTGACGCCCCAAAACGTGTATGACAAGTTGCAACCAGCACTCTTAATAAGAACAACTACCAATCCCTCACCCGCTGATGTGGGATATGAAAATCTAGCCCACTTAACTAGCTCGACGCCCCGTCGGCACAATCGGACAACAGTAAGGTTTGGCTCTGATACCAACTGTAACAGTCCGACTGTTTGACTTGATCAATGTTAAAAGATCCCAACATATCCTCTTAATTTGAGGGTAATTGTTTTTTTAATTCACCAAAAATTCGGCAAAGTTTTGTTTGTATTTAGGGCATTCCAAGTTATCAACTACTATCAATTTACTCAATCAACCCATCATCACATGGTCCCATAATTCTGGACCTTATATCAAACATCATAATTCAACACCTAATATAATCCACACAATATATATATATATCCTACTAGTAAGTTCAATATGAACATAGCCCACATATCATACCATAAAATTTAAAAGAAAAGGAATACTAACATGCAAAGAAAGCATTTACAACATAATAAGTGTTCTTAAACATTTCAAAAGGGTTAATTACAAAATAACTAAAACAATACATTCTAAGCTGAAATTTTATAAATACATCAAGGTTTACACAAAAGTATACTACATAAACGCGTTAATTCCCTTTTGTTTAAGTTAAATATTTACATAAGCTTGACAAAGTAAAGTCCTAAACTAATGATCTCCTTGGATATTTGATGGACTTGTTACATAAATAAACATACCATTATGTTGATATATATATATATATATATATATATATATATATATGAAGTATTAATTTTCTTTAGAATAACTTATATTTTGCTTGTAAATCTTTTTAACCCAATTAACACTGATTTGTATATTCTTAATTTGAATACTTTTATTTACTTCCATGAACCAGGTGACCTTGCATAGTCTAATCTTGTAATTCATTTCTGAGAAATCCTATCACGGATGTCATTAGCCGAAGCTAATCCTGTAATTCATTTCCCGGCAATCCTATTAAGGATGCCATTAGCCGAAGCTGATCTTATAAATCATTTCTCGACAATCCTATCATGGATGCCATTAGCCGAAGTTAATCTTGTAAATACACTTGACTTTATTTACATTGAACATGATATTTATTGTAATTGCATTCACCAGAAGAATTTTAAATTGTATAAGTGCAAAAAGGAGGAAAATCACGCACCTGCTTCACTTGTCTTGCGACCTCCCCTAACAGAAGATCCAATCCTGGTTGCTCCTCCTGAATCACAAGGAAGTTTTTGGTTATGATTCCTTCAAACCAATATTATAGAGAATCCATATTCATCCATTACTCATATGTTACTTTCTATACATGTTCATTTCCTCATAATAACATACATATGTATATCATGTATATTTTCAGAGTTAATATCTCAATGTTCAAGTGTTCATATGACTCAATTCTTTTATATTCTTATATATAGTATTCATGTGAAAGTCTATTGTTACTGTCTAACATTGAATTGTTACTGTCCAATTGTTACTATCCAACTGTTACTGTCCAATCGTTACTGTTTAGACAATGAACTGTTACTGTCTAACTATTATTGTCTAGACATTGAACTATTACTGTCTAGACATTGAACTATTATTGTCCAACTGTTACTATCCAATTGTTACTATTGTTGCTACCCAATTTTTTACCCATATTTTGATAAAAGTTTTGAAAAAAATCCAAAAATAACAAAAAACAACAAAAATCCAAAAAAATATGTTTTTTTTAATATATTTGCATTGTTTTTAGCATTTTCAGCATCATCTCAAAAGAATTTAAATTTTCAAAGATCTTGGGAACACGTTTGACTTGTAACGCGTTATTTTTAAAATCACCGATTTTCTTCATTCGAGTCGATGTTGATAAGAAAAATCCAAAAAAATAAAAAAAAATCAAATCTAAAAAAAAAAGTTGAGGGACCAAGTTGGAAACCTAACAATATTTTTACCTATAAATATTGGTCTCCACAACACATACAAAAGGGGGACAAGAGGGCAATCTTGCACAATTGAGGAAATCACAAAAACCCAAAAAAACTCAAACCCTAAACCTAAACCTATTTTTTTCCAAACAGCCGCCCCCACCCGGTTTTGATTTTTCCCCACCAAAATAGCCAGCAGCTGCCCCCATCCATCCGACAGCCGTTCACCCCCTTTTTTTCCCAAACACAAAACCAGAGCAACCACAACTTCCAGCACCCCACTTCACATCGCTACTAACCCTCTCTCTTTCCATGCATCGGGATCGACCCCTGATCTCCATCAACCCTCTCTTGGCTGTGTCTTTATTTTCGGTTAAAAATCAGAGGGCCCTTCCCCTCACAAGTCTCCATTTTCCCCTCTCAGCCGCAAATCCCTTAGCCCTCTCAGCCTCCCCTCCTTTCCCTGTTGCTCTTCTTCACCACCGAGGACGCCGCCTTCCAGCCCACAGATCACAGCCTCTTCCCTCACCGTCGACCACCATGGATCTTCCCTCATCTGCACCGACCGGCTTCCACCGAAGCCTCCTAGCCAACACCAACCCAAGACCAGCCCCTCAGCCAGCGGAGCTCCCCCCATTTCAACAGATCTTCTTCTCTTTCGGTCTCTTCCATAACAACCAGCCGGCATCAGACCTAGCTCATCGTCTCCCGCAGTGGCCCAAACACGGCATACTATGCAGAAGTCACCGACCGAATAGCACTCTACAGCAAATCTGCCACCAAGGAAGAAGAAAGGAACAATGGATTGAAAAAAAAAATAAAAGCAGATCTAAAACAGAACTAAAATCAACTAGTTGTTGCATTTTCTTGGCTTTGCAGGTGACCTTGCTTCTGACCGCCGGTGCAGAAGGGAAGAGGAGAAGAAAGCCGGCCGGATCTATGAGGTGGCTGGCTTTTCTTGAGGCGGCGCGTAGGTACACGCGCCACCAGTGGCGGTTGCACGTGGGACCACGCGCCGCCACTATTCCTGCAGTTCCAAAAAGACTTTCATGTAATTACATATTGTTTTGGAGGCTATTTTTGAATATTGTTTAATGTAATTTTTGTTTAGTTTTGAATTTGTATTTTGTAGTGTGGATGTAAAAAAAAAAGAAAAAAGAAAAAAAATATAGTGAAAGTGTATGTATGTGATTGTATTTGTTTTATGGATTTTTTTTAGTTATGATAAAATTGCAAAGAATAAAGAAGAATTTAATATTTTGATTTGATCACGGTCAAGATTATGAACTTACACGTAAGTCGTATTTCTAATACCCGATGAAAGAATAAAATTTTTAAAACTTCTTTATCACATCCGGGTTTTCTCAGGTAGGGTGCATTAGGGGTGCTAATACCTTCCCTAATCACAACCAGTCTCGTACTTATGAATCTTTAACAAGACCAGCACCCGGGTTTCCTAGTAGCCCTCAATTAAATACTAGGTCGTGACTTCCAAGAAACAATCAAGTAAGAAAATGAAAACCCATCAAAACGACGCCGCACGGGTGACGTGGGACAACTATCTATATATTGAATTGTTACTGTCCAATCGTTACAGTCTAGACATTGAACTGTTACTGTCTAGACATTGAACTGTTTCTGTCCAACTGTTACTGTCTGAACACTCATCAGATTTTTAACTATATCTAGAGTTCCAGAACTCCATTTTTAGTGAGATTAATCTCGTTAGAAAGCTAAGACACGAGGCTACAAGTTCTCTAAGGAAGGAGAACCTAGTTCTGTCTCCAAGATAGTCAAAATTGCTCATCAACTAATTAGTCGTACTGCCCTACAGAATCAGTCACAACTCAATCTTGGTTGGTAACCCATAACTAGAAAGCAGCTTACCTCAGGTAGGGTGCGTTAGGGGTGCTAATACCTTCCCTAACCACAACCAGTCCCGTACTTATGAATCTCTGACAAGACCAGCACTCGGGTTTCCTAGTAGCCCTCAATTAAATACTAGGTGGTGACTCCCATGAAACAATCAAGCAATAAAATGAAAAATCATCAAAACAACATCGCGCGGGTGACGTGCGACAGAATGGTGACTCCATTGGGGAAGGTATTGTTTCTAACAATATTGGACTAAGCTTTGTGTATTTGATGTGTATAAGTTTTTGTAGTTTTGTCATGTTTTATTTTTGTTTTGTCCATGCATTTTTAGAATTGTTTCATGCATCACTTGTATTTGTTTTTGAAAGCACACACAAGCTCCTAAGTTAGGTGGTGAATTAGCGATCTGCCCTATGACTATTGGTCAGGGTTCAGATGCGTGAAAAACCTAACTTATATCTGACTACCTGCTTGGTAATGGTGGGTATACGTGCCTTAACCATTTCTTTCAACGCCCCTATACTATCTTTACGAAGATCGTTACTGGGCAGATATGAGACCCTTTTGAGACCAGGTAAAAAACCTACCAATGTTCACATAATGAATAGAACCTGTTTTAGGTTGTATGTGCTATTTTTATTTGCATCAAGGCAAACCCTTCTTGAAGCATCTTGAACTCAAGGCTTGTGGGTGATCCAATGACCGTCACTTAGAAAATTTTCATTATAGAGTTTGGCAAGAATCACGATTCTTGTTTCATCATATAAGAGTTATGACCATATGTCACCCCTCGAAAGGCGAGTTCATCATATAGCTTACATGCTCATACATATATTATGCATGCATGCACTAAGTTGAAAGGTGGGTTCCCCATATAAGCTCTACTACACCTGATTGAAAAAGATGAAAAATGAAGAAAAAGGTTGGCGAGAAACCGATTGTCAAAAGGAAATTGAGAGCATTAAATGTGAAGTAGCTAAACTCAATTTGCTTGAACAAGTGCTGAACGTCAAGAGTGGAAAGGGAATGTTTGCACAGCCTCTTGTGGAGGCACTGTCAGTCCATGTCCCACACCAAGAAAAATAATGAACTCTTTTTCTCAGCACTCCACTAGCAATGGCCAAAACATTGAAGTGACACTGCCTCTCATTTCAGTCATGAACAACAACAACGCCTTCAGTCATCAATGAAAGATAATCTACTTTTTGGTTCAACTGCACTATTAGTTGTTTATCGCCTTCATGTCTTGTAATAGCATCCAATAGCTGCTAGTTTTATGTGTCTAACCTTCTTTGAAGTCACCGAACTCCATTCCTGTCTTGCAACAAAAGATGTTAATTTGAAAAAACTTGAGTATACCTTGAACTTCAACGTAGCCGAGCTCTCTCTATAGAGATTTGTTGTGGATCTGCCAGTGGGGAATCTAAGAAGGAATACAGAAGTTTCAGATCATCTATGATTTTTCTCCTACCAGTGTTAGCATTAAAATGCATAAGTAATGAGAAGAGACATGCCTAGACTGAAAAACATGAAGAAGACTGAAACTTCAACAGAGCAGAACTTCCTCTACAAGTGTCTGATTGTTGCACCGTTTGGGAGGAATTAAAAAGGAATTAGAGGAGATTCATGGTCATCATTTTCTCCCATAGTAGAGACAATATATGATTCCATGTGTCGGTAGTGGCGGTGCTGCGCACTACCATGATACTTAACAACCTTGAAAGGTTTCTACCAATCTTCAAACAACCACAACAAGCAAAAAAAAAAAAAGAAAAGGATTGGCATAAGATTGTGAGGATTGCTAAAAGAGTTGAACAATCTATAATGATGGGAAAGATTGAAGGTTCTGTAATGGATTCCAGAACAATTATGAGAGATGAATCGGAAGATAACTCTGAAGGTGGAAAATGTTATTTATATGATTTATCCATGTCTCACTGTAGCTGTTGCGATGTCGCGGTCGCACAAATTAATTACCCTAGCTTCAAACACAACACACAAGATAGTATAGAGCAAGCAAGGGGTCGATCCCACGAGGAAGATTCAAGTCAGATTTTTATGCTAGATGATATGCAATTTGGGGGGGGGGGTTGGACGTTATCTAGGCTAAAGCAAAAGAAAACAGAAAACTATCAAACTAAATTTAATAAAATCAGAAAATTATCAAGAGAACAAACCTTGGTCACAAGCACACATCCACCTACAGAAATCAGAACTGATCATGGAAACGAAACATCAATTTATATTCTGAATATTTATCTCTTCTTAACATTGGTTAGTTAACGGATCCGCCGTATAACTAGCCCTAACCATCAAACAACCACAGTGTCCGCACTAGTAATTTAATGCAATGGCAGCCTTAAGAACTAGATAAGTTGATTAATCAAGAAAACATAACTGTCCGCAGTCTATGTTTGATTTGATTGAATGTTCTCCCTAAGATTAATAACGTAGATCCGCCACAATTATTAAACTCAGTTGCTTCACAAGTTCATATACCACAACTCCGGTTTTGATATCAAAACTTAACAATAGATTGTCTACAATAATAACTTAGAGTCCGCTCTAGCAATTAAAATAAACAATCATAGGAAAAATAAGCATAGGAGAACAAACATATTCATCATATAAACTGAAAAGAAAAGGTAAAATAAATCTCACAGTTCTTGAAATCCGAAGGTTTCCGTGTCCTTGCAACCAAGAAAAAGTGTTTAGCCTTGCATGTTTGTTGAACAATTAATCAAAAAGAAGGAAGAATGCATAATTTAGGGTTTCTTAGAGGAAGGGGGCGTTTTTCTCTCCTTGGCTGGCTGCTCCCCTTCTCTTCTCTCATTCTTTTTATATCCTAGGAAACCCTAGGTCTCTATTTTACAAAATAGTCCTCCATTAAGTAGACTGTTTACATTTAAGTACTTCAATAACTATTTTCCTAAAAAGGAGAAATAGCCTTGCATGAAATCTTCAAGCTTTGATTTAGAGGAGCTAAATTGCTGAAATAAAAACTTGGATATCGGTTTAAATGCTTCGGAATGTCATTTGGACTCGTTTCTTCACGAAACCTGTTTGCTGGCAGAATTCAGATGTCATCTTTGAAAAATCATATCTCCCTCATATGACATCGTTTTTGGCTGAAATTTTGAGCGTTTATATAACTTTGAGTCATGAATCCGACAAAATTGAGTTTGCATCAATTGGACTTCTGTAGCTCCAGATATTCAAGTTGGAATGGCCGAAGGTCAACACTGGCAGATTGCGAGATTTGACTTTGAAGGCTGCGATTTCCATGCTCTTCCTTATTTTATTTTCTTGCCTTAGATGTCCAGAAAGGTATGGATGTTACCTTTTTAATTCCACTGGAATCACTTCATTTCAACCTCTAGAACTCACGCTCTGCACAAAACATCGACTGAAGGTCAAATCTGCCAATTATCTCCAATTTACTCCTTTTTGCATCTTTCATCCAAAAGTGCCTTCAAAACATAAAACAAAGAATATCAAGGCATTTTATATATAAAACATAGGCAAAACACTAGTTAAATGTGGGTGAAACTATTGAATAATATGGTTGCATCAAATACCCCCACACTTACCTCTTGCTCGTCCTCGAGAAAGGATAGGTAAAACCAAATTGAAGTTAAATTAAATGAAATCACTATGACTAATCTTCTAATCTCCCATCAATATCCAAGAATATATGCATTATAAACAAGAACACAATTAAGAAGGATAAAGAGTATAAATTTTCATGAATTTATTTACATGCAAACTTCAAAACTTAATTAATCGTCGGGATTTAAATGAAATCTATGTCATGCCAAAGTGATAGGTCCTCTCATTGATATACACTCCAAC
Source organism: Populus nigra (assembly GCF_951802175.1). Classification (NCBI taxonomy): domain Eukaryota; kingdom Viridiplantae; phylum Streptophyta; class Magnoliopsida; order Malpighiales; family Salicaceae; genus Populus; species Populus nigra. The sequence continues at coordinate 21,079,400 of NC_084857.1, read as the reverse complement.
ACTCACGTGTTTAGGGCTTATGTGTTTAAATCTCTCAAATTCAATCAATGAATATGTTCTACTATAAGCTTGCTCTTCAATCTCATCTCCATTAATAACATATTACAAACAATGCATGAATCAAAAGGTCTTATTTTCTGGTTGTAATGGGGCTAAGGTAAAGGTGAGGTAAAAGAGAGTAAAAGAAAAAGGTTCAAACCAAAGAAAGTAGAGCATTCTGAAAAATGATATTTCAAACAAGATATTCCATCGAAGCACATAAATTTTCCATCTTTAATCACCAATGCTTAACTTCTTTTGATTTCAAGCTTTTTCAATATAAAATCTTAAGAACATAAAGGAACACTTTTTTCTTTTTCTTTTTCTTTTTTCTGTTTTTTTTTTTTTTTTTTTTACCTTTGGCAACTTTGCCCATCTTTTCATCAAACATCACTTCTTCTTTCTTTTCACATAATTTCCAACCATAATTCCATGAAATATCACTAGTATATGCTCTACTAATCCTTGGCCAAGGGAAAAGGAAAACATATATAAAGTTAAGGCTTATACATGGATAAAGCAAAGAAAAGAAAAACAAGCTCAAAAGGGGTTTACTAAGGATAATATGCTTTAGGTTGGCTTTTTGGCTCAAATGGTTAAAATTCCTAATGCCTTTATCATCTTCATGTATGTATGTAATATGAATGTAATCTCAACAAGATATGAAGCAAGTTCTAAAGATACATATCATTGAAAGAAGGCACAATCAAAGAATATAATGTTGAAGGCTCAAAAGCTTGCATTGGTATAACACTATAAAGTCAACATGGCATATTCTCAAAGTCAATCCCTAAACCAATTAAACCTTAAAACTTGCATGCACACTCCTTCATTCGATTTATATCTTCATCTATCTCAACTAATTCTCATACATAATACTCATATTCTCAAAAACCAATGGGAGTTCAAAAGATCAAACATAAATTTTTTTTTTATTTTGAAAAATAACAAAGAAAACCAAAATTAGAAAACCAACATTCTCCCAATACCCCCACACTTAAAACATAACATTGTCCTCAATGTTAAAATAAAAGAAAAGGAATATTGGAGAATGACAAAAATAAAGTAAAATGCGAAAAATAAAAGGCAAGGGAAAAAGAAAGCAAATCTGTTTTTTTTTTTTTATGCTGGGTTGCCTCCCAGTAAGCGCTTTTGTTTTATGTCATTGGCTCGACATGTTGCATGCTTATTCTTCATAGATTGGTTCAGCTAACTCCGCAGAAGCGGTGAGTTCTGTCGTCCAACCTTCATAGAAAGGTTTCAAGCGATGCCCATTGACCTTGAGTACTTTGTTGGTTTCTAAACTTGTAATTTCAACTGCACCATAAGAAAAAACATTAGAAACAACAAATGGTCCAATCCAACGAGAGCGTAACTTTCCAGGAAAAAGTTTCAAACGCGAATGATAAAGAAGGACTTTGTCTCCAACATTAAACTCTTTTCTTGTAATCATTCGGTCATGGAGACTCTTAGTCTTTTCTTTATAAATCCTTGCATTCTCGTAAGCATCATTTCGAATCTCTTCCAACTCTTGCAATTGCAACTTTCTTGCAATCCCAGCAGCATCATAATCCATGTTACATTTTTTAATGGCCCAAAAAGCTTTGTGTTCAAGCTCCACCGGTAGATGACATGCTTTTCCATAAATCATCCTATAAGGTGACATTCCTATAGGTGATTTGTAAGCAGTCCGATAAGCCCAAAGTGCATCACCAAGTCGTAGACTCCAATCTCGCCGGTTAGGTTGCACTGTCTTCTCCAAAATGGACTTGATTTCTCGATTTGAAATTTCAGCTTGGCCATTCGTTTGAGGATGGTATGCTGTGGAAGTTCGATGAGTCACATGATATTTGCGTAACAATGCTTCCATTGAACGATTGCAAAAATGAGTGCCACGATCACTAATGATAGCTTTAGGGATTCCAAACCTGTCAACTATGTGAGTCCTGACAAAATCTAAAACAACCTTAGCATCGTTAGTTCGTGTGGCTTTCGCCTCAATCCATTTGGACACATAATCAACAGCAAGAAGGATATAAAGATTGCCAAAAGAAGGAAATGGACCCATAAAATCAATACCCCAAACATCAAAAATTTCACTCACAAGAATATTTGTTAAAGGCATTTGATTCTTGTGAGTGATATTACCTGTTTTTTGGCATTTTTCACATGATTTGCAAAAATGATATGTATCCTTAAAAATAGAAGGCCAATAAAAACCACTTTCAAGTACCTTGTGGGCCGTTCTTTTTGCTCCAAAATGCCCACCACAAGAATGAGAATGACAAAAGGTAAGAATGGAATGAAATTCATCTTGTGGTACACATCTCCTAACTACTTGATCCACACAAAATTTCCACAGATAAGGAGTATCCCAAAAATAATATTTAGCATCAGCTCGTAACTTGTCTTTTTGGGATGTAGACAAACCTGGAGGGAATTCTTTGGTGACTAAATAGTTCACCAAATCAGCATACCATGGTCTTGTAGAGGAATGTAACACATACAACTGCTCATCGGGGAATGTCTCTCTTATTGTTTCCGTTTGTATATCCTCAGTCCTTAGTCGGCTCAAGTGATCAGCCACATGATTTTCGGCACCTTTTTTGTCTTTGATCTCAAGATCAAATTCTTGTAAAAGCAAGATCCACCTAATCAATCTTGGTTTGGACTCCTTTTTCTTCAAAAGATACCTTAAAGCTGCATGATCAGTAAAAACAATGACTTTTGTACCAAGTAGATATGACCTAAATTTTTCAAGAGCAAACACCACTGCAAAAAGTTCCTTTTCAGTTGTATGGTAATTGCATTGTGCACCGTCCAACATGCGGGAAGCATAGGCGATAACATGCAAATTCTTCCCAATTCTTTGCCCAAGGACAGCCCCTACCGCATAGTCACTTGCATCACACATTATCTCAAAAGGCTCATCCCAATTTGGTGGTTGGATGATAGGGGCAGATGTGACACGCCTCTTAAGCTCATCATGGGCATCTTTACATGCTTGATCAAACACAAAATCCACTTCTTTGGCTAATAGTTTGCACAAGGGTGCTGTAATCTTTGAGAAATCTTTAATAAAGCGTCGATAGAAACCTGCATGGCCAAGAAAAGAACGAATTTCCCTCACGCAGGAGGGGTAAGGCAATGATGAAATAACGTCTATTTTAGCTTTATCAACCTCTAATCCACGTGAAGACACAACATGCCCAAGAACTATTCCTTGTTCTACCATAAAATAACACTTCTCATAGTTCAAGACAAGGTTAGTTTCAATGCACCTTTTCAAGATCAAAGATAAATTTTCTAGACATTTATCAAAAGAATCACCATACACCGTGAAATCATCCATGAAAACCTCAATTATTCTTTCAACATAGTCAGAAAAAATACTCATCATGCATCTTTGAAAAGTTGCAGGTGCATTACAGAGACCAAAGGGCATTCTCCTATATGCATATGTACCAAATGGACATGTAAATGTAGTCTTTTCTTGATCCTCAGGATTAATAACAATCTGATTGTATCCACTATATACATCAAGAAAGCAATAAAAAGACTTACCTGCTAGGCGTTCAAGCATTTGATCCATGAATGGTAATGGAAAATGATCTTTGCGTGTAGCAAGATTTAGCTTTCTGTAATCAACACACATTCTCCATCCACTCGAGATGCGAGTAGGAATGAGCTCATCATTTTTGTTTTTCACCAACGTGATTCCGGTCTTTTTAGGCACCACATGGATTGGCGCAACCCATTTACTGTCCGTGATGGGATAAATGACTCCTGCATCTAACAGTTTTAAAATTTCAGCTTTCACTACCTCCATCATAGGCGGGTTCAACCTCCTTTGCATTTCCCTTGTTGGTTTCACATTGTCCTCCAATAGTATGTGATGCATACACATTGAGGGACTAATGCCCTTGATGTCAGCTAAAGTCCATCCAATGGCCGTCTTGTGATCACATAACAATTTCACAAGTTTTTCCTCTTGCGTATTTGTCAAACCTGATGCTATAATAACGGGAAGTGTATTGTTGTCGCCAATGAATACATACTTCAAATTATCGGGCAAAGGTTTCAATTCTAACTCGGGTGCCTGTAAAATAGATGACAAAAGCTTTTTATGTGAGAGTATTAAATCAACAAAGACATTACCATGGGGAACAGTTTGCAATGATTGCAAAGCCAATGCTGATTCGTGCACGTTTTGGGGAACACATATGTGCCTCTCCATCTCTTCTATCTTGGTAAAATCATAGCCATAGCTCAAAGCTACGCTTAATCCATCCTCACAATCAAAATCAAAAACTTGCTGCACACACTTATCAACTTGGTCATAGCATGTGATAGAATAAACATTGCTATAAGGATATTTCATTGCATCATGAAAATTAAATTCAATCTTTTCATCTCCTACTTCCATAGACAAAGTATCCTTACCACAATCTATCCTTGTATTGGCAGTTTTCAAGAATGGTCTCCCAAACAATATAGGAGTGCTGTTTGATGAATCACAAGAATCATGTTCCATATCAAGAATATAAAAGTCGCATGGAATGACCAAACTATCAATCTTAACTAGGACATCTTCTATCACACCAAGTGGGTAAACAAAACTACGATCCGCAAGTTGTATTACAATGCTAGTTTTATTCAAAGGCTCAAGACTAAGAGAATCATAAACATGTTTGGGCATAACACTAATGGATGCACCTAAATCGCATAAAGCTCTTTTAAAACTAGCATTACCAATAACACATGGGATAGTAAACGCACCTGGGTCTTTTTGTTTCAAAGGCAGATTCTTTTGAACAACGGCAGATACAACTTCACCCATACTTACCGTTTCATGACCTTTCAGTTTGAAAGCTCTCTTAGTAGTAGACAACTCCTTCAAGAATTTTGCATACTTGGGAATTTGCTTGATAGCATCAAGCAAAGGAATGTTGAGTTCTACTTTCTTGAAAACCTCTAAAATCTCTTTTTCTTTGTCCTCTTTCTTTGACCTATAAGAACTCACAGGAAAGGGTGGAATTGTTTTAAAACTGGAAGTCATTGATTGAGGACTTACCTTTAGAGTGTTGGTCGTGGTTTCAATTTGTGAAGGAGAAGGATGTTTCTTTTTTGTACTCAATTCAGTTTCTATCTCTTCTTCTTCCTCCATCTCAATTTGTTTCGACCTTTTCTCTTCAAGTTCTTTCCCACTTCGCAGCATGATCGCACTAACATTCTCTTTTGGATTCAATGCTTGGGAGGGCAATTTTCCATTCATTTGTGCTTCCAATTTCCCCACACTTGAAGCTACTTGCCCCATTTGCTTCTCCAAGTTGTGAATACTTGACCTTGTTTCTTGTTGAAAAGACATAACATTTTGTTGCAAGGTCACAGTGTTAGAAGCCAAAGTTTTCATCATCTCACGAAGATCATCACTGGATGACGACCCCATAACATTGGAGTTTGTGAATGAAGGGGGTTGTCTTGCTTGATAATTCTGTTGGGGCTGAAATCCATGGGGATGGAATTGTCGGCCTTGATTGCCTTGTTGAGGCTGGTTCCCATACCGTAGGTTGGGATGATCTCTCCATCCAGGATTGTACGTGTGGGAAAAAGGATCATACTTACGCTGAGGTTGTCCATTGAATGCTCCATCAACTGCATTAGCTTGTTCAATGTAATCTTCTTGCATTGTTGGGCACATATCTGAAGCATGTCCTTGTAAGGAGCATATGCTACAAACTTTCACCTGCTGTACATTGCCACAAGCCAAAGAACGCACAAGAGAAGTAAGATCATTAACTTTATTCTCAAGGTTAGAAATACTTATCTCATTTACTCGTTTATTTGCAAAGTCTCCACGAGTGCCAAACTGTTTAGAGTTGGCTGCCATGTTTGAGATCAATTGGCGTGCAGCCTCGGGTGTCTTATCTACCAATGCCCCTCCACTTGCAACATCAATGATACTACGGTCAGTAGGCATCAATCCTTCATAGAAATATTGAATGAGCAGCTGATCGGGTATTTGATGATGAGGGCATTGAATGCACAGTTGCTCAAATCTTTCCCAATACTCGGAAAGTGTCTCTCCATGAGATTGTCGAATCCCACATATTTCTTTCCTTATGTTGGCAACTCGAGATGCTGGGAAATACTTCTCAAGGAAGATCTTCTTCATGCCATTCCACGTTCCAATTGAACCTGGGAGAATGGAGAAAAGCCATACCTTTGCTGCCCCTTTTAAAGAGAAAGGGAAAGCTTTCAACTTAACTTGTTCTTCATCAACTCCATTCGGTTTCATGCCAACGCAAACCATATGGAATTCCTTGAGATGAGTATGAGGATCTTCTCCTGCAAGACCATTGAAAGTTGGTAGCAAATGTATAAAACCAGATTTGAGCTCAAAGTTTACATTATTGTCGATGTTTATGCACAATGGCTGATTTTCCACGTTAGGAGCAGCAAGCTCCTTGAGTGTTTGTTGTCGTGCAACAACCATGGTGTTAAGGCGAGCTTCCTTTCGTAACCTGCGTAAAGTTTTTTCTATTTCGAGATCCAAATGCACTTGACTTTGATTAGTAGAACGGGTTACTGGCATAAATCATCAAGAAAATTCAAAATAAACCAACCACACAAGAGGTCGAAAACAATGCAAATTGTACGAAAATCCTACGGTAGAAAACAAAAACTGCCTAAAAACCCTAGAAAACAGCGGAATTTGGCCTCGATAGGGTGGGGCTAGTGGTTTCACCACTAGTCCTGTTTAGAACGTCGTTTCCCTTCAGAAAAAAAATGGCCGATACCTAATTCCACCAAAAAAATCTGTTTTGAACAGTACCGCTGCCGTAATGAACAGTACCGCAGCAAACAAAAATTCTGTTTTTTTTTTTTTCAGAAAAAGAAATAAAAATCACAGCAAATAAAAATAATAGCACAAGAATCAACTAAAATTACTTCCCCGGCAACGGCGCCAAAATTTGTTGCGATGTCGCGGTCGCACAAATTAATTACCCTAGCTTCAAACACAACACACAAGATAGTATAGAGCAAGCAAGGGGTCGATCCCACGAGGAAGATTCAAGTCAGATTTTTATGCTAGATGATATGCAATTTGGGGGGGGGGGGTTGGACGTTATCTAGGCTAAAGCAAAAGAAAACAGAAAACTATCAAACTAAATTTAATAAAATCAGAAAATTATCAAGAGAACAAACCTTGGTTACAAGCACACATCCACCTACAGAAATCAGAACTGATCAAGGAAACGAAACATCAATTTATATTCTGAATATTTATCTCTTCTTAACATTGGTTAGTTAACGGATCCGTCGTATAACTAGCCCTAACCATCAAACAACCACAGTGTCCGCACTAGTAATTTAATGCAATGGCAGCCTTAAGAACTAGATAAGTTGATTAATCAAGAAAACATAATTGTCCGCAGTCTATGTTTGATTTGATTGAATGTTCTCCCTAAGATTAATAACGTAGATCCGCCACAATTATTAAACTCAGTTGCTTCACAAGTTCATATACCACAACTCCGGTTTTGATATCAAAACTTAACAATAGATTGTCTACAATAATAACTTAGAGTCCGCTCTAGCAATTAAAATAAACAATCATAGGAAAAATAAGCATAGGAGAACAAACATATTCATCATATAAACTGAAAAGAAAAGGTAAAATAAATCTCACAGTTCTTGAAATCCAAAGGTTTACGTGTCCTTGCAACCAAGAAAAAGTGTTTAGCCTTGCATGTTTGTTGAACAATTAATCAAAAAAAAGGAAGAATGCATAATTTAGGGTTTCTTAGAGGAAGGGGGCGTTTTTCTCTCCTTGGCTGGCTGCTCCCCTTCTCTTCTCTCATTCTTTTTATATCCTAGGAAACCCTAGGTCTCTATTTTACAAAATAGTCCTCCATTAAGTAGACTGTTTACATTTAAGTACTTCAATAACTATTTTCCTAAAAAGGAGAAATAGCCTTGCATGAAATCTTCAAGCTTTGATTTAGAGGAGCTAAATTGCTGAAATAAAAACTTGGATATCGGTTTAAATGCTTCGGAATGTCATTTGGACTCGTTTCTTCACGAAACCTGTTTGCTGGCAGAATTCAGATGTCATCTTTGAAAAATCATATCTCCCTCATATGACATCGTTTTTGGCTGAAATGTTGAGCGTTTATATAACTTTGAGTCATGAATCCAACAAAATTGAGTTTGCATCAATTGGACTTCTGTAGCTCCAGATATTCAAGTTGGAATGGCCGAAGGTCAACACTGGCAGATTGCGAGATTTGACTTTGAAGGCTGCGATTTCCATGCTCTTCCTTATTTTATTTTCTTGCCTTAGATGTCCAGAAAGGTATGGATGTTACCTTTTTAATTCCACTGGAATCACTTCATTTCAACCTCTAGAACTCACGCTCTGCACAAAACATCGACTGAAGGTCAAATCTGCCAATTATCTCCAATTTACTCCTTTTTGCATCTTTCATCCAAAAGTGCCTTCAAAACATAAAACAAAGAATATCAAGGCATTTTATATATAAAACATAGGCAAAACACTAGTTAAATGTGGGTGAAACTATTGAATAATATGGTTGCATCAGTAGCATCAACTGCTCAAATGTCTTTTCTAAGATTGACATATCTCCGCCACTCAACTTTGTCTACTAGCATATGTCAGACTCCAGACTTATCGCCTCGACTCTGTTAAATTCCATACAACCACTGTTTCTAGGTGGTATAATCTAGACAATAAATGTGAATATCATGGTGGGGTCTTGGGCCATTCATTTGAATAGTTGCAAAATTTTCAAGATTCGAGACCGGATCGTGTTAAGCAAGAAGCGAGTTGAGTTTGATGATGTCATCAACCATATTGTCACCAGAACATCCTCAGATTGATAAAAGATCGAAAATGCTTGGCCAAGCACAAACATTGCCAGAAAAGCTGATCCAAGGATGGTGTTGAATTGTCAATCATTTTTGTTATGGAATTTTGCCATTTTGCGTTTTGTTTTGGGGTTACATCTCATCCTTGAATGAAACATGTCTTTCCTTTGTCTTCTTGTTGTTTTGAAATGAAGAGATGCTTCTTTCAAAGGGTATTTTGGCAAATTATTTTGATCAAACTCCAACATGCAAAATTAAGGTTAGTCAATCCTAAAAGATTAAAAGTATTTTGATTGCAGAAATGACTTGATTTTTGTTAAAATGGCAAGATAAACAATAAGAGGTGACCAAACAAATTTTGAGCTCACATATGAAATTGAACCACCAATAATGTAGCTAAATTTTAGTAGTATGCATAATGACATGTAATGGATTCAGTAGTTACGGACTCATGAATCATGATTCTTACAAGTCCAAATCATTGCACTGGATGAGGTCAAAATTTATCGGTTCTAATTGACCTTGCTTGAAATGAGAAAAGTCCATCTTTGTTCATCCCTTCGCTTTCTAAAAACATTTATCCCTTGCAATCCCCATTTGAGCATGATAGAATATTTCTTTTCAAAAGAAACCTTGACTAGGACCACACCCCACATTGGGGGCAAATAAGATATTTTTGTTAGCAAAGATGAAGACAATGTTAGAATCAATGGATAAGGGGAAGGCTAAGAACAAAAGTCCAACGATTGGGAAAAGTCTAAAAGAAAAAGACATAGACTGGTGCGAGTATGTAAGAAAACTTTGAGGAAGACTATGAAAAAAAAAAGAGTGGAAATTGCCAACACTTAAAGGCAAGTCAATGATTAAGGAAGGAGAACGCCTATCAAGGCTAGAAAGAGCAAAAAAGGTTTCAATTAAGAAAAGACACAGCATACGCCAAAAGTCAATACTAGAAAAAAAAATACCGAGTTACAAACATTGTCTTTTGGTATCAATGATAAAGCCTCTAATGAGTAGATTGGTTATTCATTAAGGAAGAAGTTGGATTTACATTATGACCTATGTTAAGAGAATTCTGATCTTTGAGGTTAACAAGGTTATATATCACTTTCTCTACAAAGACAACAAGAGAAAGAGAATTGATGAATAGTTGATGTTGATCCTAAGTTTTTGAAACCCACAAACAACTTTTTGAACTTGTGAATTCCCTTTTCTTTCATAGTCATGAATCATAGCCTGCATTACGTGCCTTTAAAAGCCTTTTTCGATCAAGTAAGCTGTAACACCCTGTAATTTAGTACATTCATAAAAGAACTTTGAGCCTTAACTTTAAAAAAATGGGTTTTTTTTTTTTCATCCACCGAACTTTTCTGAGACTTGCTGAAATTTCCTGGAAATTTCAGCAGAGTTTCCTTTTGTAACGACCCCGCCTTTTCAAGGCCAAAGTCACTTGATTTTTTTTTCTTTACCTTACATCATATCAACATATTCATAAATTCCCATTCTTGTTCTAATCTCGTGACATCATGAGTTCATACAAGAGTGTCAAACAACAAGCTACACAACTAGTACTTTTGTTATCCTAACCACGTGTGATTCTTACAACATGACGTCCTCATTAGATGAATACCTCACATGAGTATTCATACACTTCATATAAACATGTTCGTACATTCTCGTCCGTATTCTATTTCAATGTTTAATTACTAGTTTTTACAAAAGGGATCGGACGACTAATTGAGTGATTTATATGTCCGTTCATGCAGAACTCATATCACCCCTAATATGCGAGTATATAATTCTTTTCGAAATGTGTGAGCCACGAAATGAATTTCCTTACGCATCATATTGGTATGATATCCCTATTACAACACAAGGTAATTTTAAGCATTATAGGTCATTTAAGAAAACATAATAAAACAAGATTAAAGTCACATTTCATTCATGGACCAAAAAGCATAATTCTTTAATTTCCCTTTACTTATGTAAATACCACCGTTAATAATTCATCAATTACTGAGGCTAATCGCAGTGCTTAAACCTGACCATTCATTTCAAATGTCATTAGCCGAATTAATTTTTTTCTCTGATTAAAGCATAACCATTATAGTCCTTTTCATATACCTAGTATATACGAAACGTAGTATACATGAACGCATCAGTTCTTAAAACTAATTTATACACCCAAATTCGACTATCCTCTTAGGAGGCCATTAGCCGAAGCCAATCATTTATTCATCCTTGCATCCACTAGGGGTCCATTAGTCGTAGCTACTCATATATATATATATATATATATATATATATATATATATATATATATATATATATATATATATATATTTCCATCTCGGTCATCTACTTCGGATGCGATTAGTTGCAGCTAGTCATTTCTTCATCCTGATTATCCATTTAGAATGATATTAGTCGAAGCTAGTCATTTATTCATCCTAATTATCTATTTAGGATGTCATTAGTCATAGTTAATCATTTGTTCATCTCGGTCATCCACCTAGGATGCTATTAGTCGAAGCTAGGAATTTATGCATCTCGATTATCCATTTAGGATGCCATTTTTTTTTTAAGATCAATCATTTATTCATTCTGGTAATTCATCTAGGGTGCCATTACCGTAGCTAATCCTTTATTCATCTTGAGTATCCCTTTAGGATACCATTTACCGAAGTTAATCATTTATTCATTCTACTAATTCATCTATGGTGTCATTACCATAGCTAATTATTTATTCATCTCGATTATCCATTTAGGATACCATTAGTTGGAGCTAATCAATCATCTATCCAGGTCATCCATTCGGATGCCATTAGTCGAAGCTAATCTTTGTTCATCCTAGTCATCCGCTTTGGATGCCATTAGCCGGAGCTAATCAATCATTTACCCCGGTCATCCATTCGGATGCCATTAGCCAAAGCTAATCAATCATTTGTTCTGGTCATCCCTTCGGATGCCATTAGCCGAAGCTAATCAATCATTTACCCCCCGGTCATCCCTTCGGATGCCATTAGCCGAAGCTAATCATTGTTTCATCAAACAATTCATGACAATTTGACATTCCCTGCAACATAATAGCAGAACCTTCGGGATACTCGTACCACCATTTCCTAGTAGTTTATCGTTCCTAACACGATGATAGATCCTTTGTAATGCAGAACCAAACATTCCATAACGGTTTAGCATTCAATATAACACAACAATGCCCTTCGTATCACTCATCCAACCATTCATGACAATTAATGTTCAATGCAACACAACAATAAATCCCCCGTGATACTCACACCACCATTTGTGGTAATTAACCATGAGTACAATACAACGATAGGTCTTTCATAACACTCATACAAGCATTCATCACCACTACATTCAGTAAAAATACAACAGTAGATTATTGGTAATACATTCATCACAATTACATTCAGTATAATAAAACAGTAGATTCTTCATAATACTCATACAATCATTCATCACCATTACATTCAATAAGAATACAACAGTAGATCCTTCGTACTGCTTATATTACCATTCATTAGCAGCCCAATCATATTCGGTTTATTATTCATTACAACTCAATAAGATGTTCAACTCAAATGGGTCATTTTAGAACTCTAACATTTTCACCATTGTTTCAACATTCATCAAGAACTTATTCGACATTTCATAGTCGTTTCGACAATCATCAAGAATTTAATCTTACAACAAGGATTTAAATAAAATATCATCACAAGTGAATCATTTCAAAACATAAACATCAAAATGGGAAAAAGGTGGAAACCACCTACCATGGTTAATGAACTTCTATTCTCACGTCCCAAGCGATACGATATTTGCCTCCATCCTTCACAAGAATTAGATCTTCATCAGTTTCTCTCTTCTTTTTTTTAATCCATAACATAAACACAAATTACCATTTTTGTTTAACAGTTAGGTATCATCCAACATTCCATTTATAATCTGACAAGTCAGTCATCCTGACAATATTAACACCACACAAGTTTAACTCAAGTTGCATATTCCTGTCATTAGAAAACAAGACTTATGCCACTAGCCCATCACTGGGTAACTAGTTTCTCCACCCATCTTATTCCATAATTTCCAATCAATATCCGCCTCTTCAAGGCCGAATGAATAATCCTATCAAGATGTCAATCCCCATTTCATTAATATTTTTAATTATTCCCTATCGAAAATATCATTATAATTCCTCTCCCCTAAAACTTGGAAGGGAATGCTAACACTAATAAATTTTCATTAGTGTTATTAGTCTCCCATATCAGGATCGGCTAATCAAGTTCATTGTAAACGTCAAAATTAATACCACTGATTGATGTTATCGACTATTTCTAACCTGAAATAGCCAATCAGATTTTTCTTTCCATAATATCTTGGAATATTTCCAGGAATGTTGATGTCAAGATTCTTGACATCATTAGCACTTCAGGAATAGCTAGTCAAGTTTCATGTGATTGCTGATATCGACAGCACCGGTCAATATCATTAACTATTCTCACCCGAATAGTTAATCAAGTTCAGTATCCCTCGTTTTCAGGGATGATTATGCCGATGTTAGTAAACCCTACTAACATCATTAGCCTCCGCGTTCGAGACCCGCTAATCAAGTTCAAGGAATGATCATCAACGAAGTCTATTAGTGTAATTCATATTCTTAACACAATCAAGTACTCAAATCCATTTTTAATTTCTCGTTTATTTCACTTTATCCTCTCTCTTTGTGTTTCACCCATAGACGCAAAGACCAAGAATTTAATAAATTAGTAAATTAACGCTACGTAAAAAGTGTATGTATAGAACACCTACCAGCTACAAAAGCTCAACTCGCTCTTACTTGTTGTTGTTGTGCCCCTCCTGCAGTCCCTCCTTAAGCTCCTATTATATGAGCCCCTGAGAAGTTGACTGAATGCTCATCAATGACTACACATGCCAAATTTTTCCAAAAGCACACTCAAAATGATTCCTTATATCATAATTCAACTTACAACATCCCTTACCATGATTTCCCATTCAAACACAACCAAAGTATTAGTCGATCACTATTCTTTATAGAATTTAACTATACCATCACTTATCAACACATCAAACATGACTCAAACATAACACAAACTCATTAAACCCATTGCCAATATCTTTAGTCCAACACATACTTTTTATGCTAAACCTCATATTCTCATTCAATATTTCTCAAATCAAACTTAAAACATCATTCTATAAATTTAGAATCCAATAAATCCATACGGTGGAATTAAACATCATCATCATTAGAATAACATATCCAAAATTAACATACATCCAACAGTTAAATCTCCCGATATCAGAACAATACCGGACTGACCTGAAATTTGGAGACCTGCTGTTCGGGAAGTATAATTTCTGGTAGGAGTGTTCTTTTCCGATCTAAACCGTTTAGAATTTATATAACATCTGGATGAACAACATATCCAAAATATAGACCAATCTAACGGTGAAACAATGATATAACAGCCGACGAACAAGGCTGTCTTGAAGGGTGATTTTCCAGAAATGTCACTCCGGTGACAGCCCTCAAACTAAGTCTGATATTTACAATCCCTCCAGTCAGAATGTGGGTGACATGGAGTATAATAACATATCCAAAAATTAATCTAATCCAACGGTGGAAAGTCAAAATATCACTGCCAAAGTTCCTGCCCTGTTGCAGTCCCAAAACCCATAGTTTCAAATCAATTTATTCCTTCTATTTTTCAGCAAATCAAGCCATTATCATGCAATTAATCTCGAAATTCACATGAACAATTACTCCTCCAAAATATGTACATGAACCCTAGAATTTTAAACTTGGAGGTTTTCTTCTCCTCATGCAAGAACAAGAGAGAAAAATGAAATTACTAAAGGGTATGTTGCTTACCTTTGCTACTTTAACTTATTTCAATGAATTCTTGCAAAAATTTATAAAAATCATGTCCTCCTCTTTCAATTTCCAGGTTCTTCTCTTTGTTTCTCTCAAGCTCAAGAACTCTCTAAGTTGTCATTTAATTTGTTTTCTTGGATATAATCCTCCTAAGAACACTCCCTTTTGTTTTAGCTTGAAGAAATGAAGAGAAGATGAAGAAAATGGGACAAAACAAATGGTCTCCCTCCTGTTTTTTTTTCATTTGCAGAGGACGTGCTCTGTTTTTAAAGAGAGGAGAGGAGAGTATTTGTTTTCATAAAATTACAAAAATGCCCTTATTAATGCCCCTTATGTCATCTTCTTCAATTTACCCGATTTTCAGTACTCTCGTAAATCCTTCCCAGACTTTGATTGACACGAAATTTGAACCTAATATAAAACAATATGTCTGGAGATTCCTGATAAAATTTCAGCCCAATCTAACAGTCGGATTAAGATATATCATCGATACCGTAAAACTAGACAATTAATGTCTTTTACGCTAAAATCTGAATTTCATGCATTAATTTATTTAATTAGATCCTCATGATATTTCTCCTTAATTTATACTCAATAAATTCAATATTACCACATTTATCATTAATTTTCCAAAATACGTGTTTTGACCGGCGTTTACATATGTTCTGTTTTTTTTTATTATTATTCTTTTATCCATTGAAACTCGTCACTGGTTTCGCCAATGTTACAAGTTTTAAACTAAAAATCATGACTCTTTTTTTTCAACTTCAACAATACCTTTAAAATTGTTTATGGAGATCATTCTCTCTCTCATATGACATATTTATTGTCATTCCTACTATTTATTCATTTCTTTTATACCGAATATCCATTACTCATCGAAACGTCATTACTTCGATCCTATGTGTTGTTGTTATTATTATTATTATTTATTTTTATTCACGGGGGTTTACATAAGCAATCTGAACCGATAAATGGCGCTCTCAAAACTAGAAGAGCTTTTCTATAAGGGTCGTGACTTCATGAATTAAGCTACTAGTTATTATGCATGTTGATAAAATAAATGCTAAGAAAAGAAACAACCTTTCTTGATAAAGCTTGAGCATCTTGTTTTTGAAATTCAAAAAATGTCACCTTATCATAGACCATCAAAAGATATACCCAAAATCAGAGTTTAAAGTGGACACAAAAAACCATGGGAAAGACCATTTTAATCCTACAACTGGTCGATTTCTGTTTTCAAAATACCAGACAATCAAAGGACTACATTGAATGACGTGTGTTGGGTCTTTGACCAAAAAGCTTGATTTTTAAAAGATCTTTTCCAAAATTGATATCTCTCCAATTTTATTCCAATAATTAGATTTGAATAGACATGACCTTTGAAGTATGAGATTTGATTCTAGAACAAGAAAGATTGTCGAACAAGAAAGAACATTGATTAAGTGTGTGGAATCCTTGACAGAAATGACATCAACTTTTCTCAACACTCCTTGAAAAGTTGAGCCACCTGGGGGTAATACAGTGGACCTTGAAAAGAAAAAACAAGCAGTATTCAACTCAGCTGGGGGGCAAAGAAAGATGATTAAGTGAAGAATCGGTGAACGGAGGATAATGTGGCTCAAAGAAAGATAATCAATGAACAAGCACATTCAAATCACACCGGGGGCAATATTATTCAAAGACAGTCAAGATCTAATGAACTCTAGCAGCAAATGAGTGTGTTGCTGCACTTTAAGGACATCTTTATCTAGGTTTAACCTCTTAAACATGGTTATCGATCGATGTGGACACACGACTGAATGTAAATGAATGTTGAAAAGATGCATACCATCAAGACTGACTGTGAGACCATCTGTTTTGAAGATCAAAGGTGCACTTTACCGCATGAATATGAGTGATAAAATGAACATCATTAATGATGCCAATGCATTTCTTTTCCAATCTGATTTGACAAGTTGAGAAGAACCATGAAGAAGAACAATAAGCTTACAACGATGAGCCTTTTACTGCAAAATATAAGATCCATGTCTGGATGACTTGGCAGTTCCATGAAGGATGGTTACCATATATACTTGAATGGTATGTTTCAACGAAAGCAAGTCCATGACTGATTAGCAATCTTGATGAGTGCTGGTAGGATTCACACAGCTAACCAAAGAACGATTCTCGAGAGAATCCAGGAGATGAATGATTTGTTAAGCTCCTTCATGATGAATTAAGCAACACTACACTTGGGGGGCATTGTCAAGCTTGATAAATAGTGAAACCAGTTATCATCGAAGACAACCTAGGATAGGCGCTGCATTTATAGTGGAGTAGATGACTAGCACATGAATGGGCCAGTACATGGGAAGAGCAAAGAAGGCTTTGGTTAGCAAACAAACGCACCCTATGATGATGGAACATCAAAGAGGGGAGACTTATATTTCAAATCAGGTAAGGATGCATGCATTGCACACATATTTTTATTTGTTATAGGAAAATCCTCAAAAAGAAAAGAAAAGAAAAGAAAAGTCCAGCAAGATTGAAAAAAAAAACAAAAGAAAAGGAGAAAAAAGAGAAAAAAAAATCATAGAGCTGATAATAAAAGAGAATTATTGTTGTGACCCTGGAACGAAAAGAAAAATGAGAAGAACCCTACCATTAGGCAATTTTCAAAAAAAAGAAAGAAGAAAGAAGACCAATGTGAGTGTGAGGGCAGGTCGCCCATAAAAATAGACCGTGTGAGTGTGTGGGTCGGTCGTCCCTGAAAATAGACCAGTGTGAGTGTGTGGACTGGTCGCCCCTGAAAATAGACCACGATGAACATCTATGGGCAGGTCGCTCCTGAAAATAGACCAAGATGAAGTGTGGGCAGGTCGCCCCTGAAAGTAGACCAGGATGAGCATGTGCGGGCAGGTCACCCATGAAAATAGACTAGTGTGAGTGTGTGGGCCGGTCGTCCCTGAAAATAGACCAGGATGATCATATGTGGGCAAGTCGCCCGTGAAAATAGATCACTGTGAGTTTGAGGGTAGGTCGCCCATGAAAATAGACCGTGTGAGTGTGTGGGCCGGTCACCCCTGAAAATAGACCAATGTTAATGTGTGGTAGGTCGCCCGTGAAAATAAACCAGTGAGTGTGTGGGTAGGTCGCCCGTGAAGGATTATTTTCTTTTTCTTTTTCTTTACAAGCTTACTATGCAAGACATTGATGGTGTTTTTGCTTCGTAAGCATTGTAAAGAAGGGGCATCTGTTGCTACCCAATTTTTGACCCATGTTTTGATAAAATTTTCGAAAAAATCCAAAAATAACGAAAAACAACAAAAATCCAAAAAATATGTTTGTTTAAATATATTTGCATTATTTTTAGCATTTTCTGCATCATCTCAAAAGAATTTAAATTTTCAAAGATCTTGGGAACACGTTTGACTTGTAACGTGTTATTTTTAAAATCACCGATTTTCTTCATTCAAGTTGATGTTGGTAAGAAAAATCCAAAAAAATAAGAAAAAATCAAATCTAAAAAAAAGAGTTGAGGGACCAAGTTGGAAACCTAGCAATATTTTTACCTATAAATACTGCTCTCCACAACACACACAAAAGGAGGGGAAGAGGGCAATCTTGCACAATCGAGGAAATCACAAAAACCCAAAAAAATTCAAACCCTAAACCTAAACCTATTTTTTTCCAAACAGTCGCCCCCACCCGGTTTTGATTTTTCTCCACCAAAACAGCCAGCAGCTGCCCCCATCCATCCGACAACCGTTCACCCCCTTTTTTACCCAAACACAAAACCAGAGCAACCAAAACTTCCAGCACCCCACTTCACATCGCTACTAACCCTCTCTCTTTCTGTGCATCGGGACCGACCCCTGATCTCCATCAACCCTCTCTTAGCCGCCTCTCTATTTTCGGTTAAAAATCAGAGGGCCCTTCCCCTCACAAGTCTCCATTTTCCCCTCTCAACCGCAGATCCCTCAGCCCTCTCAACCTCCCCTCCTTTCCATGTTGCTCTTCTTCGCCACCGAGAACGCCGCCTTCCAGCCCACAGATCACCGCCCCTTCCCTCACCGTCGACCACCACGGATCTTCGCTCATCTGCACCGACCGGCTTCCATCGAAGCCTCCTAGCCAACACCAACCCAAGACCAGCCCCTCAGCCAGCGGAGCTCCCCCCCATTTCAACAGATCTTCTTCTCCTTTGTTCTCTTCCACAGCAACCGGCCGACAGCAGACCTAGCTCATCGCCTCCTGCAGCGGCTCAAACACGGCAGACTACGCAGAAGTCGTCGGCTGAACAACCACTCTGCAGCAGATCTGCCACCAAGGAAGAAGAAAGGAACAATGGATTGAAAAAAAAATATAAAAGCAGATCTAAAACAGAACTAAAATCAACTGGTTGTTGCATTTTCTTGGCTTTGCAGGTGACCTTGCTTTTCACCGCCGGTGCAGAAGGGAATAGGAGAAGAAAGCCGATCGGATCCACCAGGTGCCTGGGTGGCAGCTGCACGTGGGACCTCGTGCCGCCACTGTTCCTGCAGTTCCAAAAAGACTTCCATGTAATTACAGATTGTTTTGGAGGCTATTTTTATAATTTTTGAATATTGTTTAATGCAATTTTTGTTTAGTTTTGAATTTGTATTTTGTAGTGTGGATGTAAAAAAAAAGAAAAAAGAAAAAAAATATAGTGAAAGTGTATGTATGTAATTGTATTTGTTTTATGGATTTTTTTTAGTTATGATAAAATTGCAAAGAATAAGGAAGAATTTAATATTTTGATTTGATCACGGTCAAGATTATGAACTTACACGTAAGTCGTATTTCTAATACCCGATGAAAGAATAAAATTTTT
Source organism: Populus nigra (assembly GCF_951802175.1). Taxonomy (NCBI): domain Eukaryota; kingdom Viridiplantae; phylum Streptophyta; class Magnoliopsida; order Malpighiales; family Salicaceae; genus Populus; species Populus nigra. Next base: position 21,059,712 of record NC_084857.1, on the reverse strand, counting down.
AAAACTTCTTTATCACATCCGGGTTTTCTCAGGTAGGGTGCATTAGGGGTGCTAATACCTTCCCTAATCACAACTAGTCTCGTACTTATGAATCTTTAACAAGACCAGCACCCGGGTTTCCTAGTAGCCCTCAATTAAATACTAGGTCGTGACTTCCAAGAAACAATCAAGTAAGAAAATGAAAACCCATCAAAACAACGCCGCACGGGTGACGTGGGACAACTATCTATATATTGAATTGTTACTGTCCAATCGTTACAATCTAGACATTGAACTGTTACTGTCTAGACATTGAACTGTTTCTGTCCAACTGTTACTGTCTGAACACTCATCAGATTTTTAACTATATCTAGAGTTCCAGAACTCCATTTTTAGTGAGATTAATCTCGTTAGAAAGCTAAGACACGAGGCTACAAGTTCTCTAAGGAAGGAGAACCTAGTTCTGTCTCCAAGATAGTCAAAATTGCTCATCAACTAATTAGTCGTACTGCCCTACAAAATCAGTCACAACTCAATCTTGGTTGGTAACCCATAACTAGAGTCTACATCTCCAAATTGAGCAAGACCAGTTTTCTTGGTTAGCTAACATCCAAATCTACAATTTCTATGAAGGAACCCAATCCTAATTCCCTCATCCTCCTACCCGAAATCTCACTGAAAGTCAGGAGATGAGTCTGTCCAGAGTCGTCACCCCCTTCCCTTCACACAATACTTTCATAAACTACATACCACACATGAATTAACTTAATTTTAACTGTAAACCCCGGAAAATATGCAAATGAAGCTTTAATTAATCTAAGAAGCTTTAGGAACAGAAGCTAAGAAGAGAGAGCAAATGAAAAAAAGAATGGGGATTGGAGATATGCAAAATCTGCAAATACTTTAATTAATCTTTAAAGTTGTCTAACATTTAAAAAAGTAGAATATAATACTAAAACCCTAACTAGAACAAGCGATTGGGATAATGGTTTATTAAATAAAATACCTAACAATAATTAAATTAAACTCAACAAATAAAGCTTAATTAATAAACATCAATTAAAAGTTCATATAAATTAAACTAAAACATCAGTTAAAGCCCAATCTCTCAATGGTTTGGGTTATTCTCCATCATCTATGATCATACGCGTGCGTAAACAAGGTTTCGGTTTTGATGTCCTCACCAATTCTCCGGAAGTTAGAAGAACTCGACCCTGTCAAGTATAGATCAAGGCAACTTCAATAACACTTTTAAAGATAAGGATCAAGTTGTTGTGATGTCTTTATGATAATCCAAATAAGTCTGAATTTGGTCGTCGAGCCCATATACTGGGATTTGCTGAAGTTCACCATTCCTAGTAAAAACAACTTGTGCATTTAAAGTAGCATTAATATATTCCTTTTGTGCCAAAGATAAGGATAATGGGGCAAGGGTTTCAAAAGGAGAATCAGAGATAGGTCGTTATGTTTTATATATAATGGGGTCCTTCATGTCAAAAAATATAACTAATATCAAAGTTTAATGACAATGTAATGACATAATTATTTGATTCAATTATTTGTAACACTTTGAATTGTCTAACACTACTCACTTGCAATTTATGACTGGTTTCCAAAGAATACCATTTAGGTCTAATTTGTATCATGAAATAATCTCTAACATTAAGTACATCATTATACTTGAGTAAATTAACTCAAAATTTATATTATTCATTACTTGAATTTGTTTCATGATCTCAACATGCAAATTATAAACCCTACATGCTAATGACTCAACTGACTTAGACATCCTATCGTGAGGAGATATAGGAAGGTGTTCTATAGGTTTCTCAGGTTTGTAACTATGAACACTGAATGATTGGGGGTGTGGAATGAGACAAATATTGTTTGAAACCTATGTAGATATAGTATGGACACAACCAAGTAAACTAGGATTATCTTCATCTTTCTCGTCACGTGCATGAGGTAATGGGTCAGGAAGCTCAACATGTTGCTCTAAACCTATGATATATTGGACACCAAGCATGTTGGGTGAGGACTCAGATAGTTTAGGAGAATTAATATCATGAGACTCTTTTATGACTGTACTTATCTCTTTAGGTGATTTCATTGAAGAGTTCCCTAAAACTGCCTCTACCATTAAAGTAGACATATCAAGCTCTTTCTTAATCTCATTCCCAAGCTCACGTGGACTTATTGTGTTAAGTCTCTCTTCTTACACATCCTTGTTATCTAAATCACTAAAATCTTCAAGATTAGGCTCATACACTTCATCACTACAACCTTTTTGTTTTTTTACCTATATCCTTATATTTTTTTATGACTAAGAGTTTAGAGGTGCAATTTAAGAGGATATGACCAAAACCTAGACAATTAGTACACTTAATCCTTGAACTCACCTTAGACACTTAATTGACAACTCATTTGCCTTTATCTTTTTTATAAAGTTGGACACTACTAGGATTAGGTTTGTGGGGTGGAGCACCTAAAAAAGAATCACTACTTCTGAATTGGGACCTACTAGGGATACTATTAGGGTCCTGATGATTCATTCATTGATTCTTCATGACCAACTTGTAGTCTTGAACTAAGATAGAAGCTTGATTAAGGGTAGATACACCTTGAAATATAACATCTCTTCTAAGATCATCATTTAAGCCTTTACAAAATCTACACAAAGTCATGACTTTATTCTCTCTTATGGCACATCTCATCATGTAATTGTAAAAGTGTGTTATATATTGATTGATAAACTTATTCCCTTATCTTAGATTATTCCATTGATCTAAGAGTTTATTCTTATAAGACTGAGGTAGGTACTTCTCTTGAAGTTTTTGTTTCATTTTGATCCAGTCAGTTATAGAAAGTTTACTTCTCACTCTAAACAATTCTCAACATCTTATTTGTAAATTTTGGTTTCACCAATGACTATCATTTTAGCAAATTTAACTTTCTTATTATCAGGCAAGTTATGTCACTTAAAAAATTGATCCATATCACGAATCCACATATCAAATATCCAAAAATCATGATAATCGTAAAAAATAAGAGCTTCTATTTTGTTAGGACTCGTGATACAAGAGTATGTAACATTCACTTAAAAATAAAATTGAGATCGCAAATGGTTTTTGCAAGTGAAATTATAATACAAAAATAAAACTAATATTTTTATAATCTTTTTAATGTGGAGATTAATCAAGAATAAATTTAAAATGTGTAATGTTAGACTTTTAAATGTAAATGATTAATCAAACATAATATTACAAGTCAGAACTCACAATTACCAAATAAGAGGTTGACTAACAAAAATTAACAAATTAAGAAAACTGGAAGGTGAGATTTTTTTATTTTTTATTTTTTTAAATATAAATATAATATTAATATCAACATTAAATGAAAAGTGTAAAACAAAAAAAAGTAAAATTCAACGAATTAAAAGGGAAGACTGACTTAGATAATGCCGGGAGGAAGCTTGCTATTGCTGATGTGGCAGACTGAATGACTTGTCTGCTGATGTCGTGGATGGGGTGGCAGTCATTGGTGATGTGTCAACTGAGGTGGCATAAACTGATGACATAGTTGCTGAGATGGCATAACTGCAATGTGTTGGGTGATGTGGCGATGATGTGGTTTCACTAGATGATGTGGCGCTGGTGTGCCATCAACGGGGTGGCTTGGCTGGTGACGTGGCATGAGTTAATTAATTTGCCTTCGAAGCTGTTTTGAATTCCTTCTGTTGCATACAGTGTATTCTTTGTTGTTGCTGCCTGCGGTGGCTGTGCAAGGAGGCGTGAATCTGTGGGCTGATCTTCGGCTACTGTGATGGTCTTAGCTGTGCTGTCGTGGGCTGCGGTTGCACCAAATGGAAGAGACGAGCGGTTGCTGCTGGGGTGGGTGGCTGCCGCTATTGTCTTGGCTTGATTTGTTGGAACCAGTGGGTGGATCGGGATTGTTGTTTCTAGGCAGTATGGCACCGTGAGTGAAGGAAGTCAGGGATCTGTCATGTTGGTCTGTTGTGGTTGCTGGAGACGAAGATTTACTGCTATCTCCTACGATATCGATATACTCCCAGTCAAGTTGGACGCGGTAGATGGTTATTCCCAGTCAAGATCTACTGTTGGACGTGGCGGAGGCTATGGTGGTGTGGGCTGACATTGTTGACATCCACTGATCTGCTACTGCTGGTGTGGACGATCTGTTGTGGAGGCGCTGCGGGATTGTTGGAGGCAGCAAATCAGTGTGGACATGTGGACTGGTGTGGAGGTCTTCTCGGTGGTGGGTCTTAGCTGCTGCCGTGATTGGCTGAGGCGCCACTGATGGCAGGAACGCCACTGTTTAAAATTTGATTCTTGTTGTTAATGATGATGAACAGTGTTACCAGAAAAATGTTTTTTTTAATGGGGACAGTAGGACACTTTTTTCTTTGTAGATCAAACCCTAAATTTGATAAATTGATAAGGAATAATAAATAAAAAAAAATTAAAGTATATATAAAAAAGATGTTTAAGGAGTAGAAACATAGTTTTGAAACCCGGGCTGACCCGGGACCTGCCTGGGGCTGGGCCGGATCTAAGTAAAAAACGGCTAGGAATTTGGCCAGGCGAAACCTGGTCGACTCGGAACCCGGTTGACTTAGATAAACCTGACTGAGACCCGACCTTTTTTTTTTTTCGCAATTGTCTTGCTCTTCATCTTCTCATGGCTACTACTATAAACTTCTTGTTACTTGGAGAAGTAGCTGGGGTGAATGCGTGAGACCAGGTTGTGTAACTCGCTTGACAATCACTGACTCATCGACCCAGCTCGGCCACCCTCCATGTTCGACCACCTTAACTCAGTTAGTCCCATCACGAGTCAAGAATAAATAGATATTTGTGCTGAGTTCCTCCACTTCACCGCTCCATCCTTTCTCTCCATAAGAAGCGACAATCGTGTAAACTCTAGAAGGAGAGACTGCAAAGCTAAAATCAGTAATTCCATGCAGGGTGTGTCTCCGAGTCACCCCAGTTGTTAACTCGGTTGTGTACACTGCAACTCAACTTGTCCTTGGCTCGCCTGGGTTTTCATGTGGTGATAAGTATACTAATCTCTACTCACAATTCAAAACATGAAAACCTAGGCAAGCCCAAGACCGTTTTGGCGTACCTCTTTTTCTTTACCAAATATTGTCCATTCACATTGGGCTTATCCTTCTTCAAAATTCCACCTTTTCCATTCAATAAAGGAACTTGTACAGGTTTAGGAATTTCAAGGGCTGACCTTTATCAGGCGGGTCATCTCTTTTTTCTGGCTCTATCTGTGGCTTATGGATCTAGGGATGGTTTCCAATGGATAACTCTGGAAGTGAAGAGACTAAGGAGAAGGCTTACTTTATTAGGATGTTTTTTTTGGGTTGACCACGATTAATCCGAGTCAACCATCTGACCCGTGACCCGATCATTAGACTAGATCAACTACTAGGTTGGGTTTAAAAACTATGAGTAGAAGCTAAGAAGAGAAAGTAAAATAAAAAAGAATAATGATTATTTAGAAAAATTGGATACAAATATTAAAACCCTAATTAGAACAAGTGATTGAGTATATGGTCTATTAAATAAAATACTCAATAATAATTAAATTAAACCCAACAAATAAAGTCTAATTAATAAAAATCAACTAAAAATTTATATAAATTAAACTAAAACATAATTTAAAACTCAATCTCTCAATAGTTTGGACTATTTTTCATCATCTATAATCATGCATGTTTATAAATAAAGTTCCGGGTTTCATGTTACCACCACATAAACTTGTGTGATTGATTATACTTATTTTTTAGTCAATTTGTTTAAAATTTCAGAATTGTTTCCACTTCAAGTTAAAACTTCACCAAGTCTAATCTTGAGGGGTTGGTCTAGTTAGTTAGTAGGTGTGCTCTTAACCGACGCAAACAAATTCAACTCCAAGAACGGATCATGAGAATGTATTTTTTTCATGAATTCCTTGAATATATATATATATTGTTCTACTAGAACGTTGGATTTAATCTCAAGAAAATTGCCTAACCCTCAAAATTCTCCAAGAAACGGGCATACAGACAACTTTTAATTCAGTCAAAGATATATATGAACATAAAAAAGAAAGAAAGATGTGCTTGTTCCAAGCCCTTTAGTCGTCACGAAGAAGCAACAATTGCCAATTGGGCTCTCCCTGAAATAATGCATGCAGAGATTGTAGCGCCTCTCGCTTCTTCTTTTTTCCTAGTAAATTATCCCTCATTATTAAAGAAAAGAAATTTCACAATACTTAAAAGTAAATCCATGATCAGGCCAATCATCTATTCTATTATCCTAAGAAATTTTATTAGGATTTAAGGCCAGATCATTCATAATTTTGACAAACCAAAGTTAGGGTCCGGACTTGCGAATAGGTTTTGTACAACTTTAGCAGGGAAAACGAATCAACTTTAACAGGTATTAATAAAAATACATTGCAAGTACTAATGTATTTTTATTAATACCTTCTTTATAATATTTTGTAATATATTTATGCATAAATAATCAATGGTGGTTAAATTTAATAATTTAAGAATTTAGTTCATCAACCGAACAATATTATCAAATAATTATTTCAACCCAATAACTTAAGCTGGTAGGTGAGGTCTCAAGATATAATTTATATTATTATTTAATACACACCTTTAAGTGAAAGCCTTTTAGGTTTGAAATTTGCACAGACCCACATTACATTGTGCTTGTTTTTTATCAAATAAATGGGAATTGTGAGATTCGAACTCATGACCGCTTGATCATCAAGACTCTGATACCATATCAAATAATCATATCAACCTAATAGTTTAAGCTGTTAGATGAGGTCTCAAGATATAATTTATATTATTATTTAACAAATATTAAAAAAATAATCATGAGATGTAAAATATAATGATTTAAGAATATATTATCTAGAACAACTTATAGAGATAACCAATTATATAATTTCTTAGCTGGGGATCCGGTTCCATGTGATGGGATAAAAATAAGATTTTTCTTTTTCATCAAAATCATCTCTTGTATTAATAAGTTTCTTTCAAAATAAATAAATATTGTTCTTAAAGTTTGGAATAAAAAGTATGAGGAAGATGTTGGTAGGAGAGACCACTATTTGTGGCTTTGAAACACTTAGAGGGGATAAAACACACTGTTTTATTTTAACAACAAGAAGCTTACAAATAAACAAAAGCTCTTAAGCACACCCTTTCTTTCTTTTAATGTTTCTCTCTTATATTTCCCACACATAATAACATAAACTTAACTGCCTATTTATACACTGTAAACCCTTTGGGTGAAAAATCATAAATTGACTAGTTTTATGCAAAATAAAAAAACTAGTAACTCTCAATTGATTAGGCTCATACACTTCATCACTACAACCTTTTTGTTTTTTTACCTATATCCTTATATTTTTTTATGACTAAGAGTTTAGAGGTGCAATTTAAGAGGATATGACCAAAACCTAGACAATTAGTACACTTAATCCTTGAACTCACCTTAGACACTTAATTGACAACTCATTTGCCTTTATCTTTTTTATAAAGTTGGACACTACTAGGATTAGGTTTGTGGGGTGGAGCACCTAAAAAAGAATCACTACTTCTGAATTGGGACCTACTAGGGATACTATTAGGGTCCTGATGATTCATTCATTGATTCTTCATGACCAACTTGTAGTCTTGAACTAAGATAGAAGCTTGATTAAGGGTAGATACACCTTGAAATATAACATCTCTTCTAAGATCATCATTTAAGCCTTTACAAAATCTACACAAAGTCATGACTTTATTCTCTCTTATGGCACATCTCATCATGTAATTGTAAAAGTGTGTTATATATTGATTGATAAACTTATTCCCTTATCTTAGATTATTCCATTGATCTAAGAGTTTATTCTTATAAGACTGAGGTAGGTACTTCTCTTGAAGTTTTTGTTTCATTTTGATCCAGTCAGTTATAGAAAGTTTACTTCTCACTCTAAACAATTCTCAACATCTTATTTGTAAATTTTGGTTTCACCAATGACTATCATTTTAGCAAATTTAACTTTCTTATTATCAGGCAAGTTATGTCACTTAAAAAATTGATCCATATCACGAATCCACATATCAAATATCCAAAAATCATGATAATCGTAAAAAATAAGAGCTTCTATTTTGTTAGGACTCGTGATACAAGAGTATGTAACATTCACTTAAAAATAAAATTGAGATCGCAAATGGTTTTTGCAAGTGAAATTATAATACAAAAATAAAACTAATATTTTTATAATCTTTTTAATGTGGAGATTAATCAAGAATAAATTTAAAATGTGTAATGTTAGACTTTTAAATGTAAATGATTAATCAAACATAATATTACAAGTCAGAACTCACAATTACCAAATAAGAGGTTGACTAACAAAAATTAACAAATTAAGAAAACTGGAAGGTGAGATTTTTTTATTTTTTATTTTTTTAAATATAAATATAATATTAATATCAACATTAAATGAAAAGTGTAAAACAAAAAAAAGTAAAATTCAACGAATTAAAAGGGAAGACTGACTTAGATAATGCCGGGAGGAAGCTTGCTATTGCTGATGTGGCAGACTGAATGACTTGTCTGCTGATGTCGTGGATGGGGTGGCAGTCATTGGTGATGTGTCAACTGAGGTGGCATAAACTGATGACATAGTTGCTGAGATGGCATAACTGCAATGTGTTGGGTGATGTGGCGATGATGTGGTTTCACTAGATGATGTGGCGCTGGTGTGCCATCAACGGGGTGGCTTGGCTGGTGACGTGGCATGAGTTAATTAATTTGCCTTCGAAGCTGTTTTGAATTCCTTCTGTTGCATACAGTGTATTCTTTGTTGTTGCTGCCTGCGGTGGCTGTGCAAGGAGGCGTGAATCTGTGGGCTGATCTTCGGCTACTGTGATGGTCTTAGCTGTGCTGTCGTGGGCTGCGGTTGCACCAAATGGAAGAGACGAGCGGTTGCTGCTGGGGTGGGTGGCTGCCGCTATTGTCTTGGCTTGATTTGTTGGAACCAGTGGGTGGATCGGGATTGTTGTTTCTAGGCAGTATGGCACCGTGAGTGAAGGAAGTCAGGGATCTGTCATGTTGGTCTGTTGTGGTTGCTGGAGACGAAGATTTACTGCTATCTCCTACGATATCGATATACTCCCAGTCAAGTTGGACGCGGTAGATGGTTATTCCCAGTCAAGATCTACTGTTGGACGTGGCGGAGGCTATGGTGGTGTGGGCTGACATTGTTGACATCCACTGATCTGCTACTGCTGGTGTGGACGATCTGTTGTGGAGGCGCTGCGGGATTGTTGGAGGCAGCAAATCAGTGTGGACATGTGGACTGGTGTGGAGGTCTTCTCGGTGGTGGGTCTTAGCTGCTGCCGTGATTGGCTGAGGCGCCACTGATGGCAGGAACGCCACTGTTTAAAATTTGATTCTTGTTGTTAATGATGATGAACAGTGTTACCAGAAAAATGTTTTTTTTAATGGGGACAGTAGGACACTTTTTTCTTTGTAGATCAAACCCTAAATTTGATAAATTGATAAGGAATAATAAATAAAAAAAAATTAAAGTATATATAAAAAAGATGTTTAAGGAGTAGAAACATAGTTTTGAAACCCGGGCTGACCCGGGACCTGCCTGGGGCTGGGCCGGATCTAAGTAAAAAACGGCTAGGAATTTGGCCAGGCGAAACCTGGTCGACTCGGAACCCGGTTGACTTAGATAAACCTGACTGAGACCCGACCTTTTTTTTTTTTCGCAATTGTCTTGCTCTTCATCTTCTCATGGCTACTACTATAAACTTCTTGTTACTTGGAGAAGTAGCTGGGGTGAATGCGTGAGACCAGGTTGTGTAACTCGCTTGACAATCACTGACTCATCGACCCAGCTCGGCCACCCTCCATGTTCGACCACCTTAACTCAGTTAGTCCCATCACGAGTCAAGAATAAATAGATATTTGTGCTGAGTTCCTCCACTTCACCGCTCCATCCTTTCTCTCCATAAGAAGCGACAATCGTGTAAACTCTAGAAGGAGAGACTGCAAAGCTAAAATCAGTAATTCCATGCAGGGTGTGTCTCCGAGTCACCCCAGTTGTTAACTCGGTTGTGTACACTGCAACTCAACTTGTCCTTGGCTCGCCTGGGTTTTCATGTGGTGATAAGTATACTAATCTCTACTCACAATTCAAAACATGAAAACCTAGGCAAGCCCAAGACCGTTTTGGCGTACCTCTTTTTCTTTACCAAATATTGTCCATTCACATTGGGCTTATCCTTCTTCAAAATTCCACCTTTTCCATTCAATAAAGGAACTTGTACAGGTTTAGGAATTTCAAGGGCTGACCTTTATCAGGCGGGTCATCTCTTTTTTCTGGCTCTATCTGTGGCTTATGGATCTAGGGATGGTTTCCAATGGATAACTCTGGAAGTGAAGAGACTAAGGAGAAGGCTTACTTTATTAGGATGTTTTTTTTGGGTTGACCACGATTAATCCGAGTCAACCATCTGACCCGTGACCCGATCATTAGACTAGATCAACTACTAGGTTGGGTTTAAAAACTATGAGTAGAAGCTAAGAAGAGAAAGTAAAATAAAAAAGAATAATGATTATTTAGAAAAATTGGATACAAATATTAAAACCCTAATTAGAACAAGTGATTGAGTATATGGTCTATTAAATAAAATACTCAATAATAATTAAATTAAACCCAACAAATAAAGTCTAATTAATAAAAATCAACTAAAAATTTATATAAATTAAACTAAAACATAATTTAAAACTCAATCTCTCAATAGTTTGGACTATTTTTCATCATCTATAATCATGCATGTTTATAAATAAAGTTCCGGGTTTCATGTTACCACCACATAAACTTGTGTGATTGATTATACTTATTTTTTAGTCAATTTGTTTAAAATTTCAGAATTGTTTCCACTTCAAGTTAAAACTTCACCAAGTCTAATCTTGAGGGGTTGGTCTAGTTAGTTAGTAGGTGTGCTCTTAACCGACGCAAACAAATTCAACTCCAAGAACGGATCATGAGAATGTATTTTTTTCATGAATTCCTTGAATATATATATATATATTGTTCTACTAGAACGTTGGATTTAATCTCAAGAAAATTGCCTAACCCTCAAAATTCTCCAAGAAACGGGCATACAGACAACTTTTAATTCAGTCAAAGATATATATGAACATAAAAAAGAAAGAAAGATGTGCTTGTTCCAAGCCCTTTAGTCGTCACGAAGAAGCAACAATTGCCAATTGGGCTCTCCCTGAAATAATGCATGCAGAGATTGTAGCGCCTCTCGCTTCTTCTTTTTTCCTAGTAAATTATCCCTCATTATTAAAGAAAAGAAATTTCACAATACTTAAAAGTAAATCCATGATCAGGCCAATCATCTATTCTATTATCCTAAGAAATTTTATTAGGATTTAAGGCCAGATCATTCATAATTTTGACAAACCAAAGTTAGGGTCCGGACTTGCGAATAGGTTTTGTACAACTTTAGCAGGGAAAACGAATCAACTTTAACAGGTATTAATAAAAATACATTGCAAGTACTAATGTATTTTTATTAATACCTTCTTTATAATATTTTGTAATATATTTATGCATAAATAATCAATGGTGGTTAAATTTAATAATTTAAGAATTTAGTTCATCAACCGAACAATATTATCAAATAATTATTTCAACCCAATAACTTAAGCTGGTAGGTGAGGTCTCAAGATATAATTTATATTATTATTTAATACACACCTTTAAGTGAAAGCCTTTTAGGTTTGAAATTTGCACAGACCCACATTACATTGTGCTTGTTTTTTATCAAATAAATGGGAATTGTGAGATTCGAACTCATGACCGCTTGATCATCAAGACTCTGATACCATATCAAATAATCATATCAACCTAATAGTTTAAGCTGTTAGATGAGGTCTCAAGATATAATTTATATTATTATTTAACAAATATTAAAAAAATAATCATGAGATGTAAAATATAATGATTTAAGAATATATTATCTAGAACAACTTATAGAGATAACCAATTATATAATTTCTTAGCTGGGGATCCGGTTCCATGTGATGGGATAAAAATAAGATTTTTCTTTTTCATCAAAATCATCTCTTGTATTAATAAGTTTCTTTCAAAATAAATAAATATTGTTCTTAAAGTTTGGAATAAAAAGTATGAGGAAGATGTTGGTAGGAGAGACCACTATTTGTGGCTTTGAAACACTTAGAGGGGATAAAACACACTGTTTTATTTTAACAACAAGAAGCTTACAAATAAACAAAAGCTCTTAAGCACACCCTTTCTTTCTTTTAATGTTTCTCTCTTATATTTCCCACACATAATAACATAAACTTAACTGCCTATTTATACACTGTAAACCCTTTGGGTGAAAAATCATAAATTGACTAGTTTTATGCAAAATAAAAAAACTAGTAACTCTCAATTGGGTTATCAAAATATTCTAAAAATATACATGGACCCTTCTAATATGATACCTTAGCTTAGTTTAAAATTTTAGAATTTTTAGAGAAATTCAGAAATTTGACGAAAAATCACAATTTGATTGGTTTTACGTTATTGGACGTAATTTTCAATCTGATCATCAAATTGAGCTAAACTTTTATGAGGAAACTTAAAATATATTGAATACAATATGATTAAAATTTTAGGATAAACGGAGCTCGGTAGTCCTAACAAAAAAAATAAGGATTGTCAAATAGAAGCAAAATGACTCATTAAGTGTAAAATGGTTATTTGCCAAAAAAAATAAAACAAATCAGCTCTCCCTTCCTTTTATATACTGCCAACTAGGCAAAAGCAGATTGGGAAAAGAAAGAATAGAACAAAACAGAATGTCAAAGAAAGAGAGAAATGTAAGGAAAAAATAAGGAAATTGAGAGAATAACCTTGTAAACTTGCAATAACCTTGTAAACTTGCAAAGTTCAACTTATAAAACCCTAATCTAAGGAAGAATCAAGTGAAGGAAGGAGGAATTGAAGAGGGTATTTGGCTAACTTTGGGAGAGAAGAGAAATTGGAAGAAGTCAATTGGTAAGCATGAGAAGTTTGAATTTAATGTTTGATTTAGATGTTTTTAAGCCTACTTGATTAAGTTAGGAAGTAATTTCATGAAATTCTACTTTAATTTCCCTTAAATCCTTGATTCTTGAACTTAGGGTTCTTATGAGATTTTAGGGGTATTAGGAGGGGAAGGAAAAATGATGAAGTTGAAGTGGAATAGAATGAAAACAAGTTGAAATAACAAGTAAATGAAGAAAATTTGGGGGAGGAAAAGGAACTTCACATTCGGCCAAATGAAGAAAAAGTGGAGAAATGAGTTTTGATGTTAATGTTCAGAAAACTATGTTTAATCATGATATTTGAAATATGTAAGAAAGACTAAATGAAGAAATAGCATTAAAGTTGAGAAAAAAATAAGTAAATTCAATTTAAAAGAGAAATGAACTAGTTAAAAGAAAGCATTAAAACAAGATGTTTAGAATGTGTTTGAATATAGTTGTTACATATGTTTAGATAAAATAATAATATGATGTGAGGGCATAAAGAATATAAGGATTATTTGATGGAGGAATTATGAACATAAAGCAATAAAAAAAGTAACTTGATTTAAATATGTGGGTGTATGTAAAATAATGATGTTATGTTTGAGAATGAATTTTTATTAGAATGAATTACAAATAAAAAATTATGTGCTTTGTGTTTTAGCACGAAAAAAAATATTGATGGACTAATGATATAATGACATTTGATTGATTCAGGAGTTGTGTCTAGAGTTGGTTATTAGATAAGAGGAGCTGGGTCATCACGAGCAGAAGGTAGGTGATTCGTCACCTTAATTTATAATTATCAGTTTTTCCTAAATATCTATGTTGTTTATTTAATTGATGTTAAAAGAATGAAGCAAATGAATAAATTGAGTGATTATTACAAATGAGAATTATCGGTAATTTATGTAAAATTACCGGGATTATTATTTGGCTAACAAAAAGGGTTAGGCAAATGCTGAGTAATTCATGTGGAATTACCGGATTGATTTTAGCAACCAAAAATGGGTTAGCTGGATGTCTTGGGTAATTAAGAGAATTACCGGGTTTATTGGTCAACCAGATATGGGGTAATTTGTATGGAATTACTGGATTGACTGGCTAACAAAAAAAAAGGTTAGCTGGATGATGGGTAATTCAGATGGAATTACCGAATTTATTGGTAACCGAGGAAGGAAAACCAAATTTATGAGTAATTATATGAAAGAGTTAGAATTATTTAGTAATCGAGATGAGTTAACTGGATATTTAAGTTTTGAAAAGATTATTTAAATTAATTGATTGGAGATAAAAGTATTAAATTTCAAAGGTTAATGGTAAAATAATTAATATTTGACTAAGATATTAAGTAAATTGATTAATGTTGTTATTGTTGAAACAGGTACACCGCGAGGTGATGCAGATTGTTAGATGTAGGATTTTTTTGTTTATGAATTATCATTTTGGAATGTAATATTTATGTCTTTATTTTCTTTGAAAACCTTTGTGTTATAAAAATTAAGTAGAAAATGTGTAGTATGTAATAAATGTATTACCTTTGTGTTATAAAAATCAAGTAGAAGATGTGTAGTATACAGTGGATGTATTATATACATGTATAGATATTAGTATGGCTAAATCATTTTCAAAATGATAAGATAAGTTTATAATATAAAGTAGTAGAATAGATTAGATGTTTTAAGACAATATGACTCTTAATCTTAATATTGTATTCATTTAGCCTAAATGCATATATGTAGTTAATTAACATTTATTACTCTTTATTGATGAATTTGTTTATCTTTTGAATTTTTTTAGTTATACTTTTATGTTGACTTATTAATTGATATTATGAGATTTGAATATATTGATAAGTATAAGTATTGAGAGATTATTTGATGAATGGGATGTGATCCAGGATGATTGGATCAAGATGGAAGTTGTAATGATACATAATAGAAGTGTTGTCAATAACTTGGTACCAACAAAATCAAGGAAACTCTGTTGAAAGTTTTTTTAAAAATTCCCATTATCTTAGACATATTGTTCAATACTTGACATTAGTAAAGAAATGTTTGAGATTTCATGACATTATAAATTGAGGATGTTACATACACAAACTGAAAGTAAGAAAAAATCAAAGTTCAAGTATGAAGACGGCTAGTAGTGGCTGCAAGCAGTGGTTGCTGTCTTTCATTTTCTGGATTGAGTTTATTACAACAAATTCCCCTTTTAAACTCAATCGAGAGATGTCATGCCAAGCATGAACTTCAATCTGATAAATATCTCTCTCTTCAATGACTTTGTAAAGATATCTATAACACGATCATTTGTTTTGCAATCAGTTCAACTTCTTTATTCTTCACATGCTCCCGGATAAAGTGATGACGTGTATCGATGTGTTTGCTTCTTTCATGATACACTGGGTTCTTTGCTAATGCAATTCCTAATCAATTATCGATATAAAATCTCTGTAGGACTTTTTTAAGGAAACTCCAAATGCTTCAACATATTCCTTAACCATATTAAATGGCATAGAAATGAGTTGGCAGCAACATACTCAGCTTCACAGCTTCATAACGTTACTATCGATTGCTTCTTGGATGACCTTGTGAAAGATGTATCTCCCATGAAAAAGACAAATCATGTTGTGCTTTTCCTTTCATCCAAGTCTCTACCCAATCACTATTCGAGTAGCCAACAAGATTGAAGGTCTTACTTGAAGTATAGAGCATGCCTTCATTCATCATTCCTTTGATGTAGCGAAGAATTCTCTTGGCTGTATTCAAGTGAGACTGATCTAGTGTCTCCATATATCTGTTGATAAGTCCTACTCCATAGAGTATATCCAGTCTAGTACATGTCAAGTACTTCAAGCTTCCTACTAAGCTTCTAAAGTAGGTTGGATCCACATTTCCTACTTTACAATTCCTCAATTCCACTTTTTTTTTTATGACAGCTTCATTGAAGCTAAGTGGGTCACTATCTGTGAAGAAACAAAATAGAGTTGTATCTTCCGTGACTTGAGTGGCATTGTACAACTCTTCTAGATTTCTCATCCTTCTTGGTTCTTCTAATAAGGATGTTGATAGTGGTGTTAATGATGATCGTTGTGTGTTTCTCCTATTGAATACAGAGGATCTGTGTACTAGACTTTATGGCTCATCTGCGGGTAATATTTGACCTCCTGCAAGTACTGTTGGTACTTTCACTTCGTCTTCAAGGATCAAATTAGTGTTGATCCATACTGCTTTTTGATCATCATTCCATTGCCAAGTTTTATCATCTTCAAAGATAATATTTCTACTCATAATTACCTTCTTTGTGATGGGATTATACAACTTATATCCCATCCTTCTATCACCATATCCAACAAAGATGCATTTCTCGCTTTTATCATCGAGTTTGGTCCTTCTTGCATCTGAGATCTTTGTATATGCCACACAACCAAAGACTTGTAGATGAGTAACACTTGGTTTGTGACCACTCCATGCTTTTTCTGGAGTGACGGCTTGCAAACTTCTGGTTGGGTAGTGATTTAGTAGATATACTGCACATGATACAACTTTAGCCCAGTATTGTTTAGGCAGCTTCTTTGCTTTGAGTAGACTTCTTCCCATGTCAAGAATCGTTCAATTTTTTCTCTCAGCTACACCATTTAACTATGGTGTATAGGCTGGCATTATCTGATGCTTGATGCCTTATTGTGTATAAAAAGCTTCAAAGTCATTTGAAGTGTATTCTCCACCTTTATCAGATCTTTTGGTTCTAATCTTATAGCCACTTTGTTTCTTAGTAATTGCTTTAAAATCTTTAAAACAATTCAACACTTCTGACTTTCTCTTCAAAAAGTATATCCATGTCTTTCTACTAAAATCATCAATAAAAGTAAGGAAGTACCTATTTTGTCTAGTTGACATAGGTTTTATGGGACCTCACACATCTATGTGCACTAACTTTAGTGGTTTATTTGCTTTCCAATTGACTTCTTTGGCAAAACTGGATCTGTCATGTTTGTTGAGGACATAACTCTTACAGACTTCATCTGGACGATCAATGTGGGACATACTTTTAACCATCATCTTACTTGCTAGCATCTTCAGACTTGTGAAATTCAAATGTTCAAGCCTTAGGTGCTAAAGCCATTCTTCATTGTTGGTGATGACACTCAAACATTTTGCTGCATCATATTGGATGTTTAAAGGAAACATCTTATTCTTGGATATCTTCACAAAAGCAATTAATCTCCCATTATAGTCTTTGACTGTCAGATGACAATTCTTCATGAAAAGAGTATAACCTTTCTTAATAAGTTGACCTACACTTAGCATGTTGTGCTTTATGGTTGGAATATAGTAAACATTTGCAATGTAGCTATGATCGCCATTCTTCAATTTGATTGGGATGTTGCCTTTACCTTTTACTAGAACTTTTGAGGTATCTCCAAAGGTGACTTGTCATTGTATGGTCTCATCTAGATCATCAAATAGATTTCATCTTCCATACATGTGATTGCTGGCTCCAAAATCTAGATACCAAACATTCTCTTAATTCTTTCCTAGTCCTTGTTGGACAAATAATGCAGCTGATCCTCTAATGGCGGCATCCTCCTCTGCATAGTTGACTTGTTCATATGCCTTTAATGGAGCTTTCCTTCGACATTCAGTGTTATAGTACCCAAATTGATTGCAGCTATAACACGGATATTCCTCTTGTCATGGTTATTGTAACCGTCTTTTCTTTCTCTAGGAGTAAATGCTTGTTGTCCTTGACCTCCTCTGGTGGTGTTTCTACTACCTCTTTTTTTGAATCCTATATTCTAAGATCTGTTTCCTTAAAATCGCTGAGATCCTCCTCGTCTTTGTTGACCTCTACCCCGAGTGGTATATCTATATGTTGAAGTTTCCCCTTGATCATAACTATTTGAGGGACAATTTTGATTGCAAGGTATGCTCAATTGCCTTATCTCCATTTCTTTTCACAATCTTTTGTTCATAAGCTTGTAAAGAACTCATAAGCTCATCCACCATCAACTTGTCCACTTCTTTGGACTCTTCAATAGCGACAACAACAAAATTAAATTTTAGATCTAGGGATCTCAAAATTTTCTTAGTGATTAGTACTTAAAAGTGCATTTTTATTAAGGTTTTATATCATTATTTTGCACTTGAAGTATCAATAACTCCTTAACTAAAGCATGTTTTATAATAACATATCTAATAATATAAGATACCTTTAATTTGTGGTAAATGTTCATCTTAAATGCAGGCTTATCACATAAATGAAAGGATTGATTGATGAGTTTAAGTACTGAAATTGAAAGGACAAAGAGATGGCCAAACTTAGAAAAGAGATGCTGGTGCAGTCCAAATTAGAACACTGTTCGGTAATTGGGTCATATCTAGATCTCGGATTTAGGTCCATTTTATATGGATGGGAAGGTAAGACATAGGCCTACAACTTTCATGAGGAGTCCAAGATTTAAAAAGGTCGTTTTCAAGTCCAAATTGTAACAACAACGAAGAAGTCTGAATCTGTCCTGCAGCCCAAATACTGTTTAGTGTTCAGCCTATATCTTGAGTTCTAGAAGTACAAATGACCTTAATTGTTTTTTGTTGGAAAGCTGAGATAATTTCTTAGAACTTTCATGAGTAAAGTTGGTTCAAATTCTGACGTTATCAATGACATTTTATTCAGACAAAAAGATAAGGATTGTTACCAAGTCAAGATGTGGCCACCCACTCATCAATTATTCATCAAATCAATAGTTCCAAATTTTGGCCTATAAAAGGAGGCATTTACCATGTATTTAGCATCTTGATTTTCAGATCAAGATCATTCTCTTGCTTTCTTTCTTTGTAATGTTTAAGTTTTGATTTCATTAGTATCTTGTTTATGCTTTACACTTCCTTTCCCTTACTTAGTTAACTTCTATCTTATTTATGTTCTTATCTTGTTTTTTTTTTTCTTTCATTATGTTTAGTTAAGTTTATTATGTCAAGGTGAAAAAGTTATACTAATGGTGTAAGAATAAGTATAATGTAAACTCAACATGGACCTTAATGTTTCATACTAACATGTTTTGTATATGTTATCTTGTTCATTTTTAATACTTTGCTTGTTAAATGGTTAATCTAGATTTATGTTGTATAACCCTTGGTACAACAAATACTTTGTATTTTCATAGCTCAAACCGTATGGTATAACAGACACCTATGCTATGAAATGAACTTGATTTGTTGTTAACATAAGTTATAATCATAAATGCCTGACAACATTTACAAGTATTAGCATTGTTCGAATAAGAGAACTAATGTAATCATGTTAACAATTTATAATCCAATTGGAACCTCCTTTATATGTGGTTTCCAGTTGAATAATAAGAGCTTATACAATACTTAATTGAAATACTATTAATGGATCCTCTAACCTTGACAATTGTTCTTATCATTGTTTACTCCTTACATTGATCTTCCATCTTAAAGTCCTCTTTAACTTCTTCCTATTATTAGTACTACTACTACTACTACTACTACTACTACTACTACTACTATTACTACCATTATAACTACTATTACTATTATTATTATTGTTGTTGTTGTTGTTTATAATTTATACAATAAACCTCCCTATGGTTTGACCCAGTCTTGCCAGGTTATTTATTACTTCGACACTCCTGCATTTGGGAGAAGACATCAATCTTTTGCTCGTGTCAAGTTTTTGGCGCCGTTGTCGGGAAGGTAATTCTTATACAAATTATAGTATTTATTTTATTTTCCCTTTTCTCTTTTCATTTTATCTAACTTTGTTTCCTTTTCTTTTCTTTTGTTTTCTTCTTCCTTTTATTTTTTTTTTACACGTGCATGAGAGTTTAGTCACGTACATTAAATGGTAGACTTTGTAGGGTATCCTCATCATTTTTAGAAAATATAGCTAAAGAAGATAACCAATCGCTTCATAATGAGAATAATAAGAATAACCGAGTTAGAACACTTAGAGACCACATGAATCCCACAAGAACAAGTGCGCCCTCATGCATAGTTTTCCCCCTGATGCATCTCATTGTAATTTTAAGCTAGGTATTATTCAACTTTTACCTTCTTTTCATGGCTTAGATTTAGAAAATCCTTACTTGCATTTAAGGGAATTTGAGGAGATCTGTAACACCTATAATGACTCAAATTGTAGCATGAACACTATCAGATTAAAGCTTTTTCTTTTTTATTAAAAGATAAAGCTAAAACATGGCTATACAATTTGAGACGAGGATCCATTCGTGCTTGGAATGAAATGCAACAATAATTTTTAAAGAAGTTTTTTCCATCTCACAGAACAAACTATTTCAAAAGACAAATCATCACTTTTACTAAAAAACCAGGAGAAACATTTTATCAATGTTAGGATAGGTACCGAGACTTGCTTAATACTTGCCCTCATCATGGTTTTGAAACATGGAGGTTAGTTTCACATTTTTATAAAGGGTTAACACCTAAAGATAGGCAAATGGTCGAATTGATGTGCAATGGAACTTTTAAAGATAAAGACCTTAACGAAGCAATGAAGTACCTATATTTGCTAGATGAAAATGCTCAAAATTGGGACACTACAGGCACTTATAAGGCACTAAGTAAAACTCATCCTCATACATCTAGGGGAGGTATGTATAATCTTAGGGAAGATCACGACCTCCAAGCCAAGTTTGCATCTTTAGCAAGAAAAGTCGAGGCATTAGAATTGAAAAAGAGTGATCAATTAAAATTTGTTCAAGACATTGTGTGTCAAATTTGTGAAACCAATGAACACTCAACCAATGACCGTTCGACTTTGCCTTCTTTTAAGGAATGTCTCCATGAACAAGCCTATGTTTTAAACAGTTTTCAAAAGCCCAATCATAACCCATACTCGCAAACATACAACCCTGGTTGGAGAAATCACCCAAATTTCAGTTGGAAGAGTGATAATAACAATGCACAAACTTCACAACCACCATTTCAAGCACATCATAATTTTTAAAATTCTTATGGATATGCACCTGTTTATGCTCCACCTCCTAGAAGAAATCTTGAGGAAACATTGCATGCATTCATTGAAAAGAAAAAGGCAATGAACATTCAACTTGCTCAAAGCATGATAAATTTTAAAGATACTCTTGCAAAGTTCACATCTACTCTAAGTTTCCAAGAGAAAGGTAAGTTTCCATCTCAGCCACAATAAAATCCCAGGGGGCAATACAATGCAAATGCAAGTAGTTCTGGAGGCCAGCATATGGATCAAGTCAAATCAGTCATCACTCTTCATAATAGTAAGGTTATTGCAAAACCCACTCTTGAACCTTGTGAGAAAGATGATGATTCAATCTTTGAGGGTAAGGAAGGGTTTGAATCTGAACATTGCAAAGAAAAGATTGATTCCCCACCAGCATTTTCATTTCCTCATGCCATGACCAAACAAGGGAAACTTAATCATGACTCTGAAATCTTTGAAATTTTCAAACAGGTAAGGATCAATATATCTTTGTTGGATGCTATTAAACAGGTACCTTCTTACGCTAAATTTTTGAAAGATTTGTGCATTGTGAAGAGAAAACTGAATTTGAAAAAGAAAGCCTTTTTAGCTGAACAAGCAAGTGTCATTCTTCAGAACAATAACGCTTTGAAATATAAAGACCCTGGTTATCCTATAATTTCTTGCTTTATTGGAGAACATAAAATTGAAAGAGCCTTACTTGATCTTGGAGCTAGTGTGAATTTACTTCCATATTCAGTTTTTCAAAGTCTCAATCTAGGTGAGTTAAAACCAACTTCTGTAACTCTTTGACTTGCCGATAAATCTGTAAAAGTGCCTAGAGGAATAATTGAAGATATGTTAGTACAAGTCGATAAATTCATTTTTCTTGTGGATTTTATTGTCTTGGACACACAACCTATTGAAGCATGTAATTCATTTCCTGTTATTTTAGGATGTCCATTTCTTGCAACTTCTAATGCATTGATTAATTGTAGGAATGGACTGATGAAGCTATCTTTTGGAAACATGACATTGGAGATGAATATTTTCAACATTTGCAAGCAACCTAGAGATGATAATGATTTACAGGAAGTGTACTTTACTGAAAAAATAGTTCATGATCAATTTTAAACCACTTCCAGTGAAATTGAGATTGATGAATTTGATGATTTGTAAATGGTTTATTTTCAGGAAGAATTAAAGACAAATAGTTGGAGATCAAAAATTAAGGAATTGCCTCACGATCAATTCAGTCAATTCCTTTAAGTGTCCAAGCACCAAAACCTGATTTGAAGTTGTTACCATTCAATCTCAAATACTCATTTTTGGAAGAAAATGAAACTTTTCCAGTAATAATCTCTTCCAAACTTAATACACATCAAGAAGGTAAGTTATTACAAACTCTGAAAATGCACAAAAATGCATTAGGATGGACCACAACTGACATAAAAGGAATTAGTCCTTTGATTTGCACACACAGGATTTATTTGGAGGAAAATGCTAAACCCTCTAGAGAAATGCAACGAAGGCTTAATCCTAATATGAAAGAAGTAGTGAAAAATAAAGTCATTAAGCTTATAGATAATGGAATCATTTATCCTATTTCTGACAGCAAATGGGTAAGTTCCACCCAAGTTGTACCCAAGAAGTCTAGAGTCACTGTGATAACAAATGAGAAAAATGAGTTGATTCTAACTATGACTATTACTAGTTGGCGCATGTGCATTGTCTATAGGAAACTTAATTCAATGACTAGAAAAGATCATTTTCCTTTACCTTTCATGGATCAAATCCTAGAAAGAGTTGCAGGTCATGAATCTTATTGTTTTCTAGATGGCTATTCAAGTTACAACCAAATTGAAATTGCATTGGAAGATCAAGAAAATACTACTTTCACATGTCCATTTGGTACTTTTGCATATCAAAGGATGCCTTTTGGATTATGTAATGCACCAGCCACGTTTCAAAGATGCATGCTTAGTATATTTAGTGATATGGTTGAAAGTTTTCTTGAAATTTTATGGATGATTTTTCTGTTTTTGGTGATTCATTTGATGATTGTTTGACTAACTTAGAAAAGGTTTTGAGGAGGTGTGAAGAGAAGAATCTTGTACTGAATTGGGAAAAATGTCACTTTATGGTACCAAACAGCATTGTACTTGGTCACATTGTTTCATCGAAAGGAATTGAGGTTAACAAATCTAAAATCGAGTTAATTGCTAACTTGCCAACACCAAAATCCATTAAAGATGTTAGATTATGCTTAGGACATGCTGGTTTTTATAGAAGGTTCATTAAAGATTTTAGCGTAATATCTAAGCCCTTGAGTAACCTTCTAACAAAGGATAATATTTTTGAATGGACAGAACATTGTGAAAAAGCCTTTGTTAAAGTTAAAAACTTGCTTACTTCTGCTCCTATCATTCAACCTCCTGATTGGTCATTACCTTTTGAAATAATGTGTGATACTAGTGATTATGTCGTGGGTTCTGTCTTGGGACAAAGGAAAGATAAGAAACCATATGTGATTTACTATACAAGTAAAACTTTAAATAGTGTTCAAATGAATTACACCACCACTAAAAAAGAATTACTTGCAGTAGTATTTACATGTGAAAAATTCAGGTTTTATCTGTCTGGCTCACCTGTTGTTGTTTTTAGTGATCATGCAGCATTAAAATATCTTCTTTCTAAGAAAGATTATAAGGCTAGATTGGTGCGGTGGATTTTGTTACTTCAAGAATTTGATATCACAATCAAAGACAAGAAAGGCACCGAAAATGTTGTCGCTGATCATTTATCAAGTTTGACAACAGATTCGAAATCTGACATCACACTAATCGATGACTACTTTCCTGACGAATCTTTACTTTCTATCTCTATAATGCCTTGGTTTGCTAATATTGTTAATTTTCTTGTTTCAGGACAATTGCCAGCTCATTAGAGTACCAAGATAAAAGAAAGTTCTTGAATGAAGTGAAGAACTTTTATTGAGATGACCCTTATTTATTCAAATATTGTCCTGATCAAATATTTTGAAGATGCATTCCTGACAATGAGGTAAGTAGTGTAATTAAATTTTGTCATTCTAAGGCATGTGGGGTCCATTCCTAATCAAGAAAGACAATTGCAAAAATATTACAAATTGGATTTTACTGGCCCACTATGTTCAAAGACTCGCATGCATTCTGCAAGACTTGTGAAAATTGTCAAAAGTTGGGATCTATTTCAAAACGTCACATGATGCCTTTAAATCCTATTCTTGTCATTAAGATCTTTGACTGTTGGGGTATAGATTTCATGGGTCCATTTCCTCATCATTTGGTTTCTTGTACATATTAGTCGCAGTAGATTATGTTTCAAAATGGATAGAGGCAATTCCAAGTCGAAACAATGATCACAAAACAGTGATAAAATTTTTGAAAGAAAATATTTTGGGTCGATTTGGAATCCCTCGAGCCATGATAAATGATGGTGGAACACATTTCTGCAATAAGTCATTCGAGTCTTTAATGAAGAAATATGGAATCACACATAAAGTTGTCACCCCTTATCACCCTCAGACAAGTGGATAGGTAGAGCTTGCTAATAGGGAGATCAAACACATCTTGGAGAAAACAGTGAACCCTAATAGGAAAGATTGGTCTTTAAGACTTAATGATGCACTTTGGGCTTATTGAATTGCTTATAAAACATCATTAGGTATGTCACCCTATAGACTAGTCTATGGAAAACCTTGTCATTTGCCTGTGGAACTTGAACATAAAGCTTATTGGGCTATTAAAGCTTTCAATTCAAACATTGATGATGCTAGTCAGCTACGAAAATTACAAATAAATGAGCTTGAGGAAATAAGAAATGATGCATATGAAAATTCAAGAATTCATAAAGCAAGAATCAAAAAGTTTCAAGACAAGAAAATACTGAGAAAAACATTCAATGTTGGTCTACAAGTCTTGCTTCATAATTCTCAACTCCATTTATTTCCTGGAAAACTAAGATCAAGATGGAGCGGTCCTTTTACTGTGAAACATGTGTATCCATATAGGGCCTGTGATATCGAGAATCCAAAGAATGGCAATGTTTTCAAGGTAAATGGAAATCGTTTGAAAGTTTACTTTGATAATTTTTCAGTTGAAAATGACTCTATTGAATTGGGTGATCCTGTATATAAAGATTGATTTTTTTTCCTCACTTTGTTTTGTGTTTCTTTTTTTGTGTGAGTTTTGTTTTGCTAGTTTCTCTCACCCCGGTCAAATGGCGGATAATGGTACTCCGTGACTTAAGTCAGTTCTTTCAGTTTCCCATAATAGCTGATATATGTGTATATATTTGTGCAATTCTTTGCTCTTTCTACTTTTGACATGACCAAAAGATTGATGTCTTCTTCCAAGTACAGGAGTGTCGAAGTAATAAATAATCCAGCAAGACCGGGGTTGAACCACAGGGAGGTTAATTGTTTAAATTATAAACAACAACAACAACAACAACAACAATAATTGTAATAATAATAGTAAAGAAGAAGAAGAAGAAGTTGATGAGAACTTTGAGATGGAAGATTAATGTAAGGATTAAACAATGATAAAAACAAATGTCAAAGTTAGAGGATCCACTAATGGTATTTCAAACAAGTATAGTATAAACTCTTATTATTCAACTGGAAACCACACATAAAGGAGGTTCCAATCGGATTATAAATTGTTAACATGATTACATTAGTTATCTTATTCGAACAATGCTATACTTGTAAATGTTGTCAGGCATTCATGATTATAACTTATGTTAGCAACAAATCAAGTTCTTTTCATAGCACAGGTGTCTGTTATACCATACGGTTTGAGCTATGAAAGTGCCAAGTATTTTTTGTACCAAGGGTTATACAACATAAATCTAGATTAACCATTTAACAAGTATTAAAAGTGAACAAGATAACAAATAGAAAACATGTTAGTATTAAACATTAAGGTCCATGTTGAGTTTATATTATACTTGTTCTTACACCATTAATCTAACCTTTTCACCTTGACATAATAAACTTAGCTAAACATAATGAAAGAAAGAAACATAAATAAACAAGATATAAACATAAATAAGATGAAGTTAACTAAGTAAAGGGAAAGAAATGAAAGGCATAAACAAGAGATTAATATAAAAAAAACTTAAGTATTACAAAATATAAAGAGAGGAAGCAAGAGCATGATCTTGATCTGAACACCAAGATGCCTAAATGCATGGTAAATGCCTCCTTTTAAAGGCTAAAATTTGGAACTATTGATTTGTTGACTAATTGATGAGTGGGTGGCCACAACTTGACTTAATGACAATCCTTATTTTCTTGTCTGAACAAAACGTCATTGATAACATCATAATTTGAACCAATTTAAATCATGATAATTCTAGGAAATTGTCTCAGCTTTCCAAGAAAAAAAAGATAAGGTCATTTGGACTTCTAGAACTTGAGATATGGGTTGAACACTGAACAGTGTCTGGGCTGCAGGATGTATTCGAACTGCTCCGTTGTTGCTACAATTTGGACTTGAAAATGACCTTTTTGAATCTTGTATTACCATGAAAGGTTTAGGCCTATGTCTTAGCTTTCCATCCATATAGAGCAGACCTAAATCCAGGATCTACAACTCCAGATATGACCCAATGACCGAACAATGTTCCAGTTTGGACTGAACCACCATCTCTTTTCTATGTTTGACCCTCTCTTTGTCCTTTGAATTTCAGTACTTAAACTCATCAATCAATCCTTTTATTTATGTGATAGGCCTGCATTTAAGATGAGTATTTGCGACAAATTAAAGGTATCTTATAGTATCAAACTTATTATTATAAAACATGCTTTAGTTAAGGAGTTATTGATACTTTAAGTGTAAAATGATCATATAAAACCTTGATAAAAATGCACTTTTAAGTACTAATCACCCCCCCTCAACCAGCTTATTACTAGTCCCTAGTAATCAAAGCGTTAAAATAGAAAAACAATTTGCAAATTCCACAAAGCAAGACATTCATCATTCAACTTCTATTAATCTATCCAGATAAACAAACTCTCATTAAATTTATATAACTACTCAATACCTCTTAAACAAGATATTAATAAACCTTCCTTTTGTTCTCAATAAATCAACACATAGTTATGGGGCTTTACTTGGAAGAAAATAATATTTTGTTCTAATGTTTAAGGTTAACTTCATTGGGTTGGGATTATTATTATTATTATTATTATTATTATTATTATTATTATTATTATATATACATATAACTTAAAACACAATGCATCTTTAACCCATGTAACGAGCTTTCGGCTAATGACTCCCAGACCAGTTAGTCTTAGGGCATTAGGTGTTGAGACACCCCTACGAGTTTAGTAACTCAGGTTGCAGATACTGATACGTAGATAGTGCAATGTTTGATTCCCTTGAGCTTTTCTCCTTAACCCATGTAACAAGCTTTGAGCCAATAGCTCCCAAGTAAGTTGACTTTAGGGTATTAGGTGTTAAAACACCCCTTCAGGCTTAATTGGTTAGGTTAAGGAGGCTACGAAATCAAACTTTTCTACGCTTTTATTATCATCATTTTATTTTATTTTTATTTTTTTTGTTTTCATTTTTTTTGTTTTTTTTTTTCAAATTATATACCATCCCTTTCCTTTAGTTGTTACGTTTAACAAAAGAACATAAATAATGTAATAATCCAATATGCAACCCACAATCATATGTTAAAGTGTGTGTGTGAAAATGAAGGTTTAAGAATAGTTGTTAAATGAGTATATGAGCAGAATTAAGTGATAATAATGCGAGAGTTTGTAAACCTGAATATTTCAAGAAGTATTCTGATAGACTTTGTTAAGAATATTTACTAAGATGCGTCTCATGAGTCACTTTAACAAAATAACTCCTTTACTCTGCCATCCTAGTAACAATAGTTTTTTTTTGGCAAATGGTTTATGAAATAGAAAACACAGTTAGTTAAATTTTTTTTTTAATATCAACTACTACCTTTCCCTCCAACCAAAACAAGACATTGTCCTCAATGTCCTAAGGTAGAAAGAGAGTGTAGAAGACATCACCTGAAATAGCAAACACTAACAAACCTGAAATACATTTAAACAAATATAAGAAACAACAAAACACAATAATAAAACCAAAAGACACAAAGTTTTTACAAACAAAGGCTCAAATCCAATCTAAGCTTTTTACGGCTTTCCTTAGCTGACCAATTTATGCGACTCATGGCGGGATTAATTAGAAGGATGAAAGATTGCAGTTGGTCAATCAATTGTTTAGCAGTAGCAGCAGAGATTATGATTTGTTGTGCCGAAGATGTTAGAAAATTATGTTCCACAGCATGATCAAGAAAAGACAACAAATTATCATAAAAACCATTAACATTTAGCAAATCTATAGGTTTATGGTGAATGTGAAGTTGGGCCCAAGAGGAAATATGAAAGATCTCTTCCAATGTGCCTAGACCACCTGGTAAGGCAATGAAGGTGTCAACATGGTTAAACATTGCATTCATTCGATCAAACATGATGGAGACTTGTAGTTCCTCTCCAATTGTTTTTCCAATGATGTCCCCTTTTGTTAAAGCTTTGGGGACGACCCCTAAAACTTGACTACCTCCTAAAAATGCAGCTATTAACACACACCCCATTAACCTAAGGTTGCGTCCCTCATACACCAAATGAATCTTTCTCTCAGCTAGTACTTGACCAAGATGATTTGCTTATTCTAAAAACGCTATTTCCTTCTAGGACTGGATCCACTGAAATCACAAATATTTTTTTATGTGATAACTTGAGGAACCTGTGATTTCTACACACTTATATATCTATCTAATGTAAGGGTTGAGTAGAAATGAGAGGAAGGAAGAGAAGATTTTATAGATGAAAAACTGAAAATGCAATCATATCACCTATATGTAGGCCAGTTGGAGTCTCACACACACTCTCTCTCTCTCTCTATGTATTTATTTATTTACTTATTTTGAAAAAGCATGTGTATATACAGGTAGTTGTGATTGTGGCTCACATCTTCCTTTGGTTTTACGTCTAAGAAAGGCTTAAACGCCCTCTATGGGTCGGGGATAGGCTTCTCATCCAGTTTTCTTAAAAACTAGCAAACAAGGTCTTTTTTAATCAGATTCTCAAGACTATGTCGAGCATGTTCTGTATGGAATTGTGATCATAAATCATGAATTGCACAATGCACATCTCCACTAGGATGCGTCTCAAGAGTCAATAAAAGATTATCTAAAGCCCCTTACTCAGGCCATTCTTAATGAATTTTATTTTATCTTCACGGTTTAAAGATACCATTCCTAAAGAATGACATGTTGCATTACAAGTCCATCTGGCACATCTGTGACAGACTTTCAGTCGTTTTACACGATGTTTCTTTGCAAAAGTGCTTTTACCTGTTCCAAACATATATGAAATGAAAGAATTGGAGGACTCAGCTGATAATCGGACCTTTGCTTCAATCAGTCAGCGAATATCTTCAGGAATTCCATGATTCATTAACAACCTCAATCTTGCACATCTAACACGGTAAATTTTTGTAATCGCATTTTGAGGCAGAGCGGGAAAATACTTTTTCAAATTTTCAAGAGTGGTGTCCATTTTCAAAAGAGAATTGAAGAAGATATTCAAAGAAGTGAGAAAGAGCAAAGAATTGCACAAATATGTACACAAATATAAGTTATTATGGGAAATTCACGGAGTACTGTTATACACCATTTGACCGGGGTGAGAGAGACTAGCAAAACAAAACACAAAACAATGTGAGAAAACGAATCAATCTTTATATACAGGATCACTCAATTCAATAGAGTCATTTTAATAGCTAAGAGAAAGAGAACCTGGTCCTTGGTGGTCTGACTGAGAAAGAGTCCTGTCGAGGTAGAGGTGACTTCAAAACCAAGAAAGTAGCTAAGAGAACCTAAGTCCTTGGTGGTGAATTCTAAGTGAAGCTATCGAATGAAGCTGCTGAGAAGAGAGTTATTGTTGCTAATGAGAATAATATCATCAACATAGAGTAAGAGATAAATGATTTGCTGCTGACGATGCAAAACAAATAAGAACGTATCAGCACGGCTGCAGGTAAAACCAAGTTTCAAAAGAAATGAGCTGAATCGTTGAAACCAAGCACGCAGAGCCTACTTTAGGCTATAAAAAGCCTTCTTGAGTTTGCAAACATGCCGAGGAAAGCGAGGATCAATATATCTAGAAGGCTTCTCCATATAAACATGTTCCTGCAAAATACCATGAAGTAAAGCATTTTTAACATCAAGTTGATAAAGAGGCCAACCATGAGTGATTGGCAGCAGGGTTTTTGGCATCAGTCTTGAATCTATAGTAGAGAGCCATGTAGGGTTTTTGGCAGCAGTTTTGAATCCATGGGGCTCAGATGTAGTGAGGAGGGCATGTAAGAGACCCGAGATATGTTGACTTAGATAAGTGGGGTAACACGGCTGAAAAATGCCTGCTTTAGCTTGAATGACCATTGGGTGAAAGGATGAAGCAACAAACTGATCAAGATGATGAGTTTGAGCTTCAGAATGCAATGGAGCTTGGGTTGGAGGATCATGGGCTTTAGAAGAAGCTGGGATGTGCTATGTGGAAGACATCTGATTAGTAGAAACCTGCATAGGCTCAAGTAAATAGTCAGAAAAGAGACAACATGCACGTGATTGAGACCGAAAATAAGGATTAGATTGAGGAACTATGGGCAATGGGGCGGTAGATAATGGTGGGTCATGGGTGTGCATGGGCTCACTAAAACTGGACAAATCTAAGGATGTAGGAGGTTGTGCGATAGAGTTAGGTATTAAGGGGAAATTGAGTTCATCAAATTTGGCATGAGGCATGACATAGATCTTGGAGGTAAGAGGGTATAGACAATGATAACCTTTATAAGCAGGACTGTAACCTAAGACTATGCATGGAATGTTGTGTGGAGAAAATTTGTTAGCAGCATAATCATGTAAACATGGATAGACTCTACAACCAAAAGGATGAAAATTGATGTAAAAAGGAGCTTTACCATGTAGAATCTCAAAGGGAGAAAGACCTCCAAGAAGTTGGGTAGGCAACTGATTGATGATATAAGTCGTTGTACTAAAAGCGTCAACCCAATAATAAGTGGGTACTCATGAGTGAAATAAGAGTGCAAGGCCCATTTCAGTCACATGGCGACGCGTCCATTTTGAGGAGTATAGGGGTAAGACTTTTGGTGTTGAATACCGGAGGAGCGGAGCTTAGATTGCAAAACTCAGCACCACCGTCACTCTGAAAAATTTTAATTTTTCAAGAATATTGATTTTCTACAAAGGTCTGATATTGAAGAAAAATATCAATAAAATTACATTTAAATTTCATTGGGTAGAGCCATGTAAAGCGAGAGTGATTATTGACAAATATCACATAATATGCAAAACTGATTTTTTGATCTAATAGGAGTGAGGCCCCAAATGTCGTAGTGAATAAGACCTGAAATAGAGTTAGATCGAGTATTATTAGTAGAAAACGGAAGCTTATGACTTTTTGCAATCTAACATGTAGCACAAATAGTAGGAATAGGCAAAATAAAAGTAAAGGATAACTGTCCTTTTTTATTTAATAAGGAAATAATAGAGTGGTTAATATGACCAAGACGTGTATGCCATAGATCATACGACGCTGTAAAGACAAATTTATTTAGGACAGAAATTAAAGTAGCATTGCCTCACTCTAGTACGTAAAGACTGTCATCACATCTTCCGGTTTCCACCACCGTTCTCGTGATTTTGTTCTGAATAATAAAAGAAGAGTCAGTAAATATGTCCAGAAGAGGAAAGTCTTTAGTCAATTTACTAATGAACAAGAGATTTTTTGTGAGATGTGGTACCAATAAAACATTAAGCAATTTTAAATTTGGACAGGGTTGAGAGGTACTCGTATGGGTGATGGGAAGAGGAGCCCTATTTCCTACAATAACCTTATCCTTACCAGCATATTGCTTGGAGGTGGTCAGTGCAGTTGAATTCGACGTCATGTGAGCAGAGGCACCAGTGTCAAGGTACCACTATGAGGTGGAGCCAGGAAAGGTTTCAACAATGTGTGCTAATGGCTCTACATGATCATATCGATTCTGACGTCGATCAGTAGTTTGGTCCTCTGTTTTGCAGATTTGGCAGTATAGGTTATAAGAGTGATGAGATCTATTATTCCCAAATGAATGACCACCGAAGTTGCTAGAGGAGGGGCCATTTATGTTGCCATGTGAGCCACCTCTGTGGTGATGATTTCCTGTGGAACGAAAATGTCCACCACGAAAGTGTCCTCTATTTATTGTGGCTATGAACGCTGTAGAAGAGAGAGTGTGAGTTTCAAGTGATTTTTAAAACAAATCAAAACTTTCAGCTAGAGGGACCAAATCATGAAATGAAGGCAGAGGTGTAAGAGCCATCTATATGGAGGAGAACGTAGAAAAATCAGTACTAGGAGCATAAAGAAACCAATTAGATTTGTTGACTTCATCGACTTGTCATCTGATGGCCACTAATTGATCACAAAGGCCTTTGAATGCACGAGCAAAGTCAACAATTGAGCGGTTTCCTTTCTTCATGAGTTAAAGTTCATCCTTTAAGCAAATCGCCCAAGTTTTAGATCTATGGCTGAACACAGGTTCAAGAGCAACCCAGACATCCCGAGAGGCTGCAAGGCCAACAACGACTGCCATGGCTTCTTCTGTGAGAGATGACAACAATAGACTTAAGATCCGTTGGTCTTTGAGTTTCCATTCAAGGAATTTAGGGTTGATAGTAGAGGTAGCGTATGTGGTGGTGATTGTTTTAGACAGTTATTGAAGAGAACCATCAATGAAACCAATGTAGCCTTGGCATTGAAGAAGAGGAATGAGCTGGCTTTTCCAGAGCAAAAAATTTTTGGCTGAGAGCATAATGGTGATCATGTGAACCATGGTATTGAAGGAGAGGGGCTCTTCCATGAGGAAGAAGGGAGGAAGATTTTTGGAATTTAACCTAGAAGAGCTTTGATACCATGAAAAGGTTTTGAGAAAACCACAACACATTGAGGTGGAGATTGCGTTTTATTTATATAGAGAATGTATACATCTGTAGCTGGACTACTAAGAAGGAAATAATCATAACATAAATACAATATATTACATTCCAATAATTATGAGCTAAGAATCAGGAGGGGCTTCTGGGCAATCCCTAACACAAACGAGGAGCCTGACTCAAAACAGTTATAATTTTTTTTTCAACCATTAAGTGAGGTTCAAATTTTACACGTGAATTCCTGAGATAAAATTGAACAACTAAAAAGCAAGAGTATAAAGCACAAGCATCAGCAGAAGCAGAGTACAAAGCAGTCGCATGAACAACAAGTCAAGCTATATGACCTAGAGTTAATTTTAAGGCACTATAAGATCAACTTGGAGTATCAGTTAAGTGCATTAAGGAGAAGTGTTAAATTATTAATACACTTAATGAAGATTCTAGAAATAAATTCTAAAAAAGACTACAAACTATAAGTTAAAGCTAAGATAAGTTAGGAAAGTTCCAGGAAAATCAAGAACTAAGAATGTTCTAGAAAAGTAAGAATTATTGTCCACAATTCAAAGAACTATAGAATTACCTAGTGTATTGGCTAAATTTATAGCAACTTGTATGGTGTGCAATGGCTAGAAAGTTTTTTTAGACTATTCCATTTAGGTTGGTTAAAAAGGTTATAATCAGCCATGCAATCATCTCTTATAATGCAAACAAATTAAAAACTATGCTAAACTTAATTAAACTTTTTTCCTAAAACTCTCCTCCTTATATTACATCTCTTATCAATAAAGTTTTTGCTTTGTATATCCTACATACTTCAACCATTTCCAAACTACACTACAACTAAACACTTAATTACTAATGATGTCCTAAAATCCAATATACTCAAAAATTAGGTTCTTTGGTATTTGGATAGTGGTTAATCACTTGTTCATATCAATTTTTTCTTCTTCATAGCCCAGGGAATGTATGATTGATGGTAGAAGTCCTGGCACCTGCAAAATAGTTCCTTTCAGTAAGGTTTAGGAACCCTCCAATGATGAAGTCAATGACTTTTAAATAGATAAATCTAATAAATAAAAGAAATAGCTTTAAATTCAAAGAAAAAAAGTGTTCATTCTTGGTTTGATATGATAAATGCTCTAAGAGTGAAGATATAAATGCTTGGAGAGTAGAAAACCTAAAATCTTGACATGGGTGGTTTATGGAGTATTGATAATCTCTAAACCTTGTTGTTTTAATTAAGTGGAGGGATTGGTAAGTCGTTTTATCCTAATGGTATTAATGAGGAAGAAATACTCCTTACAGATCATTGATGAGATAAAACTATTGTTGGCCATTGGGAGAAATATTCTTTATAGATAATTAAGGAGATGAAAATGTTATTGGCTCTTGGGACACCTTTTACATATTTATAAATATAGGAAGATGATTATTTCTTAAATAAATAGTTCATATTAATAGTATTAAGACAAAACTTTATGGTCCTAACGTGGATATTTAACAACCTTTAGACCAATTGGGTTTGGCGTGTAGCCAAGCATATGGGAGAAGAGTCTAGGAATTTTACTAGATCCATGTTGTCTTGGGCTTAGTACATGACTGAACCAAAATATCAAGTAAAAAATATTGACTCATCAACTATCAAATTATTTTCATTTCAATCCTTAATCTTTAAAACCTCGAAACCACCCTAAACTACCATCATCTTTTAACATTTTATAAATTTCATGCCAAGTAAGAGGTGAATTAGGTGATAATTAGGAAGTCAGAAGGATATTTATGACATTACATACATGATCAGCTAAATAGAAAACGATGACATATAAATGACAGAAATCTTATTTGAAGAAGTAAGAACAAGGTGCTGACTCGAGTTCTTGCAACCTCTCCTCGTCTACGTCTAGCAGGGGGAGAATATCGTACATGACTAAAGTTAACACAAGTGGAGGAGGTTATGCATACAAGAAAGCTAAGTAATTAATCACTAGTTCTCTAAAAATGGAATTGGTTTTCCCTTAGGGTTGTTGTTACTCATTTTTGAACCCCGTGTACTGGACATGGTGTGTATCCCTTTTGAACCAAATGCAGGAGTCTAGTTCACAATTGTTGAAAAATAGACAAAACCAAAGAAGAAAGAATTGTTTTTTTTTCGAACCATATTTTAGTTATTTTCTG
Organism: Populus nigra; assembly: GCF_951802175.1. Classification (NCBI taxonomy): domain Eukaryota; kingdom Viridiplantae; phylum Streptophyta; class Magnoliopsida; order Malpighiales; family Salicaceae; genus Populus; species Populus nigra. The sequence goes on along the minus strand of NC_084857.1, from coordinate 21,024,373 downwards.
CTTTCTTTATCCTTCCCCTTTGTTGCTGAAATCATCAGGTTTCTTAACCTAATTAGGAGTCTTCATGATGCTAAATTCATTCCTTCTTTATCTGGTCTTAAAGGTTGGATAAATCCCTTATAAATTGCACTAAAAAGTTGATTCTACTGCTGTCGCAATTCTGTTTGTAAATATCAACTTTATTCCAACTTAGACTTTGATTCTGACTTGGTTTCATGCAATATCTGATCATCCCAGCTATATTCTGTCATCAATGACATGTTAAAGAATTGATCTACACCTTTATTGGGTCCTAGGGCCCACTGTTCTTATGTTAAACTCTTAGTTAGATTGGGACGCTCGACATTGTCAGTTTTTGAATCAGATCAGGAGACCCTTTTTGACTAAATAAATTGCGGGCAAATTCTATTCTTCAAAAAGATTTTATCTCACTTTGAACCCTTTATGAAAGTTGTAGTTCTGTACGTGTAGATGAATTTGAATTTTTAAATCGCCTAATTTTGATATCAGAAGCTTGAGATATTCTCATTTCAATATCTAGCATTGAAAGCAGACAATCCTGCTACGAGTAGAGTTCCAGCCCGAGTTTTTTTTGCACTAAAGACTGATTCTACTGTAGCCGCAATTTTGTTGCTCGCTATTCTTAGGCCAGACTCTTAGTTAGATTGGGATGCTCGGTGTTGTCAGTTTCTGAAGCAAATCAGGAGACCCCTTTTGACCAAATAGATTACGACTAGATTCTATTCTTCAAAATGATTTTTTCTGACTTTGAATCCTTCATGAAAGTTGTAGTCCTGTACATGTAGATGAATTTGGGTTTTTGAATAGCCTGATTTCAATATTCGAAGCTCAAGATATTCCCATTTGAACATGTTCCCATTTGAAGCTAAAGACCGATTCTAACGCAAGAAGGATTCTGACCCGAGTTTGCAGTTTTGATTCGAGGAACTTGATTTAACATTTCAAAGGATTTATCGGGTTACTTAAAGACCAATTTTGGAATGTTGTTTGGTTTCATTGAAGGATTTGAAAAAAAACAAGGACTGGATCAGAAAATATCGTAATAATTTCAATTGTTTTGCTGCCACGTTAGGGGAATATTTTTGCTTCTTCAAATGACACCGTGTAATCTTTCATTTTTCTCCTTTTGCAATTTCTTTCCTTTTTCTGCAACCATTTCTGCTAGTCCATTTTTTTTCCTCTCATCCTTGCGTCTTTTAACTGGTTTGGCATGCAAGAATGTCACCTCTTTTCATGCTAAATGTTCAGCTACAATTCAATTAGCTCCAGTCCAAGGGAAACGGTTTTGCGCCTCCTTTATGCCAACTGTGAAATGACATGAAGAGAGGAGTTGCACCATCATTTAATGGCTGGGATTCTACACATGAAGAATAATTATTGAGATCATAGAATAAGAATAAAAATATTTTAGTTTTCTAATTTGTTTTCTTTGATTGCAAATTACCCAAGATTATATCCTAGATTAGTGTAATGTTTGTTTCCTAAATAGAATTTGTGCATGGGCTATATATAAGCCTCCTCTAGAAGGAGAAGAAAAAAAGAAAGGGAGAAAAACGAGAGGGAGAGAGAGACCAAAAGCAGAGAGGGGAAAGAAAAAAAACACAAAAGCAGAAGAGAAAACATTGTTGCAGTAGTCAAAACACATGGAGAAAATAATACTGCTGGGAAGACTTCATTTGATAGTGGTAAGGTTTTTAATGTTTTTGCACCTGATTCTAATAGTGCATGGATAATTAATTCTGATGCATCTGACCACATGACATTTGATTCTAGTCAAGTATCATTAATTAAACCATCCTCAAAACAGTTTGTCTCCACTACTAATGGCACTTCAAATCCGGTTAGAGGGGAAGGATTGGTACTGACACGACCAAAAGATTGATGTCTTCTCCTAAGTGTAGGAGTGTCGAAGTAATTAAATAACTCGGCAAGATCGGGGTCGAACCACAGGGAGGTTAACTATATAAATTATAAATAATAATAATAATGATGATGATGAACAGTTGTCAAAGTTAGAGGATCCACTAATGGTATTTCAAATAAGTATCAAATAAACTCTTTTTATTACTCAATTGGAAACCACACACAAAGAAGGTTCCAATCGGATGATTTGTCATTAATAGCTTATTATAAATTGTTAACATGATCATATGAATTATCTTATTTAAGTAACACCAAACTTTTAAATATTGTCAGGAATTCATGATGCTAACTTATGTTAACAACAAATCAAGTTCCTTTCATAGCACAAGTGTAGGTTATACCATACGGTTGGCTATGAAAGTGACAAGCATTTGTTGTACCAAGTGTTATACAACATAAATCTAGATTAACCATTTAACAAGCAAGGTATTAAGAATTAATAAGATAAAAATAATAAGACATGTTAATAGCAAGACATGTTAATAGCAAGTTGTTTAGGATATAAGCATTGAAGTCCATATTGAGTTTATATTATACTTATCTTAACACCATTAGTGAAACATTTTCACTTGACATAATAAACTTAACTAAACATAATGAAAGAGAGAAACATAAATAAACAAGATAAAAACCTAAATAAGGTATAAGTTAACTAAGTAAAGGAAAGGAAATGAAAAGCATAACAAGAGATTAATATAAGCAAAACTTAAGCATTACAAAAATATAAAGAGAGAGAGAGCAAGAACATGATCTTGATCGAAAAACCAAGATGCCTAAATGCATGGAAAATGCCTCCTTTTATAGGGTAAAATTCAGAACTATTGATTTGTTGACTAATTATTGAGTGGGTGGCCACCTCATGACTTAGTGACAATCCTTATCTTCTTATCTGCCAAAATCATTATTGCTAACATCGGAATTTGAATAGACAATCTTCATGAAAGTTCTAGGAAATTGTCTTAGCTTTCCAACAAATAAAGAATCGGTGCATTTGGACTTCTAGAACTTGAGATATAGGCTGAACACTGAATAGTGTCTAGGCTGCAAAACAGATTACAACTTCTCTGTTGTTGCTACAATTTAAACTTGAAAATGACCTTTTTGAATCTTGGACTCTCATGAAAGTTTTAAGCCTCTGTTTTAGCTTTCCATCCATATAAAGCTGACCTAAATCCAAGTTCTATAGCTCCAGTTATGATCCAATAACTAAATGGTGTTCTAGTTTGGAATGAACTAACATCTCTTTTCTAAGCTTAGCCCTTTCTTTGTCTTCTCAACCTCAGTAGTTAAACTCATCAATCAATCCTTTTTATTATGTTATAGGCCTGTATTTAAGATGAACATTTATCATAAATTAAAGGTATCTTATATTATTAGATATGTTATTATAAAACATGCTCTAGTTAAGGAGTTATTGATATTTCAAGTGTAAAATGCCTTATTTTGTGTTGTCATTTTTAGGCCTAACTCTTGTGTGTTTAAGGACATCTAAACAAGGTAGACAATTTGTTGTGGTATTAAATGAAGGATGCTATACTATCTCGACTTGACACCAAATAGTTCAAATAAGTTGCGTCAAGCCTTGGCAGTTGATGGTCCTTAGGGAGAGAAGAAGACATCAAATATTTGGTTATGGCATCGACGATTAAGGCATGTCTCATTTGGTTACTTAAGAAAATTATTTCCTAGCTTATTTGCAAAAATATGATATTTCGAGTTTTAAGTGTGATGTTTGTTTGTGAACTTGCGAAAAGCTGTTGTGCTTCATTCCCATTAAGTATGAATAGAAGCTTAGTCATTTTAATGGTAATACATTCAGATGTTTGGGGTCCTTCCAAGGTACCTACATTGAGTGGATCTCGGTGGTTTCTTACCTTTATTGATGACTGTACAAGGATGACTTGGGTGTGCTTGATGAAATCCAAAGGTGACGTAAATGTGTTATTTCAACAATTTCATAAAATGATGAGTACTTAGTATAATGCATAAATTCAGGTTCTTCGTATTGACAATGGTAGAGAATATACGGGTTATGAACTTCAGCAGAACTTGAGAACCCATGGAATTATCCACCATACTACTTGCCCAGATACACCTCAATAGAATAGGGTAGCTGAAAGAAAAAAATCGTCACTTATTGGAGGTTGTTCGTGCTTCATTAATAGAAGCTCACATGACATTGTCCTATTGGGAGAAGCTTTCACATCTGCAGCCTATTTGATCAATCGGGTTCTCTCTAGCACTATTGCTTTTAAGACACCATCCAAAGCCCTCGCAGAAGGTGTTGTATCTCCAGCAAACCCCAAACTTACCTCCCTGTGTATTTGGAAGTGTGGAATTCATCCATTTACATAAACACCAACACAACAAGTTACAGCCTCAGGCATTACAATGTGTTTTTATTGGGTATGCTACTCATTAGAAGGGGTATCGTTATTATCATCCCCCAACTTTGAAAATTTTTGTCACACTGAATGTAGTTTTTCATGAAGACTCAATGTATTTTTCTATGTCTGAACTTCAGGGGGAGTGCAAGGATGAACTTCAGACTCTAGACTATGAAGTCCATATGTCTACAGATGTTCTGCCTAATAACCAAGATGGGAGTACGATGGATACAAGTATAAATATGGATCTATATAGAGATACTAATGCTGATAATCAAGATATGGATATTATGGAAGCAAGTAGTGATGACTTCCAAGCTGAGTTGATCCATCAAGAAGGGGATGAAAGTGATATACCAAACCAATCGTCTACTAAGGTTGCTCCTGTAATTGAGCCAATTAAAACATTAGTATAACATCAAACCCAAGGTATTCCTAAACCTATATATGAACCTGAACTTTCAAGTAGAGTCAAATACCCCATGAGTCATTATGTGTCTAACCATCATTTGACTGAATGAAATATGTCATTTGTAAATCAATTATCTATTGTATCTATTCCTAACAGTGTGTAGGAAGCCTTAATCGACCCAAGATGGACAGCAACCATGAATGAAAAGATAGAATCGTTGTTAAAAAATAAGACATGGGAATTGGTTAATTGTCCACCTGGAAAAAGGTCAGTTGGGTGTCAATGGATCTTTACTTTAAAGTTCAAAGAAAATTGACACAACCAAAAGATTGATGTCTTCTCCCAAGTGTAGGAGTGTCAAAGTAATAAATAACCCAGTAAGACCGGAGTCGAACCACAAGGAGGTTAACTATATAAATTATAAATAATAATAATAATAATAATGATGATGATGATGATGAATTGAAAAGGACTTTGAGATGTAGGATTAATGTAAGGACTAAACAAAGATAAAATAATTGTCAAGGTTAGAGGATCCACTAATGATATTTCAAACAAGTATAGTATAAACTCTTTTTATTACTCAACTGGAAACCATACATATAGAGGTTCCAATCAGATTATAAATTGTTAAAATGATTACATTAGTTATCTTATTCAAATAATGATAATACTTGTAAATGTTGTCAGATATTCATGATTATAACTTATGTTAACAACAAATCAAGTTCCTTTCATAGCAGAAGTGTCGGTTATACCATACGGTTGGGCTATAAAAGTGCCCAAGTATTTGTTGTACCAAATGTTAAAAAACACAAATCTAGATTAACCATTTAACAAGCAAAGTATTAAAAGTGAACAAGATAACAAATACAAAACATATTAGTATCAAACATTAAGGTCCATGTTGAGTTTATACTATACTTATTCTTACACCATTAGTGTAACCTTTTCACCTTGACATAATAAACTTAACTAAACATAATAAAAGAGAGAAACATGATTAAACAAGATAAGAAAATAAGATAAAAGTTAACTAAGTAAAGGAAAGGAAATGAGGAAACAATTTATGCTTCTCATTTCCTTTCCTTTACTTAGTTAACTTCTATCTTATTTTCTTATGGCACTTTCATAGCCCAACCGTATGGTATAACCGACACATGTGCTATGAAAGGAACTTGATTTGTTGTTAACATAAGTTATAATCATGAATACCTGACAACATTTACAAGTATTAGCTTTATTAAAATAAGATAACTGATGTAATCATGTTAACAATTTATAATCTGATTGGAACCTCCTTTGTGTGTGGTTTCCAGTTAAGTAATAAAAAGAGTTTATACTACACTTGTTTGAAATACCATTAGTGGATCCTCTAACCTTGACATTTGTGTTTATCATTGTTTAATCTTGACATTAATCTTACATCTCAAAGTTCTCTTTAACTTCTTCTTCGTCTTATTATTATTATTGTTGTTGTTGTTGTTGTTATTTATAATTTATATAGTTAACTTCCTGTGGTTCACCCTTGGTCTTGTCGGATTATTTATAATTACTTCGACACTCCTACACTTGGGAGAAGACATCAATCTTTTGGTCGTGTCACACCCCCAACCAGCTTATTAATAGTCCCTAGTAATCAAAGCATTAAAATAGAAAAACCAATTTGCAAGTTCCACAAAGCAAGACATTCATCATTCAACTTTCATTAATCTATTCAGATAAACAAACTCTCATTAAATTTATATATCTGCTTAATACCTCTTAAACAAGATATTAATAAACCTTCCTTTTTATGTGCTCAATGTATGAAAACATAGATGATGGGGCTTTTATTGGAAGAATATAATATTCTATTCTAATGTTTAAGGTTAACTTTCTTGGGTTGAGAATATTATCTTTTTTTTCTCTTTTTGATTTTTTTTTAATATATATACATGTTGTAACCTAATTTTGGATTCACCAAGATTTTCTTGAATGTTATTTTATTTCTATTATTATTTATAAAAATCCAAAAAAATTAAGAAAAAGTTGAAAATTCAAAAATATTTTTCTCGAGTCAACCGTATCTTTCCATAAGAACCGATTCCACCGGGTCAAAACGGGTCAAACCATGTTGACCAGAGTAAAAAATGAGTTTTCAGTCAAAACCGTCATTTTC